>NW_026442062.1:4265000-4696950 GCF_026898425.1 Galleria mellonella
TATTTCATAAAATTTTGCGTGATAAATACTTATGAGTGATTCCTTCATAATCTTTATTTATTTTGTCTTATAATATCTTATATAATATTTTTTTAATACGAAAGCACTCATTTTATCCATTAAATAATACGTCAAGATACATTCTATGCGTAGGTATATATAATATATACAATACAATTTAGGTAATTTAACAATTAGCTAATAAAAAGTTGACCCGTTTCTAAGGCTCGATGCATTATCTATACAATTTAAAGTTTTACATTTAGTTTACATTAAATTTTAAATTTCATTGTAATCTTTTATAATAACAAAAGGTAGTGATTAGTAATTTCGACTTTCCATCTATCGGGGGTGTAACTCAGTGGTAGAGTGTCTGCTTCGCATGCTGAAAGTCCTGGGTTCAAATCCCAGCACCTCCAAAGATTTCTTTTTGTATTTTTTTTGTTACAATTATTAGTATTATTATTTAATTTTATTACGTAACGCAGTTATAACAATATTAATGGTTTAAAAATGTTTTTTGTTATTTATATATATATATATATATATATATATATTATATTTTTTGTTGATACAATTATTATAATGAGATGAAATTAAATTCATAAAAAAATACATTTTAATAATAATAGCACAGCACAATTTTTTTTACAACACAGGGGGCAAACTAGCATGCAGCTCACCTGATGGTGACTACCGCCGCCCATGGTCGCCAACAACACCAACGACATTGCAGGTCATATATATAATAATATGATATTAGAATTTTTTATGAAAATAATACATAACAACATTGAAAAAGTGTATTATTTTACTTGCCCTTAATAATATGAATGTTTATAATTTTCTATAACATCAAGCTGCCATGAATCGATAGATAATGTATTATATCATTTTAACGCAGGATATTTAAAAAAAATTAAAAAAATTTTTCTTAATGCTTATTTTATATGTTTTTAAAGAAAATCGTTAGAAATTAAAATAAATAAAAAGTATTTAAAATTTTAGTAAACAAAATGGATATAATTATAAAAAAAGATGTGGCCCGTAAGAGGATCGAACTCATGACCTCCGCGTTATTAGCACGGCGCTCTAACCAACTGAGCTAACAGGCCGATGTCTGTAGTGTCGAAATTCAGTATCGGATTCTATTGATTATTATTGCAAAAATAAGGTAATCTAAAGTAGATTTAAGAGGTAAATTATATAAATAGAGTGTATCTATACAAAATATGCTACGTTAAAAACAGATAAACGTTTTTATATGTATGTGAAAGTTACCTCAATATATATTTACTACTTAGTATATATATAAGAGAAATTATATTTTGTGGTTACATTGAAAAATTAAATTGATACGTTTCTCTTGTAAGTTATCATTATTTGTATATAAACATTGTAAGTCCTTATTCATTAGATTTTTTTCTAATAAAACTTTTAAATTTGGTGAGATGTATATCTAATGCATATTTTAGAATCTTATTATAAATTGTAATGCCCATTCCCATAAAACACCTGTTTACTTTTTCTCAGCGATTCTTTTGAACAGCAAGCTGCAAATGAGCAAATAATAGTTTCTGCATAAATACAAAATTTTTGCGCATTGAAACACGATACAGTACACGTAAATAGCACGAATCGCACGATTCTGCAAAATAAAAATATTCTGAATACGAAAAGCTGCTTCCTTTATAAACATATCTCATAAGACAAGATTTTTTTTTAATTTTTTATATATCTAATCTAAGTTCTACTTAATCTAAATTTCATCACTACTTTTTTATCCACAAGAGACCGTAAAAGATAAGTTTTTTTTTTTTTGGCACTGAAGGCTTAATTGTTATAAAATACATATATTATCTGAAATAGAGAAGGTCATGGATTATTTTTTATCCCGGTCAATAACTTTATCCTGGTAATGCAGACGAAGTCGGATGTAGTACTCATATAAATTTGAAAATAGAAGAACAGAATGACTCTTGGTATGTTGCTTATATTCCAAAAACTATACGACTAGCACGAATAGGCTCATAACTTCCAGCAAATTGCCAAAGCCACGATGTCACGTACGAAATCGACCATTATCCAATAAGTAGGCGTTATCTAAGGATATTATGCAGGTTGGTTGTTTTTTCTTGCGCTTTAAAAATGCTTCTACCTGTTTAATCGAACTGCTATGGAAATTCCCGAAATTTCATACACGAACATTAGAAGAACTTTCGTGACTACAGACAAATCTAGTACCTATATTTTTTCAGGTATAAAACCACGTAAACTAGCGTATTTAGGGTAGGTAATTGTACTGAGCATTTATTTCTCCCTTATTAGTTTGAGCTAACGTTTGCGTTTTAGAACTAGAACATTAAGATCTAGATAAATAAGGACGTCTCTCTAGAAATACTTCGACATAAGCGACCGAACTTCTCCTAAAAGGTGGCTTTTTGGAATATATAAAATTGTTGTATTCTTATATTTTTATACTTTTATAATACATACCATAATTTTATTTATTTATTAATATTATTAATGCTGTTACTACATTTTCATATTTTCGTAAAATATAAAAAGTGAATAAAGCACCTACCCAATACTTGACTTATCTTCAGTACATTTTTTTGACATCGGACGCTATATCTATAATTTTAAAAGTACCATTCGGATTTGAGAAAGAGTTTGAATAAATATTTTTGTATTTAATGATTCATTTATTTACGAATATATTAATTTATTATTATTTATTTATTTTAGCATTAGAATTCAATCAAGACGAATCCGTGAGATATAGCTAGTAATAATGTATAATCTAACTTTAGAATACAGTCTGTAGTAGTTTATAATATAAATATGTTAGAATCACTCCATTTATAATATTAGAAAAAATACTAACCTCTTGTGCCTTTTTTGCTAATCTTGTTATTAAATTTTCTGGGTACACTTGGTGAACGGAGAAGGAAGGCTGTTCAACATCAGCTTGCCGCCTAATGTCTTCCCATCGTTCTTCTCCGTAGGTCTGTCGGATGTATTCTGCCATATTCTCCAATAGTAACCCGTACATTGTGTCTGGAGAAAAAAGTCAATGTTACTATGGTAGTAAGACGGTAACAAATGTTTTTTTTTTATACAACTTAGAATGACAAACAAGCTGACGGCCCACCTGATGGAAAGTGGTAATCGTCGCCTATAGACATGAGCAGTACCATGGACATAACAGAGTATACTATTTCGCCCATGATACCCCCATGCGTTGCCATTCCTGAGGACTTAGGTGTTGTTCCTCCGTACCCAGTGAATTCACGCCATATCCCACCCTCAAACCGAAACACAGCCATGCAAGCACAATTGCTTTACGGTTGTAACACGAATAGGACAGAGGTACCCAAACAATCGACTTTTGTACAAAGTCTTCCGTACGTAAGTCTCAAATTTGTAAGAATGTAATATTGATGAACATTAATGGATGGAGGAACGCGTAGGTATGGATAATTTCGTATGAACTAATCGTCGTTTATTTTTTAATAGTTTTTTTTAATATTTTATTATTACTTTATTCCAACTATTTTAAATTAATATTTATAAATATTGTCCCCTGCAATTTCATTATATAAGTGTGACATACACTTCAATTCTCTATCCTGAAAAATAACCGACTATGAAAAATAACCGATTGTAAATTTTATTATTTTTAATCGAAATTATTTATAGCGTTATTTTTATTATTTAATAATATAGTCAAAATACGACAATATACATCGGGCTTAATAAAACACAAGATATTGGAATTTATGAACTATTACCAAAATCAGCTAAATTTGGTATTAAAGAAAAAACAAAAGAAAGTTGAAAATGTAGATAATAAAAACTCTTTTTTTTTCTAATTAGTTATACCACATAAGTGGCCAGTATATATTGAGAATATAGCAGTTAAATAATTTTCATACTTTTTACCATTCCTCCTTTGTCCACGGGCGTCGATATATAAAAAAAGCAAAATAGAGAAATAAATGGGCATATGAGTAAATCCGAAGACAGATTTAAGAAGTATAAACTAGTATTGTTTTGTTATAAATTTACTCATGGTTCGATAAAAATATCCTGACTTTTGGTACTGAGCTAAAAATAGTCTAATTTTATTTTAGAATTATGTCTCTCTAATAATACCCTGTATGTTTGTATGACTCTTTTATGTTCGGGCATTACGTAAATATCACTGAACAGATTTTAATGGAGCTTTACACACACCTACGTAAAAAGTGGTCCTGGCTTAATACCTTAACAATACTCTGTCACGGATGACCGTTATCCATGTTCTCATATATATTAAGGAAATCACATTAGTGATTATTGCAAATGTAAGTCAATCTGTACTTTTATATACACTTAATTTACAATTATTTAGACATATGGTATTAAATAATTATATAGGTGTAAAAATGCATTTAATAATTTTCTTCTGTAACTACGACAGCCACTGACGATTCCTTAATGCGAAAACATGACATGAGCAACTGCTGACGCTTTTTGTCTGCGGACATTGTTTCCATAACAAAATTGACATAGACTAGCCACGTAACAACGGTCGGGAATAAAATTTAAATAATATTTTACACCTTTTAGTAACGGAAAAAGGAGCTTGTCGTACTTTTTTAAACTTGAATAAAAAGATAAAGCCACTTTATGAACCGGAAAAATAATAAGATTTCATTCTTATAGGTCGATTTGTGTGATATAATGCAACAAGATGTTTATTAAACTGGCACTGAAAATTTGGATTTTGATGGCTAAATAAGTATTTATAAGAGTTCAAAGCTTCTATCTTTGAAGTTAGTGCGAAAATTTTAGTAGTAGATTTAAGAGTAGCATTGTCATATCATATCAGCCTTTAACTGTCCACTGCTGACCATAAGCTTCTCGATTGAGGGTTTTTGCTAATAGTTGCCACGCTTGGCAGACGGATTGGCAATCGTAGTTAAGCTTTGAAGATGTTTTAAGAGGGACACTGCTGCCCAGACCTCGCCCTCCCTTAGTTGCCTCTTACGATACCCACGGGAAAGGAAGGGGTGGCCTATTCTATGCTGGGACCGCACGGTAAGTATGCTGCACGGTATGAGCAGCATATGATTTCTTTAGCGATTCATTTTAATCCGCTATCCGGGGACTTTTTAAATAATCAATCAGATATATTGAAAATTGTATACTTATTTTCAAAACTTGATATTAAATTATGCTACTTTTTGGTCAGTTTGAGTATAAACGCTCTTAATATTATTGAATTACAATTGAATTTTATTAAATCTTTAACAGGATATGGGAAGACATACACCGGGTACTATCGAATATTCACCGACATTAAAATATATTATCCCTTATATCAACTGTATATGGTTATAAACAGTTGATGTATAATGGGTAATATTAGGGGTATATTATCACGCCTAACTAAGCATAACAATATTCCATCCGTTATCATACTCGCGAATGGTGTGTACGTAACAATGTATTTATGAGGTCTATTAATCAATTTGTGCTGAATCTTTATAGAACCAGCCTAAGATAATATTCCATTCGTTATCGTTCTGACAATCTCATCAGTGTAGCGGTTTAACTTATTGTAGATAATTTACTGCTTCACCTTCCGAGAGCAACAAGAACGAGTTCGATTTCCATAATAATAATATAATAACTGTTTCTGCCGGGGGTTAGTTTGCATCTCCTCTCCTTAAGAGGGTAGATATGGATTTTGTTTTAATAATAATATTATTGATATAACTTACGTAATAAAGAAACTTTTTGTTCAAGTAAACTTATAACAATTATTAGCATTTTTGAATAGTAATTTTTTATGAATCTACCACCGACTTCGGAATGCAATTTCAGGTGAGTAGAACGGACAAGAAGAAGACAACTCAATTGTTGAAAAAAAAAGATAAAAACTTTTTTTTAAATAGTAATTAACTTTGCTACAAAAATGTGAATGGATAAAGTGACTATCACAAATTTCATATTGCTAAAAAGCAAGAAAAAAAAACTGCAAATGTTAGCACAATATTCTTAAACAAATCGGTTCCTACCCTAGAAGCACTCGTTCATGTTGAGTGAGTCAGCCATCATTGTATTCAACTATGTATATTATAGGGATCTAAATGACTTAGTCCACCACGCTACTACCAATCTGGATATTATAGGGAGAATGACATGTTTCAAGATACGTGATTAAAATATAATTTACTATGTTACTATATTGAACTTGAATTGTTTATGTCATTATTTATTTTTATGTTTCTGGTGCAATAAAAAGTTATAACAATAATTTTATTTGCTATGATTTTGGGTATAAAACATTAGATCTTATAAATTAAAAGAACCTTACAAAATGAGTTAGATCAAGCGTGCAAATCAAATGTTATAATAGTTCAATAAAAAAAATTGTATCATTAAAATGACAAATATTTAATAAAAACTTTACAATTTAAATAAGTAAATAAATTTATATAATTAATGCAATTACTTTATGACAATTTAAAAAAAATAATTATTAAAAGAACATAACTATCAACAATTTGAAAGTAAATAATGTCAGGAACTTTGTACTCATAGAGATTTAGTTTGAGTTTATTTTTGCCAAGCATTTTTATCATATTCATAAATACAATGCAAACATTGTTTTGTATTTATGAGTGTCTGTTTGTATAGTAATAAGTATAACTTTAGGTTTTAATATATATAATACGTATGTCTTTGCAAAAAGCAATTATATCTAACAGCACTCGTAGTACAATCTTTGTATAGACTATATATAGATGGCGCGATATGTCTGATCATTGCTTACAACTGACTGCAATAAAAGATATTTAGTACGTGCATGCTAAATCATGCATCGTGACAATAAATATAAATAAATGAACAAAGAAACTCAATTTCTCATTTATAATACTAGTAAAAATTAATATATTTAGATTATTAATAATATACAAGTACTTAAAGTATGTACTTAAGGCATGCAAGTAAGTAGTTAAAGTACCTAATTATGAAAGTTAGATACTAAGTATACCAGTAGTATAGAATTTTCAATTTACACAGAATTTATGTTTTCAGAGAAATGTTCAGAATTAGTTTATTAGGTATATTCAATGAAAATATTAATATTTAAATATAATAAGTTATTTCCAAGTTGATTTTCCTAGAAGCGTTCTTTTACGATTGGCATACCAAAAGCCTTTATATATATTTTGCTTGTATTTTAAGCCTTATACATTTTATATTTATTTATTATTTCTAATACATATACATGTATGAGCATATGAGACCAAGTGGCGAATCTTTAGTACATTAATAACTTATTTAAATAGTCCACCACGCTACTACAAAAGTTGATTCTTGGACATTATTCGTGGAGAAAGTTGTACATGGCTTTGTTTCGGTTTAAAGATATAGCGTGAATTTAAAATATAATAACACTGAATCCTCAAGAATGGGAATGAACGCATATATTGAACTTGAATTGTTTATGTCATTATTTATTTTTATTTTCCATCTGGTGCAATAAAACGTTTAACAATAATTGTATAAAAAATGATAATAGGGAAAACGATATTTAAAAAGATATGTACCCAACATATAAGCGGTAGAGTTATAACAAAAATTGGAATTTAATGGCAACTGTTGCGTATAGACATGAACATTATTATTGTTTTTACAAAATACATTGAGAAGATTTGCACATAGTATCCATTATGCATCGCTATTCTATGAAGACTATGGTATTATACCTTCGATATTAGTAATTTTACACATCCCACTGAAATACAGTCATACAAGAATGGCTGCTTAACAGTAAAATTACGACTGGCACATCCTGTTTGTTGGTTTTAGCTGATTCAGCACTTTTATTATGCAACAAGCGGGCCGTCAGTTTGTTTGCCTTTCCAAGCAGTATAAAAAGTAAGTTGCTATGTAAGATAACAGACAAAAATGTATTTTTATATACTAGGACTATAGTCCAAACAACTTAAGGCTATAGAGTACTATTAGGTATTCCGAGATTCAAGTATTTTAGACGCTGCTAGATCAGACATTACGGTGTTTGCTCACTTAAGTAAAATATAAATTTATATATCTGCCATTCGGATTAGAATTTAATATTCTACTCGCGGTATTTGTAACATCAACAAATACTTTTCGACGTGACGTCTCTACGGAGGAACTTTACGTTGTAAATAATTTGTTTGAGCCCATAGTCTCTGAATCCCAAATTAATGTTCGAAAACAAAAATTTGTTCACAAACAGTTTCATAATTATGATAAATTGGAATCCTAATACCGGGAAAAAGATCATATGTTTTAATGTAGGTACGAGCATGAATGAGATGTAAGGGATAGAGGCTTTTGGGATTGGGTTCTCTTTGCTAATTACGTAAGAAATCTGGCATTATAGATATGTGATAATACCGAATATGGTCTATATGACAATTTTACTATAAATCGGTATTAATTTATTTATTTACGCATTTCCATTGCTATTCATAAATATAAATAGTGATCTTAAAGAAATTTTTTATCTTTAAATATATATATTTTTAAATTTTTTAATTTATTTATAAATGTGACAATAAACTTATACATCTTTATAAATATTCGCATTCATAATAGTGGAAACAAGTAAAATAGTACCTAGGCAACTAAGTTTCGCTCCCAAATTGTATTGTTTATTTAATTTCCCATGTTAATAATACCTTAATCAAATTACTGAACTCTACCAAATGTCATTGAACCGAAAGTAAAAGCATTAACATATTATACTTCGCGCTTCGTCCTCGAGATTATTATTTGTAGAATACGAGTATAAACAACATGTAGTAACGCACAAGTGTCACCGCCCCTGCACTATTGTTGAGAGAGGGATTCCCCCTTTTTCCTTTTTCTTTTTACGGTAGGTACATAGTGTACTTGTTCATTTCATTTCCTGTTCATTCGCAAAGTGCTTCACCGCTCCGCACATAATACATCGCGTTGTCGTGTTAATTCCCAAAAAGGAATAGTAGTGATTCAATGACCCAACATTCAACATTACATAGTGTCGTTGTAGGTATTTATTTTCAAAACTATATCTATACACAAAAGTAATTTTTGTCTCCAGAAGAATTCGAGATAGTCATATGGGCTATATCACCGCATTCAAACGAAATGGTTGACGTTTCAGCGGGAATTGTACACAACAGCCGTGTTTCGATAACTTTCGTTATCGCATTTTCAATTAACACCCATAAAAGGATATAATAAATATAAATATAGAATTTCATTTTTAATAAAATATTTTTAAATAAATTATTGGCAATATATATATAAAAGAGAAGTCGTTACTTTTGATTTCATATAGAGAATATTTGATTATAGGGGTGTATTGTATAAACAATATACTTATTGGAGACAATAAATATTAGGTTTTAACGTATCCACGTTAACAATGTTAGTATGTACCCAGAGCCGTTATCAGGACGAACTCGACACATACTATACTTTTTTATACAATTGCATAAATTTATGCATATACACATCATATATTTATATATTATATGATGCATATGTCAGAGACGCCTCAATTAATAGCGGAATCAGTACACTGGTTAATAGATCCTCCTAAGGAAGAGATACTAGAACCAGAGACTGTAAACCTTCCATCAGACGATGTAGATGTGATTCACGATAACGTATCCAGACGGTAGAGTTATAAAAAATAAATTACGGATCAAGACGCTCAAAACTGTTAATGTGGGTCAGTACTAGATACTGAGACTTTAGAAATTCTTGAGTCGATCCAATTATTATTATGGTAGCGATGTCCATTACAAAATCAACACATCGCCCAAGAAGGAATTAGTAAAGAGCTTAAAAAATAATTAGTAAATAAATATCCTAACTTATGCATCCCACTAAATCCCGAGATAAAAAGCTATGAAGCTACTACGCGTGATAAAGGTATTGAGATAAAAAAGAAACCAATGGCTTCAGCCATATCTTGTTTAGGTCAAGCTATTTCAACATAGCTTAATTGTAATCAAAAAGATAAAGAACTTTTACAAAAACTTATGGATCTCAGCCGTCTAATGTGTGACATACAGCATAGCGACTCCATGACTAGACGACACTTCATTCTAAGTGCTTTAAAGAAGGATATGAAGGAATATCTTACAAACACAAAAGTTGATACCTTCTTATTTTATAAATTGGCTGAAACAATAAAATCGACCGAAGCTGTTAACAAATCAGACATAGACCTAAAGGTGGTTTCTGATGGTACCAAAAACCTGCCAAGAAGAACCGACATTCTTCCTTCAAGCCTTTGCTCCAGCACCGGCACGCAAGCAGCCGGGCAAAAATGTATTTTTATATACATAGCGACGTCGTGGGTTCCACCATAGCCGCCGTCCACCTCCTCCGACACAACATCCACGTCGTCGTTACTACGTACGTCGTTACTAGATACGTATATTCCAGAGATGCAGGTCGTTTAACACATTTTATGATCAATGGTCTATTATCACAAATGTTCACTTGATCCTTTCATGGATTAAGGGTTACAAAATATTTTTTTCGTCACCTGTTTATCAAGAATCATACAGATTCAGGAAAAATATCAATATATTGATATATATACAGATTGACGCTGTTTCAGAGTGTATACCTTATAAGGGCAGTTTATATCTAATATTTTTAATATAATACAAAAACTTAATGGCAAAATTTGTATTAATCTCAAAAGATTAAATAAATTTATCCAGACGGATCATATACGAATAATATTTATTTACGAAGAATTAAAAGATTTACGAACTGCATTAAAATTAATATCAAAAGATTTCTATATGGCAACATTAGACCTTAAAGACGCTTATTTTTTAATAAACATTCATAATGAATCTAAAAAATATATCCGATTTATTTTTAACAATAAATTATATCAATTTAATGTTTTGCCATTTAGTTTAGCTACCGCACCTTACATTTTTATTAAATTAATGAAGCCGATTACTAGACTTTTAAAAACTGGCGATTTTTTATTTACCTTATACTTAGATAATTGGTTTTTATTGTAATTCTTATCAACAATGCTTGACAAATATTGAGATGACTTCCAAACTACTATCTTCCTCAGGTTTTACAATTAATCAGGATAAAAGTAACCTTTGCTTCATTATCTTGTAAATTTATGGGAAAACTCACACAGTCTGGCATTATAGATATTCGAAAATAGATTACGAATTCGATCTCAATCAGAAAGTTTTTGTCAATATGAACGTATTTTAATCAGGGAATTTGCTTAACTGGTAGCTTTACTTGTTTCGGCTTGTCCAGCCATTGAGTATTTTATTTTTTGCACTAAAGAGTTTGGAGCGTTCAAAATTTCTTAATCTAAAAAATCATAACGATTATGATAAGTATAGGAATATACCTAGTTCCGTATATTCTGACTTTCAATGGTGATTAAATAATATAGATAGCTCTGTGTATCATCGTATCAGAGATGATACGTATGCCATTGAAATTTACTCTGACGCCTCAACTACGGGGTGGAGGGCTAATTATGGTAATAGTATTTTTAGCGACCAATGGTCAGATGATGAACTAAAGCATCATATAAATTATCTGTATTGCGTTTTCTCTTAAAAGTTTTTGCCAGAGATTACATAATTGCCAAATACTGTCAAATAATACAAATAGACAATAATACTACTGTAATATCTTACATTAATCGTATGGATGGCATTCAATTTCCTCATCTTACTCAAATAAGTAGAAAGATTTGGCAATGGTGTGAGAACAGAAGGCTCTTTATATTTGCTTCCTATATTAAGTCTACAGATGCTGAATCACGCAAATCCATCCAGATATAGAGTGGGAACTGGCTGATTGGGCCTTTCACCAATTAACGAAAAAAAAAAAAAAATATGTAGATGATCGAATTACAAATCGCATAAACAAAAAATGTGAAATTATGTCACATGGCATAGGGATCCGGACGTAATTGCTATTAATTCATTCACAATCAATTGAGCAAAAGTTTTACTTTTATGCCTTCCCATCATTTGCAGTGATTCTTAAGACGCTTAGAAAGATCATTTCTGATAAAGCTTGCGGTATAATTATTGTTCCTCTATGGCCTACACAACCGTGGTACCCACTATTCAGAAACCTCCTTGCCTCTGAATTAATAATATTTTATCCTGCGGATAACGTTTTATTATTTAGTTCCAGTTATCAACGTGTAGGCTCAACGCTTACCTTGGTTACAGGAGTGTTATCAGGAAAGCATTATCCGATATAATGTTAGCATCATTCTCTGATAGCTCAATTAGACAATATGATACTTGTTTAAAAAAATGGTGGAATTTTTGTAAAAACAATTCAGTTTATTTTTATAAAGCTTCGATTCCTATCATAATTTCTTTTCTTACTCAGATATTCCATGACGGTTATCAATATGGAACATTAAATTCAATAAAGTTCGGCGTTATCCTTGCTTTTAGGTCCTATTTTATCAAAAGATGATAGTATAGAAAGATTTTTCAATGGAGTATATCGATTGAGACCTCCTCTTCCGAAGTATAACGCTACAGGAGATACCAATGCTGTTTTAGATCATTTAAGCACATTGTGGCCTAATGAAGAATTATCATTAGATAAATTAACAAAGAGAACCATTACCTTAATAGAAATAACGATAGCTCATAGAATACAAACTCTATCCAAAATTGATATAAAAAATATAGAATTTTTCAATGACCATATAGTAATTAAAATTTGACTTGTTTTTAAAACGTCACGAAGAGGTTCTAAGCAACCGATTATTGTTCTTCCTTTCTTCTTAAAAAATTATCTGTCCAGCAAAAACTTCAGATTGTCATTTAAATAGAACAATTCTTCTAAGGAATTCTGATAATCTTTTTAGTGGTGTCTGTCGACCTCACAAAGCGGTAGACAAACTATTAGCCGATGGGTGAAACTGACATTAGACGAATGTGGACTGAACGTACATATTTGTACTCTCTGCGCACAGCACGCGACATGCCGCCGCAAGGCACGCTCTCTAGGTGTCAGTGTAGATACAATACTTAAATGGAGCTGCTGCGGCTGGAATGCCAACTCCACTGCTTTCGCCAAATTTTACAGTAGGCCTATGATTAATACAGATAATTCGTCCTTTGCTAAGCCGATAATTAATAATAATCAAAAATAATTTTATGTTTATCGAATTGTGTGATGATTAAAAAAGATTATGTACTATTATAGATTAATAGTAGAATAACATAATGTCGATTAATTTTTAGTTCTATTTGTTCACTTTGTAATCCAATAAAACATACAATCATAAAAGAAGTGTTTTCATTGATAATATTTTTTGGTTGGAACTCTCAAAGTCTACATGTTGTTTACATTCTATATACAAGCGCGAAGTATAATTAGTGATTAAACGAACTTACCCAAGTGAAGTTCTATCACAATTATTGTCGTCCGAAGAGAAACACGACCCAGTTTAATTATACCCATCAGAACTGTACCAAAAAATATTTCAATGGTCAAACATAAGTTTTAAATAATTTTTAACTCTGAACTTAATGAACAGGAAATGAAATGAACGGGCTAAGTACACTATGTACCTACCGGGGAATAAAAAGAAAAAGGAAAAAGGGGGAATCCCTCTCTCAACAATAGTGCAGGGGCGGTGACACTTGTGCGTTACTACATGTTGTTTATATTCTACAAATAATAATCTCTTCGGACGAAGCGCTTCGTATAATTGTGATAGAACTTCACTTGGGTAAGTTCGTTTAATCACTAATTATATTTTCTTTAAACAGTGATTTTAAAAATTCATTTTTATTTCGATTACACTACAATTTTATCAACAACTTTATTAGTAATCGGATATTATAAAGATATACTTGATATTATTGTTGATATTAAGTAATGGCAGCTAAATTTTATTTTTTATAAAAAAAGTTTAAAAAAAAATTGAGTTGGCAGCAGCAATAGTGAAAAACAAACCGCATAATCAAATTTCGAAGTGAATGGTCAAAGGGTACATAAATTTAGAAAATATGATTAAATTGATATTGCGGTAGAAGTGTAACAAATGATACTATATCTTAATACATATGTTAGTTTAGATATGTATTATAAACAACGTAAAGTCGAAATTATTAGTATTCAGACAGTGTACTAACAGTGAAACTCAATATTTTATCTTAAGAAACATGGGTCGAAAATACGATAAACAATTTTGAGCTTCCCAATTTAAATTGACAGTTGCACGCGCCATGTTAGTATGAATATAGATAATATAATACTATACTAGTAGTATGGGGGAGTCACATTTTTTGTTGTTTTTCGAGCATAGTAAATAAAATTAATCACATAATATAAATCGATTTTATTGAGGCTGTTAATCTAAGTACTTTTCTTTACAAACAAATTCATACTACATGCTGTACTCAGCATATAGTATGAATTTGTTTATTTTTTATGCTACTTTAAAATGGAACGTCATAGTATGAATGTTATCCACTCCTGGCGGACTCTTGCACTTTACGACCTATACACAATACAAATGTTCCTTATCGTAAACTCATTGTCTCGAAAACACACGATATTCAGCTTCTTTCGAAAATTTATCTAATGTCATGTGTGATAAGCATACATTAAGGAAATCAGTCCTACATGAGGGCTTTGGGCGTCGCAGTGTATTCTGTAATGTCCATTATGTTAACGATGACGTGTCACTACCCGATGGCCAGTTAACCTTTTTATGCTGTTATTTTGTTTGCAACTATGGCAAAGCTAAAAGGAACGTTATATTTTTAGCAATATTTTTATGTATGTATATTAGAGTATGTGTAAAATACACATAGGAATAATATCAATATGTAGGTTTTGTTTCTTTTTTATTATTTATCCCCAATCGGGTTTTGTAATTTTTTTCCATTAATTATTATTGTAAATATTTTTATTTTCTGTAGCCACGGGTTACAATTTATTAAAAAAATTTCATAATAAATTCTTTAGGCACCTCTTCATTTATGGCGATTTTCCTATAAATTTTAATTACATGACATGAGTTTCGATTAGCGCTTTTCACCATCAACTTATTTTTAATGTTTCGAGAAGCATTTATTGCTGTGATATGCATCGAAGTTTTATCATTTGCTTATAAATTAAAATACGACTTACTTCGAGAAGATGAAGTTTCGTTTCGAGTAGGCTGTGTTATATTGTATATCGACGACTGGTCATCGTTGTTAATTTGTAAAACTACGTCTATTTCTCTTTCATTTACTAACGATATATGTATACAAAGGTTATCAACATATAAAATATAAGATGGAATGAGTGTTAATGCAGCTATAAGCAATATCGTAGACCAAATTAGGTATGTTCTGTGGTGTCCATGAAGTTACTTATTTCTGTAATGGACGACTACCACTATCACACAGTAATAATAAACTCATATTAATGCGAAAGTTTTTAAGAATACATGGATGGATGTTTGTT
This sequence comes from Galleria mellonella, assembly GCF_026898425.1. Lineage (NCBI taxonomy): Eukaryota > Metazoa > Arthropoda > Insecta > Lepidoptera > Pyralidae > Galleria > Galleria mellonella. The sequence goes on from NW_026442062.1 coordinate 4,280,544, forward strand.
ACTATTTCATGCAAGAACTATTGAATGGATTTAAAATGACATTTATCACGTGGGTAGATTATATCTTAACATATATGATACTTTATGTACTGATTCACTTAGGCACAATATAATTCTGCTGTTTCAGCAGGATTATTATTATTATTGTAGCTAAGAAAATGTATTGAGAAAACTGCATTAAAAGATAAATCAGGTTGTTAGTATCTACCTAAATTAGACGTTCATTTCAAAAGATAAAAATACGACATGTATGTAAGAAGATAACCTAACTATATAATTCTGCTAGAAATCTAATATTTTATTTATAAATAAATATTAATACTGAACAAATGCCGCACGTTTCCAGACGCTTGTGGCCGTAATAATGTCGGAACAAATTACTTAGGTATTTTGCAAGCGGTGCTTTTCTGTTTTTATCCAACTGATGAAGAAAGGAGGATAATGTTCTTTATATATATATGTGTGTATAAATAATTGTACACTTGGATATTTGGCGCGCTGTATAACATGACAGATTTTAATGGCTTGTTTTAAGTTTCGTCTAGTTAGTCCAAACTATCTAGGTTAGATACATAATATGTATAATATAATTATGAGAGCCGAACAATCTGTACATTAAGACATGTAACTAAGAAAGCAAACACAACAACGAATAAACACAAACATTACATTTATATTTTTATAAATAAAGACTATCAAACCTAACAAAGGCGTGAGCATAGCTAGTATAAATAGAAATTAAAGCCGACTGTCAAAACTTAGCTTAATTTGACGGGGAAATGTTTTGGGTTTTTTATGACTTTTATATCCATTTCCTTTTTTTTAAGAAGAGTTTATAAAGGTTCTGTTTTATTTCACTATAAAAGTAAATTGGTTTGATAATAATAGCAATGATTTATCTGTAGTCACCGGAGTTTACGATGTCAACTTTGACATTTTAAGCGAAGGCTTATCTGTTTTATCTTAATTACTGCATTATGAAGTCTCAGCGGGTTCCTGCCCTCTTTGCTTGTTTTTGGTTGGCAGTCTTTAGTTCACCTCGGTCAAGGTTTTTTTTCTAGTATAGGTATAAATATTAGCTAGCTGATTTTAGAAGATGTTTTCTAAGATGATAACACCGCCTGTGTGTGGATGTGTGTGTATGCGAGCGTGAGAGCGTGCGTGTGTGCGTGCATGCATGTGTGCGTGCGTGTGTGTGATGGTGACAAGAATGGTGAAAAAGAAGAACTTTGGTGACAAGAATTTCTAGATCGGCTTCGTTGTGCGTGACGGATTCTAAGGTGGCAGCGAAACACGAAACAAGTAACAGTCATTTTTAAATCATTCAAATTTAAATTTAAGAATGTATACGTTTAGGCTGGAATTTGGTCTTAAGATCTCCGGGAGACAGAGGCGCTGGCCTATTGCGATGAATTTGCCAGGAAGGGAACCGCGTGGAAGTCAACCAGACAGGGTGTATTGCGATAGGGGATAATAGGGCGACTAAATCCGATTATTAACAATTCTTTCTCCCTATTACCTACAGTAAAAGTATTTGCAGGAAAACCTGTTATCTTTGATTCCCGTGGGAACTTCTGCAGAATATATTTCTCACTAAAACTATTTAATGTTTAGAAGTAATGTCGCTCTGAATTGGCGAAAGAATTTTTAGAAACAGCTCAGTAATTCTAGAAGAATTTCAGACCTAGATACGAACAAATTTTATCTCTTTAAGTTATACATAATATTTTTTTTGGTAGATACAATATAACCTGACCGACCTGATAGGGTATGTTTCTAGTGATGGGATTGTTAATCTTCACTATTAACAATGCCTTCTTACCCCATAATGGAATGGTAACCCCGCCTGCGCTATCGGTATACATTCTCGGAGTACCAGTGAAGGATGATAGAAGGATGACAGGTGAGGATAAAAGCGGGTTCAGTTCCGTTCAGTTCAGTTGGCCCATCTTGACAAAATTAAACAATAATTAACGACGATAGTTTCCAGGGGAAAATTTTTTCTCTTTTAGTTATACATAATATTTTTCTGGTAGATACAATATAATAACGATGGCATAATATTTTAAATATTACTTTCTACTGATTGTAAAAAATCAAAATTAGTATTTACAAATATGTAATATAAAATACCATAAATTATAGTCGAATTGAGAAATATTGGACTTTAAAATGTCGAAAATAAATTATTTACACTGTTGGGGTTTAAGGAGACAAGTTATATGTATTGATAGTTTAAGATTATATTTGAAGTAAAGTTACGCCGATAGAACAAAATTCCATTAAAAAAAAAAACAAAATAAAAGGAGGCTTCCGTCATATACATGCATTTATAAAGCCCATTTAAAACACGTATGTTAATTCTATTTAAAGTAATATAAATTAAATTTTGAAACAGTAAATAAGTGTAATACCTATTAATATCACTAACAAATGCTTGGAAAATGTTAAAATGAAATAATAAGTACGCTACACACGATCATACTAGCCTCATTTGGAATGATTGACGCAAGCTAGTTCCACTTGATTGCATTTAGCGAATGAATGAAGCCATCTGCGAATATAAGGATTCGCAATTATTGTCCCCATGTCATATAAAGTAAATGGTCTGATTTAAGTAATCAAAAAAAACTGAAGTCATTTATCATCATCATCATCATCATAGCAACTCATAATTTTGTATTGCGACGAGTTGCCATGGATACTATTATTACTTATTCTGTAAAATAGACGAAGTTAAAAAAATATCTTTAAGGAAATCATCATAAAATTTATTTTGTATAAAATCTACGCCACTGAGGAAGTAATATAATGTACTGGTACAATCGATGATTTATAGATAATTAAAAATATTAGTAAAAAGTAAATATGTAACAATAAGTTTTTAAGATAAAACATGTTTTATATACATAAATTTTGTTATAACTTCATAAGACTGATAATCATATAATTAATTTTTTTGAGTATGTGTTAATTGAATTAGGCTTGTATTTTTTTTATGGAATAAATAAAAAAAATTAGCCTACATATGTTGACTTAGTTATTTTATCTGTATTCATACCAAAACTATAGTGTTTTTTTATACTTTACACACACAGTACATTTTGGTATGTTACTACGCGACGGTAACTCTGCCACTATAATGTAATAAAAGCCTAGAAAAATCTCGAAATATCTTTAACAGGTAACATAAACGTATAATCACATACAATTAGTCACCGCTATGTCATTTCATGAAACAGCAGAATGTTTCTTTATTTAATTGAGTTAGAGTTATTTATTAATGTTGTAATGGGTAGGTATATTGACTTATACCATTCTGATAAATAATCTGATTAAATTTTTTTTTAATCGAAATTCTTGAGAACGAATACGTACTTATTGCCGATTTTAGGATTTCGGTCGTACACACTTGTTACCTTCCAGACTAGAAAAATGATCATGAGTAATTCTTGCTTGAGGATAAGATGGATTTCCCAATACGTTAAAAAAACGTAATACATAAACTGTACGTATGACGTAAGGCTATTAGGTATACTTGGTTTGTAACACTAGGTAAGTTGTAGACTGTATTACGATATTTATGACCATTGGAATAAGTTTATTTTTATATGAATCTACTTTGTATGCAATGCTGACAGTATCTAAAATTAGCAACACAATGGTACATTATAAAGACTTCAAAGCCTTTTGTGGCTATCCAAAAGTGTCTAACGCCTCTTTATAGAAATCATTTAGATGTACCGAACAGGTTGTGATAATATTACCACATACTCGTATAATATAAAAGATATTACGTGGTACCACGAAACAATTATTTACCATCAAATAATTGTTACCAATTTTTGTTAGATTTAGATATACTCGTATATTAGAGAAAAAATTGTGCTTTTGCGTCACTCATATGACAGCCGAAATTAAATAATTTTTATAAATACGATATCCATTTAACAAAAACATATCCGTTCTATATGTCTTCATATAATGGTACTTGACTGAATCTATATACATTTTTAAATATAAAATATTTTGAAATGCAGAGAAAATTTCATTAAAAACATTGTATTTGTATTTAATAAGTTTATAATAAATTGGAAGTATGTGTAGCAATATTAATAATATAGTTTTAGATATCAGATAAAAACAATTAAAATTGAAATCATGCCACATTATCTGAATTTGGAGTGATGGAACGTTACCCGAAAAATACTGCGCTTTATTTCAACCTGACCTACTTTGTGCTAAAAGAAAATTTCACATACAATTTTCAGCACTATCTTAATACACTTAAAAGTTATTTCAGATTGCACAGTTCAGACAATAATTCACATTGCTTTTTAGCTTCGTGTTCGTACTTTGCATAAGCTAGTGTATCGGATTTTGGCAAATATATTCCCTGAATAACTAACACCAGCTAATATTGTCAGAATCTCTCAAATTAGTATTACGTACATTATATAAAAGTACATCTTAAAGATGTCTTTGTTGGTAAATTATTAAACGAACTTGTTATCGAATTTTAATATTTAACCGTCCCCGAAATCTTACAATCGAATGTCGCAATCACCGTAATGTCGCAGTCTACAGAACTTTGCCTTCCCAGTCATTGAATGGGCATGTTTACAGAGCAGTGCGTCTCAAATTGTTATGTAATCATTCGGAACATGCTAAATGCATGCTTGTGTGTATAACATGATATCTTGCATTCCTATCTTCGGTCTGGCATTAAAACTATAATTTAGATGTTGAAATTTTCTTGTGAGTGGAAAAAGCATTTCCGCACTTTAGAGAAACCCTTTTCAATTTGAGTTGTATAGCTATGAAATAGATCTTTCAGGGTTTTCTAAAATTATTACTTTCCATTTATTTATACGGTTATTTTTTTTAATAGCTGCATGCTATAGCCAACTGATTATATTTTTGTTTGATGTGACTACAAAGGTTATAAGTAATGTTTTTTTTTAGTTTTCCTTATCTTTCATACTAGTTTATATCCACAACTTCCTTGAGCTATGAAGGCGCCAAAAAATAATAAACAAACAAACTTATTTTCACATTTACAATGTTTGAAAGATTGAAAATATATATTTGTGAATGACTAACTACCTGTCACAATCTTATGGTCCACCATATGGAAAGTTTTATTATGAAACGATAAATCGCGATAAATGTATAAAGGACAGCTGACAGGGGTCAGTAAAAGAGGGAAACATTCCACACTGACCCCGAATAATAGGACAAAAACAAGACATGATTATGATGACACAGCGAAACTGTGTCTAAAATGCAAACCTAACTCAGAATAAGTAATAACCTTTTTTTAATTGTAATTGTTTTTATTTTTAATACACATTTGTATATACATATATTAGGCACATAACATTGAGTTATTGTTAGTTAGTTAGGTATTTCTATGACTATGTGCATAATATTATTAAGATGTGTATGTTGTTAAAGGTACAAGCTTAAATTCCGTCAGCTTCGAAATTTTATTCTCAATTTAAATCACTATTAAAACATGATTTTCGTTTAAATAATATGTTTGTTCACTAAAATGTTTTATACAATTTTTATAAATTTTAAAAGGAATAAAAATAAGATTCAAAACAAGTTTTATTTACACTGAGTAAAAAGTAGACTCTTTATCGCTGTACCACCTGATTTGACAATAAGTAAAAGTTTGGGACTTTGAGTTCTTTTTATAATAAACGTTAAACCTATTTTTATAAACAGAGTGAACTATATTGTGGATACAAAGTATATCTACGAGTATAATATAAAATTTCAATCATGCACATCATGTTATACTGAATTTGTATGACACTGTATGAAGTTGGCAAAAATATTATTATGGAGGAACAATGTAACTCAATGAAACATTATTTTCCCATTGAGACTCACTGGTTCGTGTAACTATTAGATACTGGTTAGGAAAAATAATTCTCATCAAGTAACAGTGTGGCCTGATGCGACAATAATTGGGTACGTATAAGATTTTGAGGGTCCACTAGACTGGACTCTCAAAATCTTGCCCCTTAATATTTAACCAGAGGACGGTTAGATATTAAAGGACTGAGCCCTCAAATAATCCTGTAGTTTGTGTTCAGTGGGGTGGATACGTCATTAAAATTTACTCAAAGTACGAGTATATACGGAAAGCTGAATTTGTGATATAATAAGAGATATATCAAGAGTTTAATATATTTTTTTTATACAACTTAAAATGGCAAACAAGCTGACGGACCACCTGATGGGAAGTGGTAACCGTCGCCTATAGACATGAGCAGTACCATGGACATAACAGAGTATTCTGTTTCGCCTATGATACCACCCATGCGTTGCTATTCCTGAGGACTCAGGTGTTATTCCGCTATACCCTGTAAATTCACGCCATATCCCACCCTTCAAACCGAAACACAGCCATGCAAACAACTGCTTCACGGTAGAAACACGAATGGGACAGAGGTACTCAAGCAATCGACTTTTGTACAAAGTCTCTCTCTGGTGATTTATCACAGTTTATCAATTATTTGACATAGCATAATTAGAAATTAAATAGAACATCGAAAAATGACTAGCAGGCGCTTGAGATACATAAAACACTAGATGTACTCGTATTTCGTAGGCATAAAAGTTCTGTATTTTTCAAGATATTGTCTATCTTTATATTTTATTCAAATCCATTTAGCTGTTTAAAAGTGATTGAATGACAAACAGTGGCGGGTAAGACCTAAATTGGATGTGGATAAGACATATTAAGCGCATTGTCCATTATTTAAAAAATGGAAGTGTCTAATTCTAAAAAAAATCCGCGGTTCATGAGGTCCATCAGACCGTGAGGTCGTAGGTGGTGACCTATATCGCCCACGCTCTACGCTGTTTCTAGTACCAAACATCAAAATATCAAAACAATATTTTTACAAACTTTCCCATTTATTATAAGAATAGGAATAAAATAAATAATTTCATATTTAACAATAATAGATATAGATAGAGGGAGACTTTGTACAAAAGTCGTCTGCTTGGATATTTCTGTCCCATTCGTGTTTCTGCCGCAAGCAGTTGTGTCTGCATGACTGTGTTTCAGTTTAAAGCCTGAGATATGACAATGAAATTACAGAGACATAATAAATAAATAAAATAAAAAAGTCTTTTATTTCCCAGAGACATAACACTTAATAAAATAAACTTATAAAAAAATCATTGATTACATAAATTATTCATTTTTTTTTATATTATTATTATATCCTTTCCTTTACTTGGGTATCCATTTAAGGATATAGGCATAGGACAGAGACATAACACTAGTAAATAAACCTAACCTCAGGAATGGTAACGCATGAAGGGTATCATGGGCAACAGAATATACTCTGTTATGTCCATGGTATTGTCCATGTTTATAGATGAAGGTCACCACTTTTCATCAAGTGGGCCATCAGTTTGTTTGCCATTATATGTTGCAAAAAAAAAAAATTAAATTATACTTTATGTAAGATAAGGTTCAGGTATCCAGTAAATCCAAAACCAATAATAGATTTTTTTCAACGTTTTATACTAGAGGGCTTATTAGAAACTTTTAAAATTTTACAGGATCAAAACACGAAACTACGAACTAGCCTGTTTTGTTTACATAGATTAAAGTTAACCCGGAGTTGTTTATGATTTGAATCCAAATTTATACGGAAACTTAAATCTGTAAAATTGACAGATTTTAAGCATTCATAACATGCACTATCCTTAATATATGGCACATAATATGCCGCTTTCTTCTTTGTTCATGTATGATATAAAATTCTCATAAGGTTAATAACAGAACAGATCAACTTGCACGAGTCAAAGAATGGATGCCAGAAGGAAAGGGTTCCACTTAATTAGGTTAATTAATTAAACATTTCCTCAATCAACCGTATTATCTGACGACACATACCCAAGATAATAGCTATCCTATATACATACACCCCATTAGTACCGAGGGAGGTAATTATTACTGTATAAGATATTTTCACAGGTACGAGTTTAAATTGGTGTCTGCATGTAATTTTTATATAAATTTTTGTTTCTTAAATAGCTTCTAACTCTATCTAAATTTCAATTTCGAGTTCCGATACGAAATTGTTTTTATATGTCGAAAAGTTTCGGGGAATCGATAAAAATAGCTTTACAGATGATATGTTTTACTTATATTATTTTTATTTAAAGGACTTAGTGAGAAAAGAAGTTTGCTGTCGATTTATTTTTGAATAGATATTTTTATAAGTAGTGTTAGGATTTATATTTTACGTAGTGCGTTACACTACACTACACGTTACACTACACTACACGTTACACTACGTAGTGCAATCCACGTTGAAACGTCTACAATAAAAATCAGGCATATACATAGGTACTATTTGCCTGCAATTGCGTCGCGTTAATTCCCAATAGTCTATTTAAAATGGACCAATAACGTGAAAGGTAAAATTAACTAGCTTAGGATTGTTTGTGTTATTTTATTCATTATTTTTAGCTGTATTTCCCCTTAAAATTATTCTTTATTCTTTATTGTACACAAAACATAATGGTAATTACAATTCATTATAAACAATGTACAAAGGCGAGCTTATCTCTAATAAGAGATTTCTTCCAGCAAAACCTTTCCATGTTAATGTGTTATTTTATAAATAAAAATAGGCAGTCATTTTATTAAGAATATTATAATATTACATAAGAGAATAAGATTTTGTTATATTTTGTTATACATTCAAATAATTATAATTACATTTTAGACATCTATTTAATGTGGAGAATTTCACGTTCCATTGTTTCTATCGACCCTAATAGGAGGCAGGCGTGACGGATACGAATATAGGTCATTTTCGTGTAAATTGAAATATGTACTTGCCACGTCTGTCTCTATCTATATCTGTAGTTATCCTTTAATTTTGATGAGATGATAAAGTAATACGAGTATAAAGAAACCGCAGAAATTTATTTACATTAATTGCTGTGTTTCGGTTTGAAGGGTGGGATATGGTGTGAATTTACTGGGTACAGAGAAATAACACCTGAGTCCTCAGGAATGGCAATGCTTGGGGTGTATCATGGGCAAAACAGTATATTCTGTTATATCCATGGTACTGCTCATGTCTATAGGCGACGGTTACCACTTTCCGTCAGGTGGGCCGTCAGCTTGTTTGCCACTTTAAGTTGTATAAAAAAAAGTTGTTGTGTATATTTCATAATTAAATAATACCTTACCACTAGTAACTAATTTTATTAAGATAAGTTTTTATAAAGAGTAATTCTCAGTAAATGTGCTATTCTGGGACCAATGTAACAGATGATGCTGCTATTGAATGAAATAGTATCGAGGGAATTTGATATGTACATGCATAAAAAATGCATAAAACATCGACTTTTAATGTTCGTCTTTTTTTAGAAATATTTTTTTAAATATTTTATAAATAACAAAATTTCGAAGATAATACGTATCATTTCCCTAGTATTCTTATTTATTTGACAGATTACATTTTTAACTTTAACTCCATTGAATGAATGGTACGAGTATAATACAAATGAAAAGTGTTCTTAGTTTTCTTAAATGATGCTAATCCCGACTTAGTTAAGCTTTATTAAAACTTAAATAAGGATTTTTATTTTAAAAACAAATAATCGTTCCCTTTAATTAAAAGTTTTATTTAAAGAGTTCAATTATTTTTATTTATTTCCGGATGAAAATAAAATAATTATGGGAAGCGACAAAGTAAGTTTCATAAAATTGCTATTGTGCATGTAAGTTCACCTATTCCAATGATGATTCCACTTTTTGAAATAATCATGGAAATTTTTTCCAATTCGACGTACTCAACGTTGAATTTTTCTCTACCTCACGAATTTTTTTTCTTTTAACCATGCTTTCTTTTAGTTTAGAGAAGTCACTTGGGATTAGATGTTATAAGTAGAATAAGTGAAATAGCATAGTAGATTTATTTTTATCCTACGATTCTCAAATTCTCAATAATAAATTTATCCAAGTGTATTGTGGTGGAAAGTTCATTTGCCACTTGCCCAATATTTGAGTTATTTTCGGGTAGCGTTATCCCTCAGTGTTAACTATCTGACCTGTAAATAGGAAACAGTGCTCATTCAAAGAGCTCATTTCCTTGGATTTATCGCCGCATCCAACAAACATCCTTCACATGAACGGTCGTACCTAATCATCACCTAAATAAGTTACTTAATAAATGATTTAAAGATGGTTTGTTCGGAAGATTTTCGTGATATATATCAGAAGACTATCTACTCAAAAACTTCGGAACTTTTTGAATATACCTCGTATCTTACAAATCAGAAAAATCTGCGTGTATTGACTAAATTCATGTAGTATATGGTTAAAAGGAGAGAACAGAACTTTTTCCTTATTCTAATACATAATTAAGTTAAGCTTGCTTTCTTTTGTACATTTGATTATTTCTGTCATATTTTTATGTATAATTAGTGTGCACAATTAAGTATTAAATAAATAAATAAATAATTTATGCAAAGAATAAAAAACATAATAGATAATTATCAAAATAATTTTGATATCTTTCCTAATTAACTGCTACGTAATCGAGGTCAATTTATATTATATGTATTCATATTCGTTATCCATATACAATGACCTCTAGTTACTTACACACTGCTTAGATTGAACTTGAACGATCCAGAACAATGCTTAAGTAATATGTGGCATGCGTTAGAATGAGACAGAATAACAAGTCGCTCTATCTCAATAATGGTATGATTGACGCGTCGTAATTGTTTTGATATGCATTTCTATATGTCATTCAGTGTTCGTATACTTCATTAATAAATTTGCTAACATGCCTCACCTCGCTATCAATGCAAAAAACGTGCCAATAATGAGCCCTAATTGGTTCACTTACGCCAAAATTTCGCACCTGCTCAGCCTCCTTGATTAACTTATTGCAAACAATTGTTTGTCAGTTTATTTTTAGATTTGACCTCGTATTAACCTTATTAACATTCTATAAAACTTTCGCTATCGTGCCAAATCGGACAGTACGTGTTTCTTTTCAGGGTCCCGTACTAAAATGTAAAACGGAACCCTTAAAGTTAAAGCAAAATAAAAGGAAGTTGAACAAAACCTCTGTCTTTTGGAAATGACATAGAAAGAATGCGATAAATGTTAGACATTTATTTGTATTATCAATATCTGTAGCCTATAAGAAAGTAAAAGAAAAAGACGATTAGCTAGGTCTCGAGGACGCCCGAAAAAGTTTCTTTGCAATAACAATTCAGTAATACAAAATAAAATAATCTGTTGAATGGACAAACAACAGGTCTTAGATGTTCCTAATGGAAGCAACAGGCGGATTCATAATAGCTTTATTTTTCCTTTTGTTTTTAACCGACTTCGGAAAAAGAGGAAAGTTTTTAATTAGAATATATTTTTTGTATGTTCGATAATTTTGAACAGATTTGAATGTTTTTTTTAATAGATTTTATTTTAAGTATGATTTCATGATCAATTAAATAAAACATATTTTTAAAATTTATGTTCATTTTGTAACAATGTCTATATACCTATATGTTGAGGAAGAGACTAGTTTGAAAGTGAATCTGATCAATAACTTATAAGTTTTTCTATTACAATTCGGGAACTTTATTTCCAGACTGTTTTTTAATGAGACAAGATCACTTCTTATGTTAACGTTGTGTAAGTACATTTCTCGTATTTCACGACCTACGGTTCTAAGGGAGCGAAAAGTGGATGCCACGTATGACACGGTATCTGTAATTATACCCACTAGTCATGAAAGGTTATTTACCTTACATCTTCTTACTGATATGTTTTACTATACGATACACTTATATATGAATCATCCCACACTTTATGTATTCCTAGTATCTAAGGGATACGTATAAGTGAAGGATGATCGATTACTTCCAGTTTTCTAAACACCATTACTGTCATTTTGTGAGATATTAGCGTCATGTGACAAAAACGATATACCTAGGTGTGAAGATGATATTCCATTCTTTATTTTTACTCTGAAATTAATAATTACTTTTGACCTTTAAACTTTAAATTTTACTTGCCAATGTAATGTTTATAAAATAGCATTTTTAATAGTAATTTTTTCATTATTTTATTTTATCGTATCGTATCGTAGTATAAAACAAAGTCGTTCTCCGCTTCTGCCCGTTTCTCCGTTTACTTATTTTAAACCACGTAATGGATTTTGATACGGATTTTACTGACATATAGATTTTTTTCGGAAGGTTTAATGTGCACGTTTCAGCTATGCGAAGTTGGTGCATGTCATGTAATGAGAAGTATAAAACCTAATGACTTGGTTATTTTTTTTCACTAACTTGTACTATAAGGAAGAGAACGGCTGCAAAAAGTTCTCAATTGGATTGTATATTTACATTCGCATGTCACTATGTTCGTCAATTTAGAAATGATTTTGTATTACTATAGCACACGCATGAAAAAAAAAAAAAGGAAATTGTTGTTTTATATATTTTGCTTTTTGGTTTTTTTGTTGCTTTTTTTTGTTTTTCATTCTTTTATCTCTTTTACTGTGTATTATGTGTATTTTTGTATGATAATTTGTGTGCTGTAAGTAATGTAAATAAATTATCTATCTATCTATTTAGGTGATTATATTTTTAATCGAAAGAACCGTGGAATATAACTATTTATTATAGTGTTGGTTTCATACTCCATGCAGCTGTCTTTTCTAGAAAATGTTTTAAATTATTGCAATCCTAATGTAAACCCCAAACACAAAAGTGAAGAAAGGAATCATGAACGGGATACCGTGTCATTGTCTGTGTTTATAAATATCGTATCCTTCATCAGGTGTTAACTTAACATTCCTAATAGTACAAATAAGTGTCAAAATCATCTACCAGTCATTAATTTATGAATATTTTTTTTTATATTTTATGGCCTTCTTATTTACTGTTTGTAATACTGTTATATGATGTACCTACAAACTCTGACAACCTTATTTATTACAGTTAATCGAAACGATTAGACTATGTTCTTTCATAGACCTGGAAATACAGACATAAAATGCACTTCTAAGTATTACCTCCCTTTCTTTGACTGCTGAGTAAATAGTAATTAATTAATACTATACAGTATAAGAACTTATATATATTTAAGCAATTTCAACAAAGATAATGTTTTAATAATACGTAGATAGTATAAAGAAACGTTTCGAGAAAAATATTTTATTCAGTGTAACTATGTTTAGCGTAAAAGCTCCTCAATTATGTATGTTCAAGAACATCAAGAGGGGAATAATGAAATACCCACTTCAAAAGATTTTTCTCTTACAGCAAAAACTTAAAGGAAATTCTTTTGTGGTATTATCAAGTTTCACGGGGAATAAATCACAATGGGGATTAGAATTGATATAAGTAATATGTATTTAGAATCAACAGATAATATCGTGTTTTCATAATCACACTTTTTTGTGTAGGAAGTCTGTGTTCTTACAATTTGAAGCTAATGTGTGTTATTAATAGGTGTATATATGATGTGTTTATTTTATTTATTAATGATTATGCAGTAATTTGAAGATATTATAACAATGCTCATGAGGTAAAGGATTAATTGAGCTTGAACATGATATATTAAATTAAAATATAAATATGCTTCGAATTTCCATTATGTATAGGACAGAATTTATAGCTATACCCTTTTTATAATCTATGGTATATACACATTAGCAAAGAAAATCAAATTTTGTAGAAGCTACGCGAATCACGAGTGCTAAATTAAATTGAATAAATTAAATTATTTATTTAACATTCCGAATCATTTAATTAAAATTTGAGAAAAGTAATGGAAGTCTCAGACGATTTTTTACTTTTTTTTTATTTCCTTACGAGTCGAAGAAATGTCATAAACAAACCTGTATATAGTCATTTTGTCTTTCTCTTTATTATAGTAAATTCATTTTTCTCTAATTATTCTTGACATCAATACAGCTTTCTCAACGTTTGGTACTAGATTCGTCTTTTGGGCTTTTTGAGACGTCTTTGATCCAATATACTTTATGTTATTGTTTCAGTTAATTTAATTTTAACCACATTTTCATATAACTACAGTATATTAATGATCAACATATTATGATATAAAATAGTATTTATTCACAAGGTATACTCTAGATCATAACGACACTATATTTCTTTCCTTCGAAAATAAGTAAAATGTTTCTTTTCCTAATTAATTCTATTTATCGCTAGACAACTAAGTCAAGTCATTCAAGAATGTTCTATCAACGCTTCCATATTCGAATGTATTAAAAGATATAATGATTGAGATAAATTATTTTGGTGTAATAATTAATAATGTAATATGGAGTTTGTAACTGTGTCATTTGATGACACTTACTCCAATAACTGAACAATCAATTATTGCTGTGCATTTGTTTTGCCATCTATAGTTAATATCTTATTAGAAATTTAAGAAATATTATATTGTTAAATCTAAGCATACCATATATTATATATTTAATCTAATTATATATATTTAATCTAAGTATACTAGTAATAATAAATACAGAAAAAAAGGGATTTAGTAAGTAAATAGACTTAGGCCGCGATTTCATCCACGTGACCGAGATGTACTTATTAAATGGGATACAATTTTATATCTCTTTTCCATCCCAAATTTATATGTATACCCCAAATGTATATCAAATTTCATGACGACTGATTGAATCATTCTAGCATCAAGAAACCTCTTGTTTCTTGTTTATGTATTTGTTCCGTTTCTAACCAGAAATAGAAATAATACTATTCGCTGTGTGGTTCCGACATAAAATCGGCCACCACAAATTTTACCGTGGGTGTCGTAAGAGGCGACTAAGAGAGGAAGAGAGATGAGTAGCAGTGTCCCTCTTAAAACATCTCCAAAGCCTAACTGCGGTCAGTCCGCCTGCCAAGCTTGGCACTACTGGCGAAACCCCCCAGAAGGGAGGCTTATGTTCAGCAGTGAACAGTTAAAGACTGATATTGATGATGATATTTATAATACTAGTACCTACTAAGAAAGATTAATGTTATAAATGTGAAGGTTTGTAAAACCGTCATCGTATGAATATGAGCCACCATGTGGTTTGTAGCGGTTTATAGTTAGACTTTATGTTTTAAGAGGGAAGTTGCTTCTTACGAAACCCACGGAAAAGGACGGTGTGGCCTATTCTATGCCGGGACCACACAACAAATTAGTATATATTTGCAAAAAAATATTACTTTTGAAATTGATATAATTACATAAATATATTTTTATTCTAAAAAAAAACAAAGTTTTATCAATTAAGAAATAGTCATCAAAATCAACGAATATGTCGCGTAATGCACTACACACAAAAAGAAATAAAATCTACGTTAGATTGAATTGAGTATGTGGTTTATACTTTTTTGTTTGTATTTTAATTTCTTTAGGAGAAACCTAGTGTGGAATATAGCTAGTACATTCGTTTTATTAAACCAGTAGCACGTGTGCAAGCTAAAATGTTTTCTCTCAGCTATAAATTTCTGTACAATATCCTTTATAACAGATATAATATCCTACACACCTCAAGAATGTGTAAGGCCGTATTTTTCAACCAACTTAATAAAAGAATTTCTACTGCATTTTTTATGTTAATGTATGTTATATATCTTCGTAAATTCCGAATTGATTTTGATAATATTTTATAAATAGAGAAACTTTACTTTCATGTTGATCCTATATAAATTTTGTTAAAAATTCATATTTTTTTAGTGATTCAAACTCTATATTAATTTTAATAAGCTACTATAAAATTCCATGTTAGAATGTTTGTTTACACTCAATAAATAAACATGTTTAAACGATATTTGTTTAATTTTGTAATTTGCTTGTACTGTAATGTATTGCTTGATCTAACTTGAAAAAGGAGTTTTTATCTACCCAGTAGATGGCGGTAAGAGGCAAAATGACATTTGTTAGATCAGGTAATTATTTCTATAAAATATGAAACAAATGTTAAGAAAGGTATCAGATTGAAATTCAGAACCCTAAAATATTGATTAATAAGTTAAGATGGTTAATCACTACAGTACACTACAACCCTCTGTTTACAAATTTCATAAGTAATGGAATACAATCATAGAAGGGGCAGTTAAAAGCCAATTGTTATCTGCAGTTATGGCGAACGTAACATTTGACTTGTTCATATTTAAACCCTATACAGCTGGAGGCGAGCTTATCACTTTCTCTCGGGACCAATCATGTTTATACAACTGCACGGATAGGAATCAATGATAAATAAATGAATTATAGCCTAGATTGACACATAGGATTTTAGTTTATGGTATATTGATGACCTACTAACCAGTAAATAGCCTTAAAATGGGCGGATATCATCGAGGAAATCTCCCTTATTGTGGTGCCCACATAATCCAACAAGTTGAAGAGGTCAAACAAATATCAGAAGTACAATGCGTAGGGTAAACTTTGTATTAATAGATAGTATATATATACAGTATATATATACATATATAAAGCAGAGCCATATTTACACATAATACCATTATCACACATACCAGAAAGAGTTTTGAAATAAATATTTAACTTTAAGACTCGCGTTATAAGATTCGTGTCTATTACTTTGATATTGTTTCACTCTAGTACTAAACAATACTATATAATACAGTGCCTAGTTTCTACTTATTTTTATTGAAGTCTGTTAATGAAATAAATAATAGCATTATTTGTACACCAATGATAAGCGGGAAATATGATCCAAATACTGGTACCTTTGGATTACATTCTCTGTGATACTTGTGACACTAATTCCTAGTCTGCCATCAGAAAGAAAACTAGTACATAGTATTATTAATCTATAGCGGTATGCACTGGTATATTATGATCACCTGCAATAATATTAAGTCTAGTATCTTTGCAGGCATCACTATGATGGCAACCATTATCCGCCACGCCAGCATTATCAGTATACGCTAGCAGGGCACCAGTGAGGGATTATAAATGAGAATGAAACCATATCAGTTACGAATACCATAAAAATTAACCTCGATCATTTCCATGGGAAACGGCATGGAGGTCGACCTGATAAGGTATCCTGCTAGTAATGGCACTATGATACCCCATTAATAATAATCTTTTTCCCTCCATCTCGATGTTTAAACCACGTTTCTCGAAGATTATTCCTTATTGCAGGAAAGGAAAAACACGTGGACGAATTAGCACAACAAGTTTCATACTGAACAAGGAAGAAGTAACAACTGAAATGTAGTTTCGCAGAATAGCATCTCATCCCAGTAGATAACGTTTTATAGGTCTCATAATGATGATTACTTGCGGGTATTCATTGTTAAGTATTTGAAGTAGGTGCAGTACAAAATTATTACTTGTTAAGGGTCACAAATATGTAGAGAGGTATTCACCTCCTTTATTAATTAGGGTTTAGGGGTTTAATGGTGACATTTCACACAAAGAAATCTTTTACAATGCAATAGCAATCCATACATCAAAGCACAACCTAAACTTCCTAAAAATAAACATTTTATATGTTATTTGTATAGACGAGAAAGATTATGTATATATAATCTTATAAAATTTGTATTTATAAGAATTATTAAATTTTGGAATTATAAATTTAGTTTAATGATAACTGTTTACAAGATTCACATGAATAATAATAAATTTATTTTAATAAACCTGTTAATTGCTAATGAATATTATTCCTATTTCATTATATTAATACACTTATAGGGCATGCAATGTACACTAACTACGATGTCCACTCTAATCTTAACATAACTAATTAATAAAAATTCTTTCTCGTATAGAAAACTGTATTAAATACCTAACTGCGGTTGCTAACCCGCCTGCCAAGCGTGGCAACTACTGGCAAACCTTTCCTCATTGTTTAGCAGTAGATAGTTAACGGTTAAAATGATGAAAATGAACATGGGATGTAATGTTGTTAATTAGTGTTCTACTACAGCCCGTGCGAAGCCAGGGCGGGTTGTTAGTATACAATACATCACATCACGCTAGTCAGTAGCCTTATTATAAGGCTCTATTTCAAGTTTTCCTTCTCCTGCACTAGTAGGTATATTGTATTATATTACTTTAGTTGCCTTTTATGGCATTCCTACTTAGTCACTATACGAAAAATAAAAGAAATAATGTAAACACCAAACTAAATGAAACGAATAGGTATAGACGAAATCCAGCTAGATCTTCAACACAATACGTTTAGTTTGCGAAATGTTAAAACTTTTATAAGGAAACTCGTATTTCCTTTCTAGAGTTCCAGTTACATTGAGGATAAAACTAGGTACTGTCAGTTGAATTAGATCAAATTGTTTTACTTTACGCTGCTTTTAGCTGCTGCTCAAGATTAATAATATCTAAATAGAGTGTCTCTCTACAAACACTTCGCCAAATGCTCTTTGTTTTATTTTTGTGTAGACAGCCTATATGTACTATTATAAGTATCTAATAGTAATAACTAATACCCGATAGTTACACCTATGACATACGTATATAGTGCATTTCATAGGCTCCTGTAACGTCATAGAAATTACAGGTACAAAATGAGCTTATAAATTGGTACTATTTTCCTGAAAGTTTCGATGCCGTATTAGTTCATAAAGCTAAAATTAGACAATTCATCAATAGTGATTAATTTTTCAATTAAGAAACGCAGGCGTACATACAACGAATGTATACTGCTATAAAGGAAATAGGTTGTCGCTGTTTAGACATATCACCTGTCGATCATATAATTTTTGATAAATAAATACAATCGGAACTGAAAGCTTTCATTGTGGATGATCCTAATTAATGATTATGAGGGAAGGAGACTATTAGTAATGGTGAGTTAGTCCTGATTGCTAGCAATATATTTGTCAGGACAACCCCCACACGGTCTCCCCTGGAAATTGTTGTGGTTAATTCCTCCTAAATTCATCATCTCATCTTTTCATCTTCCACTGGGACCCCGTTGTTGTATACTGTTAGCACAGACAAGTGTACTATTCCATCTTCATACAATAAAAAAACACTGATGATTTGACAAAAAATTGTATTTAGACATTACTACTCCATCAATGATACATCTACTGTTAAACTGAACCATCTAATTTCGACTTCAATACCAACTGCGTTACTAAAAGGTCAGTATATAGTATTACAGTGTAGTAGTTAAGGAAGAATTTATCAATAAACTTTAATTTTAGATGCTAGAATTCTATGCGAATTATTTATATTGCCACTTAATCTTCTTAATCGCTAAGGTTCGTTTTATATTTTAATGAGGAGTATTATAGCTGTCTTAAAATAAAGCTTATTAATAAAAAATTTGGCCTACTCAACTTCTAAAGCGAGAAGATTAATTCTCTTATAATAGATATGTCCTTAAAAATATTATAAATGTGAATGTTTGTTTGTTATCTAACAACGTTTGAAAGGCACAACTTAAACATTGTAAAGGACAAAATTGAAACACATTGTCCTTGTTACAGGGACGAAGTCACGGGTGAAGCTCATTTGAACACATATCAGCGCAAGTTTTCCATTTAGTTAAGTACAAATAATAGAGTTTCTGTCACCCTTACTGAGTTTGTAATATTACAGCTAAGCTGCCTACAAAGATTGATATAGATTATCTTAATTTATGTACATATATGCATAAAATCCATACCATATCGTAGGTAGATATTTTTTCTATTTTTAGAACTATGTATGTACCTGAATATTGTATCCATTTTTTATATTCCATTGTCTTTTGTTTTTTGTATCTTTTTAGGCTAATGGTTTTCCAGCCAATGTCTAATAAATGAAAAAAATACTGTGCTATATATAAAGTATATATAAACTTTATTTACATCACTTATCCGCACCAAATAGATCTTATAATGCTATTTTTGTAAATTTTTATGAATTTCACTTTTAATATCAGTTTCACATACAGCCAAAAAAAGTGTGATGCCTTATATTGAGCAAAATTTATTTCTTTTTTTTTTTTAAATTAATCTTCTCTTTACGAGCACGAAAAAAAGCCAGTCATTATCACCGTATTCAACGATATCTAAAGGGTGCCTAACAAATCCAAATAGCTGTTACATAAGGTCAAGGGCATAATGGTATTCTGACGTTATTAATGTAAAGTTACATTGAGTCTAGATAAGTTACACGTTTCAGTTCAATTTCATATTATTTTACAAATAATACTGACTTGTAAGGAAATTTCTCACAAGCTAAGAGAAATAGTAGGTTTAAAATGTAAGAAAAATTTATAATTTATTCAGTGGTTTAATTTAAACATCAAATTAGCACCGAGTAATTTGATGCCGTCAGTAATAATGTAAATTTATTACAATTATTCACTAAAGCACGTAACGTCAGGTTTTAATAGGTCTTTCTAAAATGTTTCAAAGCTCGTTTTGTATTCTATTTGTTTTCCCTACCGAGACAAATGCTCAAAGAATTGACACAAACACAAAAAAGAAACGTCTTTTCTGCTCCACTTCCAATCTTCTGAGTTTAGATAAGATGTCCCTACAAGATACATACATGTATTGCATACAATATACAGATACATAATAAGTGTTCCGATATTTTAAATTTCTCCTTGCACACGGTCTACACAGTTATATCAGCCACATATTGACTGACTTGTTCGAGAATGTAATTTACTAGAAAACATAATAAAATATTAAAGCATTTCGCGTTTTCTAAAATTTCGTGAGTTTCCTGACAAACAACTTTAACATAATATAAAATTTTTCTTTGCAAAAAATAGCGACTTCAAGGATGACAAAATTTATAAGGGAGTAAATCTCAGCTTTGTAGAATCAGGTTAAAATCAAGATTTGTCCTGATCATATAGAGAAGCGGTATTTTGTATGTAATCATCTGAGTAGTAGTAGCACGGCTATATTTTTTTATGAATAATAATGGAATGGTAATCCCGCCTGCGCTAACGTTATACACTGGCGAGGCACCAATAAGGGATGATAGGTGAGAAGGAAAAGGCAGATCAATTAGCCCATCATGATGAATACACCTGGTATTCACCCATCGGTTTTTAGGGCTTACAGAGGCATATGATATATATATATATATATATATATATATATATATATATATATATATATATATATATATATATATATATATATATATATATATATATATATATATTGAAGATAACACGAGGTCCTACTTGACTCGATTCATTATATACAATCAATACAATAGTGCGAGCGATCCGACAATGCTTCGGGACGTCTTTATATATATATGGTGTTGATGGTGCTGTTCATGTCTATACATAATGGTTGTTACTTTTACATCAGCCACTTCAAATAGTATATTTTATACTAGAAATAATTCTATAATACCCATGGCCGTACGTTGCCAATCAGTCTTGAGGATAAAGACAGACTCAAGTACATATACTTGAGTCAGCGATCGAACTGGTATTCTTGCCCATCTTCACAATTATTTACATCATTATTTTAGAGATCTCTAGGGAAATAAGAACGTACAATGACGACGGAATATATATTTCTAACGAATCTCAGGGGAAACAAGATTTATTGAAACGAATAAATTAGTTAATAAATAGTGGAGGCTTTTCATTCATCTTAGGACTTGAGGTAATTTTTTATATGATATTCTATACATTTTCAAAAAGTTTTTTCGCCCTGTGGTCTCGGCATAGAATAGGCCACCCCTTCCTTTCCCGTGGGTGTCGTAAGAGGCGACTAAGGGACAGTGAGGGATGGGCAGCAGCGTCCCTCTTAAAACATCTCTAAAAGCCTAACTGCGATTGCCAACCCGCCTGCTAAGCGTGGCAACTACTGGCAAAACTCTCCTTATGAGGAAGGCTCATGTTCAGCAGTGGATAGTTAACGGCTGAAATAATAATACGCGCTCGTGCTCGATATATATATATATATATATATATATATATATATATATATATATATATATATATATATATATATATATATATATATATAGCACTATACAAATATGTATAGAAATATACATTTCGACAGGTGAAAATAGAATGATAATCCTGACGATACTATCGGTATACGCTGGCGAGGCAACAGTGAGGGATTCAGGTTAGGTCAGGGAAGTCAAGTCAGTTGGAGGTCCATTGAGATAAATTCACTAAAAATGAACTATAAAGGTTGGGAAGGGGATTGTAAATAATGCGGACTACCAGTCCCATTGCTAGCAATATACCCTGTCAGGTCGACCTCAACGTGGTCCTCCCTGGAAACCATCGTGCGGAATTCCAGGTGTATTTATCACGATGAGCTAACTGATCTATTCTTTCATTTTCACTTATCATCCCTCACTGGTGCCCCGCTGGTGTACATCGATAGCCCAGGTGGGGTTATCATTCTATTAAAAAAAAAACTAGAATGGTTTTAAAGGGAGCATCGTGGAAATAGGTCACATTGTTAGCAGTGGGGACTAATCTCCCCATTACTAACACTCTTTTTCCATCTATAATATACATTTGCTCGTATCTTAAAATAATCTATCTATGTAATAATGACAATCCTGGATTACGGGAGAAGTGATTGTTAGTAATGGAGACTAACGGCCTCATTACTAGCAATATACCCTATCAGGTCGACCTTCATGCGGTTCCCTCTGGAAATCATTGTTACGATGGACCTACTGACTTTCTTTCATCCTCATCTATCACCCATCACTAGTGTCCTGCCAGCGTATAATGATAGCGCAGGCGGAATTGCCATTCTATTATCATCCATTAAAAAGAAACCCTGGATCACGCAGTTTTTGTTGAATGGCCGTCCTACAAAAAAAAAACAACTATAAACTAAACGACAGTCATGAATATATATATTCATAAAAAAATCACTACGTAATCTCTATTTCAGTTTTAATCATCTGAATCTTGTTTAGTTAGGACTATATATTCAAATATAACGTTATTAGTTTCCCTGGGATAATAAGGAACAGCGAGACACACCCGGTTGTGTTAGTAAGCATATTACTAGGCTTAAATGAGATCCGGGAATGAATGAGACTGGCTTACTCAGGCATTTATTTGTTATATTGTATAAAGGATGTAAAACCACAAGGTTGGGCCACCTTTTCACTTATAAGTTTTATTTACGCAAGTATCTTACGTAATTAATTTGTGTTTTGTAGTCGAACCCCAAAAAAAACCGGTAAATATGTTGTTAAGAGCAAAACTCGCAAACGGCTGGACCAATTAGGATTTTTTTTTTTAATATTTGTTAAAGACCGAAGAAAATGCTACAGTAGCCATTTACCATCAGACGAGCTATATGCTTGTCTGCCACCTTTGTAGCATAAAAAAGGAAGGTTTGAATTAAGATAAAAATTATAAATATGAAAAAAATGTCTAGAACGTAAAAACAACATTTTTTTCCCATGTAAATTGTTTCTCGTATCACAGTGTTGCTGACGCTAATCTATGAAATAGATATCATTGAAATTTTGTATATACGTATTATTTGCACCAACTCAAATGATATGATTGTTTTTATCTCGATAAAAAATAATGGTACCGGTAAGTGGAAGTAAGGAGTAAAAGAATGTTTACGTATGTCTTTCTTCATTTCAAATACTGGTTAGTTACATTACAAATATTAGTTGAGCCGTTAAGCCCCGAGAGGTAACAAATAAACAAGTAAAGTCACTTTCACGTTTATAATACGAAAAGTGGTTTTTATACTGTAATAAGTATTAATAAGGATTTACTTACATTGCTGACAAACAATCTTTTACTCGGAATCAAAAGTAAATCTTCTAAACAACTGTTGCATTGGTTTTTATTTTAAATTTGGTAATACTGAACTTGCAGTTGTAGTAGGTACAAATACAGTATATTACGCTGTTTATTACTCATAACTCTTTCGAATAGTCATTTATCAAGCCGAGCCGTAGATAAACGGTCCTATAAACAAGGACAAAAACAAAGCGACACAGCACCCTAACGAGAAATTAACGATCTGCCCAATAAGACCCAATAGAGCCGCGTTGCATCCGTTCGTACGTCCCATTCGTACAAAGGTTTTTCGCTATAGTAAAAGTAGTAATTAGCTAGGCTAATCTATTGGGTTTGTTTTTAATCAACTTTAAAATACTAAGTGGCAGCATTAGGGCCGTGTCGAAGTCTTCTCGAGTTCCATTACAGTGAAATGTAAAGTATACAAGTAGATTATGCTTTACAAAAAAAATCATGTTGGACCTGATTTTGTATTTGAAGATTAAAGTCGCTATTTTCCCTTGATAAATTCTTATTTATTGCAGAGCAAAATCTATTGATTAGACACATCCGAGTTCTAAATTCAAATATTTATAATTTAGTCTGTCTACAAATTTTTTCGACAATCATTGGTGCTCTCTTCTATTTATTTTAAAATCAAAGTAGTGAGATTACTACTAGACAACAATAATTATGTTACGATTAAAACCATGTTTTTTTGGCTTCTTTTTATGGTATTTTTTTTTTTTTTTTTTTTTTACAACACAGGGGGCAAACGAGCATGCGGCTCACCTGATGGTAAGTGATTACCGCCGCCCATGGTCACCCACAACACCTACGGCATTGCAGGTGTGCTGCCGGCCTTTTAAAAAGGAATATGCTCTTTTCTTGAAGGTTATGTTGAACTTCAAATTCGATTACGAACCGACAATCAACAACATCAATATAATACACATATATCTATTATTCTGAAGTTTATCTTCAACTTTATAGAATCTTTAAAGCAAATGTAAATTGCGGCTTTTAGCTTACAAATTACAAAATTTTAGAACACTGAAAGAGAAATTACTGCTAGATAAAATTAACATTTTCCTTATAAACCCCTTTTTATTGTGTATCATAAGTCGCCAATACTTAATAAGTATTAGGTATTAATTCGAAATATGGTAGCAGCGGGTCACTCCATCCCACTCCATTATGGAAGACCAAATCTAAGAATGGCAAAGGTCATGTCACTCCATTAGACAACTGTAAAAGTCAACAAACTGCTTCTGACTATCCCATGTAGGGCTACAGTTTCACTTTACGTTCTACACATATGTATTCAAAAGTAGGTACATGTGTAGAGCGAATAAACATAATGTAAAAATAGCAACCTTTAATTAACAGGATATCGCAAAATCATATGTCTATATAATATTGTGTATCAATGTTATCTATTTCGTAATTTTTGTACTATGTAATACTAATACTACTATGTAAACAAACATAAAGATGAAATAACATAAAGAACAAAAGATGAACAAACATTAAGACGAATTTAGGGTTTTAATAACAGCCAATTTAAGCCAATTTGAATCAATATAAAGCAAAACATTATTTTTTATTTTTATAATTTTTTAATTCTTAAATCTTTTATTATTTCATATTTCAACGATGTCTATATACATCTACAAAAGGGATTATATGAACGACAATTGTTTCAACTTCATCCGGACGGAGCGTCCCGCCTTGCGCTGCGGGCTGCAGCTTGTAGAGAATACGAAGACGTCGATGCGGGTAATAGTTTAATGAATTGTTGTCTATCTGTCACGAAAAAAATACTGCACTAAATAGGAAATGAGTTTTCACAGTTGTACTTTATAATGTCTAACTTGTAATATTAGTGCATGTATTATTTTAATACGCTATCTGCAAGTAGTCCAATTCATTGGCTCAATTTCTACACATAAAAAAATTTATGTCAAAGTTAATACGCAATGAATATAAAATATAGAATTGCGCAAAGGTAGGTAATTCGTGTTATGTCAGCTCGTTAATAACCAACTATGTGAAAAGTATTTATCTCTTTAAATTCAGTGAAATAGACGCTAATGTTTACCCAGAACATAACTAGCTAGTATTCCTATTTAATATATATTTACTTAAAATTGTGCAATAAGGAATACGAAAGGGAAATAATCGGTTTGCTGTTGATTTGTGCAGTAAATAAATATATTTCATAGTGAAAAATTATTCTTTTTAACACAAGTAAGGGGTCTTATGTACCAGTTGCCAGTACCACATGCATAATATTTGTCTCATGTAGATGTAACTAAAAGTTTTAACTAAATAAGTTTTTAAAAATAATTATAATCCTACTACTATTATAAATGTGAAATTTTATGAGGATCGATGGATGTTTGTTACTCTTTCACGCAAAATTATTGAAGGGATTTGATTGAAATTTGGTACACAAGTATGTTATATTCTGCCTTAATACAAAGGAAACTTTATATCATACTGATTTACACGAAAGAAACCTAATTAAATAATAATATGAAAGTAGAATAGTTTTATTTTCTACTAGCGGCCCGTTCCAGGGTCGCAGGGGTGGACATTTTTAACATTTCCCTTCACTGCTCTGCTCCTATTGATCGTAACGTGATGAAAGTATACTATAACCTGTCCAGGAGTATGAAGAATAATTGTAAATAAGTTTCGTCAAAATCTGTCGAGTAGTGTTTGTTTGTATAACGAAAATACTGTCTGTATTTTCGTTATAGAAACAAACACTACTCTGACAGATAGACGAAAATTTTACTGATTGCATTTTTGGCATCAGTATCGATCACTTATCACCCCCTGATAGTTATTTTGGAAATATATTTCATGTACAGAATTGACCTCTCTTCTAGATTATAAGTATTTACATTTTTTTTTTTTGTTTTATTATTTCGACATTCTTGCTTATTTTAAACTGATTTTGCTAATTCTTATTACAATCTATAAAATATATAATACTCTAAATCTGGTCCCATATTAATTTTACAACGATTGAAGATTAATTGTATAATCAAATACTACAATTAAATTTAATGAGTCCGACTTATGTAGCTCGTATTGTCAAATTAGACACAAATTTCCGGAAACCCCACACAATTCGCAGCAGGGCGAATTATGAAAATGGCTCTGAAAGAGAAGGAAACAATAATGGTAGAGAGTAGTCATATACATTCTTAAATAATCATAATTGCTATTGTATTTTAAAGTACATCTAAGTGAAGACATATATTTAAAAGTATTTGCAGCAATTATAACTTCAATTATTAATTTTTTTTTTGTAGGTTATAAGGTCTCCAGGATTTTGAGATATTAGCTACCTAGGTAATTATTATATTTGGTAATTATAAAATATATGTACTGACTGTGTACCGAAATTAATAAATAATTATCACAGTAACATATATAAAAAAATCTAAGATTCATATTCCCATACAAAATGTACATTTACAAAAACAAATACTTATACGACAAGATATTAAATAAGTATGTCTAGACGTTAT
Organism: Galleria mellonella; assembly: GCF_026898425.1. NCBI lineage: Eukaryota > Metazoa > Arthropoda > Insecta > Lepidoptera > Pyralidae > Galleria > Galleria mellonella. The sequence goes on from NW_026442062.1 coordinate 4,307,878, forward strand.
ATTTTCACAAAATTTCCGAGAACGTTTCAGAGCGTTTGTCTAAAAAAGTCACTGACTGATCATATATATACCATATATCAAGAAATAAATTGGATGCATAATTTGGTTAAATGCGCTCTATTTTCAGTGCTGTTTAAAAGCTCAGATTGTACGAATAATATTTGGATTTTTATATTAGTGAATTTATTAATATAATTTTAATTGTTAATAAAAATAAAGAAGGTAAACCTCAATAACAACAAACCATTCCTAGGTTTATAGTTATAATAGATAGGTCTTTTGAGGATTTATACTATGACCGAATTTTGAAAACACATCTCAAAATACGACATATATAAATATATATATATATATATATATATATATATATATATATATATATATATATATATATATATATTATATATATATATATATATATATATATATAGACATTCTTTAGCCTTATGTATTAGTAAATCATACAATTATTTGTAAACTAGAAATTCAATTTATTATTGGCGGATTTGTTTATTGGAGGTAACGAAATAAACTTATAAATAAATCTGTGCACAGTCTGTTTTAATACAAAGATTAAACAACGTTTTTTATTCAATTTTCAACAGATTTAAATCGTTGAGTAAATAATAATAAATTATCTAATAAATTAATTTACTCGTTCATATAGTAGCAGAGCTAATTTCTATACTATATTGCCAATTTTGATGAACTTGTAAAATTAACTAAAACCCCTTAGTATTGTTCCTACCACGGTTCCTAGCATTTATCGATAAGAACTGAAATTAAATTATAAGTATTATGAAGATAAAAAGTACTTAAAATTATATATGAACAATTAATAAATTATATATGTAGTAGGTATGCGGGTTTCCGTTAAAATGTTACTAAAATCATTTTTATTTAAAAAAATAAAAATTATTATAATTATGTGTAATTATAATAATTTTATAATTACAAGTAGGGCTATTTCCCTTATATACATATAGTGTAGATTGTATGTATTCTTTAAAAATAAATACGTGTTTTTTTCATCGGATTTTGTTTGACTCGGCACAATACTTCTAACTACAATTTAGTGCACGAAAGAGCATTACTCACTTGTCAAAACAAAAATTAGATTTAAAATTGTAATAGAGCAAAATAAAGTAACTAATCATAGATATTTGTTTTACTATTATTAGTTAACATATATTGATTGTGGTACACTACTATGGATATTCGTTTAATATTTTTTGTTTTATAAATTTCATTGTGTTGTTACTTCAAAAAGGAAACACGTGTTGCAATTTCCAGTGTTTGTGGATATAAGGCCACTGCCAACACTTATGACATAACGTTAACGAGCTCTGTGATGGCATCCTCTACTAGCCAACGTTTGAGAAGAGCAGATATCTTTAAAAAATAAAAATACATAAAAAGGTTGTAGACAATCTTATTAATGAATGAATACAATGAGATCGGAAATTTCATACTATTTTGTCGTACCGAGATCCGGGATCATTTAGGGACGTGCTCACTTTCTTTACTGAATAATCGTTAAGCATCTAGCAAACAACACTAGAGATATCGGAGTTGGCGCGTAAATTGCGTCTCATGAAAGAACTTCCTCGTCCTTTGCGCTAATAAAATAAAAATTTGCACTTTATTCCCCCAAAAACAAGATTCGTTTTCAAATGAAAATTAATTTTTGTCAATTCATAGAACCCTTGATGTCAACATTATTAAGATTATTTTTTAATCCCAAAGGAATTTAATTTACAATTATTATTAAATATATAATAATATTCTTGAGCAACTTAGAATAAGAGTTATGAAATGGCGAAATTTATCGCTCTCCAAAGCTCTCTAATGATGACAATAAGCACCATCTTTGACAAGAAATAATGAGATTTTTTCTTTTTTTTTTATTAATTTATATGACTTCTCGTCGTGTGTGCCACGGCATAGAATGGGCCACCCCTTCCTTTCCTGTGGGTGTCGTAAGAGACGACTAATAGAGGGCGAGAGATGGGCGGAAGCGTTTCTCTTTCACGTCCACATCTCTAAAAGCCTAACTACAGTTGCCAACCCGCCTGCCAAGCGTAACTACTGGCAAAACTCCCTTTATGGGGAAGGCTTATGTCTAGCAGTGGACATTTAACGGCTGAAATAATATTAATGAAAAAATGACTTTTTACTTAGCACATTTAGTAAACATAATTATTAATTTTGATAAATTTATGATTAAATTTAAAAAAAATTGTTTTTGAATAAATAGTTAATTTTTTCTAGAAAAGTAATATTTTCTTAAAATTCAATTCAAGTTGAAGAATTTTATCATAAAAGGTTTAGTCAGTGACTAAAAATATATTTTTATACTTCGTTGTACATTTCAATATTAATTAAATACAAATTGTGTACTGTTTTGTTCATTACGTTAAGACGTTATTTTAGTAAACATATTTTTTTGTGTGCGGTTTGCGGTAATAATGTATATAGGTAATATGTTTTAGTAATGTTTGTTAAGTTCACAGTCTTATATGGCATTTAATAAGGTGAGTACACAATTATATATATTATATAACTGAAAGTAATATTTTAGGTTATATATCTAAGTAAGCTAAAAACGTTTTAATCAAAAATGTATGAAATGGCAATACATGAATTTATAAACAATAGGAAATTTTATAATAAAAATATATATGTCAAGGTAAACTAAAAGAAAAAAAAGACACATGTCTTGAGTGACATATATTTTTTTATATAACTTAGAATGGCAAACAAGCTGACAGCCCACCTGATGGAAAGTGGTAACCGTCGTCTATAGACATAAGCAGTACCATGGGCATAACAGAGTATACTGTTTCGCCCATGATACCCCCTATGCGTTGCCATTCCTGAGGACTCAGATGTTATTCCTGTGTAACCTGTAAATTCCCGTCATATCCCACCCTTCAAACCGAAACAAAGCCATGCAAACACAACTGCTTTACGGTTGAAACACGAATAGGACAGAGGTATCCAAGTAAACGACTTTTGTACAAAGTCTCCCTCTGATCGACATAAATAATTAGAATTATATAAATTAAAATACAACTAAAGATTCTTAAAATTATGACGATTATATAGTTTGTTTTAAAATATTATTCTATTCTATAAACATTCGGTTTTTACAATGCAACATATAAATTCTTGTATATTACAGCTATATTCATATATCTTTGCACAACAGAGGCAGTAAAAGTCTTTTGCTTCAGATGAAACCCTATAAATTTTCATTCAACAATGCTCTTACGGTGTGCTAATGCTGTCACCCCACACAGACGGGTCAGTGATCTCTGCTGAGTGGTATTAAACCAGTATTCATTTATTCGTTGCTCCGGATTTATATTATTCGTCATCGAATCAAATTTGCGGTCCGGAGACCCCACAATCGATCGCTACCCAACACGAACTGTTGAAATGTTTATTTTTTATTCATGTTTGAATAAAACAACAAGTAAATTTTGCTTTACAAAAAAAAAACTACGTTAGTCGTGAAAAAATAATTATTATTTTGATTCAAAAATCAAATACTGCACCAATTTTGATAAATTTGTGTGACATTATTCTAAAAGTATTACTTTTCAAATAAAAAAAAAAATTCTTCAAATCGGTTTATAAATGATGGAGTTCCATGGTAACAAATGTTAATAAGAATCTCTTCTTTTTTTTGAAGTCAGTTAAAAATTATTGCCACTTGCTTCGTGCTACAGAAGGTATATAAAACCATAGATTACGGGTAGTTGTAAAGCTGTCGTATTATGCTATGTCAGTCATAATAAACAAAGGGTCGTTTAATGAAGAAGGCCTTAAAACTATAGACACCAAAGGACGTCTAATGAAAAAAGAAATTAGTAACATATACATTTTTTTATACAACTATAGACATGAGCAGTACTATGGACATAACAAAGTATACTGTTTCGCCCATGAAACCAAATAGAAAATAAATTTAAAGTCTTTATCTATCTAAATTTAGGTTAAAAGAAAAATAGTCACACAAATAAATTATTTAATGAAATATTTGTCGTAGCAAATTTATCCAACAAAAAACTCTGTCAACAATACTATGAAAAAAAGACATTTTAATTTAAAATTTTGTTTTAAAAAATAAAGAGTTAAAAGAGAAACAAAGATTTTTTTGAATGTTTATCTAAGCATTAGTTTTAAGAAATATAAAATAAAATTCAATCCAACCGTTAGAAATTGGCATCACAATGTGAAAATTCTTAAAATGATAATAAATTTTACTCTATCGAATAGAATTTTATATGTATTTGTCTAGAGTAATTCTGCTTGTAGATATCAAGTACCTACAGCTATACTACACAAAAAATACTATTTTTAGGCAACTTTAAAAAGAAAATAAATTGATCTATATTTCTTGTGACTATGTTAAACAATCACGTTACAAATTTTGATCCGATTATTACCATTTTTTTTTTCCACTCGACAGCAACCATTTATACGATAGTTATTGGCTAAAATAGTTTGCATAAATTATAAAGATTGTTTGCAAGGGGCATAACAAACAGAAGAACTGTTGGCATAAATCCTTATTGCATTGGTATGTAAGTTCACAGTGCTATTTAAATCTATAGACGACGATTTCTATTTTCTATTCCATAAGACCGTCAATTTGTTTACATTCCACGTATAAATAACACCATACTTATGAGGTCAAGAACCATAAACACACTATAAACAAAAAATTCTGAAACGTACTCGTAGTCTCGTACCCTTGCTAGTTCGAGCACGGGAAATTACTCAATCCCTGAATAAAATGGATATAGACTAATTTATATTTCGTCGCCATCAGTGTGTCAATATTTACCGGCGCTTTGAAGTGTTCCCGTGTGTGACCAACACAAACAAACTCATCCCGAACTGGATATATAAAATAAGTAGCTATATCCCGCAGCTTTGTTATAGCGAATTAGAATAAGTATTATCCCACGTATGAATATAGGACATGGTCTATTTGAATACCAAAAAGGGTATGAGAGAAATTGGCATCGCTTTCAATTGATGAGTTTTAAGTTATGGAAACGATATGAATAGTCAGTAGATGCAGGTGGCTCAGAACCGTTTCTTATGGTCGTTTATGTGGGAGGCCTATATCCAGCAGAGGACGGATAATGGCTGAAATGATGATGATAATGAAATATTATAAGGATTATGTTGCAACTATATTACAGCTAAGACAATCCCACATATATGCCTATATATAGATTTGTAAAATTTAAAATTAATTATCTCAACACTGATATTAAATATGGCAAAAGGTATTAATCATAAATATTTTCTTGAAGTAGTACTATAAAGTAGCAATAAATTTAACAGAGACTTCTGCAAAAATTTACGAAGCAGCTGTTCTATAAAGTTGCCTAAAACCCATTCATTAAAATCCATTGTGATTAATAGGAAACATTCAAACATCTTTATATTTGTTTATTATATTTATTAGTAAGAATTCTTGTATATAGGTCTGCTTCGAATTATGTAAATAAATAGACTCTCTAAACGGCTTTGTGTTTTAAGGTTCTTTGTAGATCCCATCTACTAGATAGTTCTCTGTAAGAAAGGAATCCTATTGTTCCGATAACGATGTCCGTTTCCCTCTTATAGGATTATATCTTGTAAAGGTAATAAGCGGATTTGAAACATAAAAAATATTTGCCATAAAGAGATTGTACAAAAGCCATAAGTAAAGTTATCTCTGACTTGCTCGTGTTACTGTTGCGAAGCAATCATATTTTAGTTACATACAACACTTTAGTTCTTATGAACAGCATTACTATAGTATTCTTACAATATCGTACCATAGCAAACGGTGATTTCTATAGTTGTGGTCATATCTGTAGGTGACGGTAACCAGTTTCCATCAGGTTGGCCGTCTGTTTGTTTTCCATTCTAGTTAAATAAAAGAAAACCTCTTTTAATCAAGTGGGCTATCAACTCATTTGATTTTTTCTATGGCCTTAGTAGGATATTATTATCTTATGTACAGTTACTGTATATTATATATATGATTATATATATGTATAAATCAAATGTGTTAGTAAGACTGATAAATTCATTTTACATCAAAGTAGATAAACATTCGAAGTAAAACAACTACCGAAAAGGTCATTCGATGTTACCAGACGCCTGTCACAAATGTAGCGTTTTATGACAAATAGCTAGTATATAAAATTTTATTCAACAAAAATGATCTTTTCAAACGAGACTAAATGATGACTAACTTGGATCTGTGTGCTGATAATACTTAAACTTAGGTGGATACTAAGTTTTAATGCGGATTTTGCCATCACTCGATTTCGCGAAGCGAAAATGAAAGAAAGATGTTTTAGGATTGTATAAAGCAAAACATTTTAAGTTTTTTTTTTTTTTTTTTACAACACAGGGGGCAAACGAGCATGCGGCTCACCTGATGGTAAGTGACTACCGCCGCCCATGATCACCCACAACACCAGCGGCATTGCAGGTGTGCTGCCGGCCTTTTAAAAAGGAATATACTCTTTTCTTGAAGGTTATGTTGTCGTATCGGTTCGGAAATACTGCTGCTGGAAGTTGATTCCAAAGAATGGATGTGCGTGGAAGAAAGTGCCTTGAAAAACGCACGGTGGAAGACCGCCACTCGTCCAGATGATTGGGATGAAACTTTAGTTTGTGGCGGGTTGTACGGTGGTGAAAATCAGCAGCAGGTATCAATCCGAACAATTCCTCAGAACACTCCCCATGATAAATTCGGTAGAAGATGCACAGAGATGCAACATCTCTGCGCAGTTTCAGTGGGTCAAGTCGGACAGTAAGGCGTTGACTATCGATAATTCGAGCCGCCCGACTTTGAATGCGGTCTAACGGAAGGAGTTGGTACTGTGGCGCTCCTGCCCACAGGTGAGAACAGTATTCCATATGCGGCCTGACTTGGGCTTTATATAATTTCAGGCTTTATATAACCAATTACCAAATACGTGAGTTTTATTAATTTTTATTTAAAAATAAAAACATATAGGGCATATGTACCTATATAATTTATATTATACTTGTTTGTAACATAATATCATAAACAAAAAATAGTCGAAAATATTTCGTATCAATAAACTATTATTAATTCAAAAAATTTTTTTATTCTATTTTTCCCACGATACTCGTATTTTATGCTCAAAAGATATTTCAAATTTTACTTATCGTTTTACGAGTATCATGCGAGATAAAAAAAAGTAGGTGCAACATTGTAAGATAAATAACAGAAGATTCTCAATAATGCAATAATTTAATTTTTTTTTGTATGTGTAATATGTTATACGATATCTTTGCCTAACATATCGCATTGATTTTTTTTTTTATTGAAAGCGTACTTATTCTCGTTTTAGTAATCCATTCATCCAGTAATGTTATCAAAATTATTTTTAACACGAGACAAATAGAAAATAATACAATTAATAATTTGTTTACATACATATATAGCTATCACGCCTGTTTCCTATTAGGGTAGGCAAAAACAATAAAATTCACAAATGCTTCGATAACTTTTTTTTTTATTTGTGTTTTGGTACAGACATTAATGTAGTAAGAACCTGAGATACAGTTAGAAATAATATAATTGTATTGACCCGAATTAGTATTTAAAAGGTCAACTTTTAAATAATAATTCAGGTCAATATAATTGCCCTCAGTTTACTTATAAAATGATTGATTGGGCTCAAATGAGTTTGTCAAATTGCGTATCTGTTTGCTAAAGTAATTAATATTGTTATATTATTTCGAGCTCATATTTACGTAACATTATTTAACAAACTAGGAAAATCGATATAAATTTTAATGAGCCCGGATGCGACACTATCTTTGACAAATAAAGCGACGTATGGGATATCCCCTTTTTTATTGGTATAAATAAACCTCTTTAACGACATTAATCGTTTGATGGAATTCGATGAGAAATATTTTTTCATCTGCAGATTTAATATAATAATATAAGCGGAGGTCAACATTCTATATTAGGTTCTACAGTCCAATGACTGAAATGGCCAGTCAAGTAAGACGAATTTCGTCATGCCAGCTATCTAGCTGTCTGCCCGCACTTTTACAACGTATGTCCGACCTACATGATACTACAAGAAGATTTAGAAGGTGACCCTTACCTAAAGGTATATAGTCAGTATAAAATAGAAACTTTGGACCGCACAGACAATTAGTTCACAAAATAGAATTTCACCACTTGCAAAGACTATAAATTTTTAATTGAAGTACCTACCATATTTTTTTAAATTAATGATATTGTGAAAATAACTCCCAGTAGCACCAATCTCGAATAGATACGATATTGAAAACTTCAAGAAATGAATGTATACTTTCTTAAAAGACCAACAACATACGGTTTTTCGGGTGTCTATGAGCAGTGGTAGATATTTAATATGAGGTTCCATGTGTGTTTATCCATGTATTATATAAAAAAAGTATAGGAGTAATTATTTAAAAATGTAAGACCTGTATATCTCAATTATAAAGCCTCCTTTTTATCCAAAGTTTATTTGGAATTCTGAGCCATATGACGATGCGCGTAATAAACGAAATAGCCTCGTGCGCGGTTGCACGTTCACTATCCTGACGTATCTAGCCGTCACACCCCACATGTGTCGTGCGCGCACTACGTCGTATCACACCTCGGGCATTTCATACGAAAACAGTATGATCTATGACTGTCACTACTACATCAACAGATGACGTTTATAAATACGCCAATTTTTTGTGTATGTGTGTGTACTATGCGTGCGTAGTTCGTCCTATTTTTAAATAATTATATTGTACCATAATACTAGCTTGTAGCCTGCTAGTCCATATGTGTGGTATCAGAAGTAGCAAAACCAATGTAGTAGACCACATGTACACATAAATGGCATATCAATATAAAACGTACACCACATTTTAAGTTAGACCTTCTGGGACACAACTTTGATAACATGTGTTTGCGTGATGCGGGAACAAATATACAGATAGACAGATAAAATAAGTTATAAATATTGTTTTAGCATATATTGGTCATATTAAGTCTTCTCACATAATTTTTCTTAAATATTACTTATGTACAGACATCATCTAGTTACAATTTTATCATAATTGTAAATGTATAAGTGCTCGAGAAAGTTTCCAGTTTTTATTTTTGGTGTGGATAAGTCAGAGGAAGACAAATAGTAATTTAAATATTACCTCTTTATTACCGCATCTGTATTTCTGTTGCCAAGCAGCTATTTTATGGCTTTATTTTAAATGAGAGGCAGGATATGGAAGTAATATCAAAACTAACCGTACAGGAGGTTATTGTCACATGTTTTGTGGTTTAAAGGACTAGTCAAATCCATCACAAGATACGTTAGTGTTTTATAAAAAACGTTATTACAATTACTCTAATGTATGCACACGTTTAAAGAAGCAATAGTTTCAAACCCTGTTTAAGTAATGGGTAATCAATGATAAGTTCTCGCATTCTCCTGTCACGCAACGGCAAATAGTTTTATTAATTCTAACTCTGAATTTTAGCGACATTTCCAAGTGAAAATGTTCATTAATCAGTCTAGTAAAACTGTTGATCAAGATAAATTAATCGATAAATCACTTGTCAGTAACATTATATGTATTGTTTTGTCCCATCTCTATTCGCGCAAGGACTCTACATAGAAATTTAATTATCATACTGTTACATATGTTTAGAAATGTGTACATTTGTGTGATATGTGTTTGCAATTGAAGCGGAATTCTAGGTGAAAAAAATCCGTCATTAGTGCCTCAATTTTTATAATAAAATTAGATGTTACAAAGTGCGTATAGTGCCAAGGCTATTCGTTAACAAAATTTGAATATTTTACGGTCTAATGATTGAACGGTCTATGTCTATGGTCTTCTAATTTTGCAAGTCCAAAAAATATGAGTTTTTTTTATAATGCCTGGTCTTGAACATCATCATCATCATATCAGCCTTTAACTGTCCACTGCTGAACATAAATCTCCTCCTTGGGGGGGTTTGCCAGTAGTTGCTATGCTTGGCAGGCGGATTGGCAACCGCAGTCAGGCTTAAGAGATATTTTAATAAATATCTCTAATTCTTAATTCTAAACTCTAAAACAATTACGCTCCTTTTGTGGACGTAAGAAAAGATAAGATCCTTAAATTAATTTCTATGTTGTATGGGATTTTATGAAACTACGAAATTATATGAAATGTACAAATCGATAGTTTTGTAAATTAATAACTTGTTATCTCACTGTAATCTCATTATGTTTTATATTACTTTTATCTCATTTTACTTTCAACATATTTCTACTATCCAAGTTCATTGTAATACAAGACCACCGCCAATTTTCATCCCTGATTCCTGTCTAGTGTTTGAAAGTTACGTCGCAGCATCGTAGCACCATAGAATACGTAATATGTAGAACCCACTTCGTAGTGGAAGGGCTATTATTATAAACATTTTTAACTGATTTAAAAAAAGAACATTCTCAATTCACCTTATTATTTCTTTTTGTGATATGTTCAGAAAATTATTTTACAAACATTTTATATTTAATGTAAAGTAGGCTTCTTTCGTAACAAGAATACCTCTTTTTCATTATTTGAATTAATATTAAAAAAAATTCTAAATATTAAACCTCAGGAATACCAATACTGCATAGTGAATTCATTAAGAGGACAGTCCACTCGTTCGTTTTTTCAAATTGTATAAAAATATGACCCTATTGGTATCATGTCTTACGAAATACTAGTAATACTACTATTATTCCATGAATAAATTATGAAGTTTATTATAGTTGAAGTAAGCTATAACCATCGCAAATAGATAAAAAACGTGTTGTGGTAACATTAAAGTAAATAGAAATACCTCTATTTCCTATTAAGAGGAAAAGAATGCAAACTAACCATCTAAACGGCATTTTATGGGAACCATTGACATCCATTTGCAGGTAAATTGAACTGTCCTGTCTGGCATCGAGGTGTTTAATTAAATTCCATTTGTAACATCTTTAATTGACTACAAGATGGAAATAAATTTATTATTTGTCGACAATAATTCTTATAAGTATTTAGTGGATGTTATAGCTAATTGACTAAACAACTTAACGATTATATTTGATCTTTAATAAAAACCAATCTTGACTACTTGGACTTTCTTTAAATATAAAAAAATCGCCATTTGCGTCCATGTGTATTTTTTTCTTGCTTCTTCCAAATAACGTAACACATTTGGATATATTTTTTAATTCAATGTTTTGTGAAGAGTTGCACCACTACAAAGTCGACTTAATTTACAGGTTTTATTACTGGTAAGTTTATTTGTTTAAAAATTATTTCCTACATTAATTGCCCAGGTGAGTAAGATAAACACTATTGTATTCAGGTTATGGAACAGTTGTGTATGTTCAAACTAGTTCAGCCCTTTAAGCGTCATTGAGTAATGAACATCCATATCTTCAAATATTATACAAACTTTCATATAATTGAATTCTCAAATAATTTCAAAGAATTGTCTCTTGTCATCTTACTAAACGTTATAAAATTTCGTATTTATACAATATTTTAAACATAGGTTTCTTTTAAATTAGTTATATGAATGAAATCGCAGGTAATTATTATGTTTTTTAATGGTCAAAGTGAGTTATTTTATTACTAAGAATTACAATATTAAGTTTAGTTAAATTAATCTTTAATCTAAATATCATAATTTATAATTTCTACTAATAAAATTTACAGTTTGTAGTAGAAAATCAATAAGAAAAGTTTTTTAATTTTTTATTAGACTTAATTCTTAATTCAGTTAAAATCATTATTTATTCAAAAACTAAAAATACACTAGAATCATACAACAATTGTCGTTTTTCGAAAAAAATAACATTATTATTATTTTAGGTCATTGATCTGTCAAATCAGTGCAGTGTCATCACAGTGTTGTTAAATATTTTATATATGAGTGATGGGAATTTGTTAAGGGTTAAATTGCCAATATTGGGAGTTGATCGGATTACAATCCGGCGGGAATACGGGATCTTTCGCTTGATTTTTTTCGTCCAAAATCTTATCTGTGGAGATTAAATGGGATACGCAATATGAATTCATTAATTCTAATTAAACATTTCCCTAGAGATTTCAGTGTGATACGATTTATAAATAACTAGTTTTTACATGTGACTTTGTGTGCGTAAGCGAGATGATTGATTGACCGGAATAAAAAGAAGTCAAGCTTCTCTATCACAAATAGGTACTATGTGTATGAAAGATTTCATGACAATTGATTTCACTTTAGTATTATAAATTAGTAATATTACCAGCTTTTTCCTGTGATTTCGTTCTCGTGAGTTAGGACCGAAATATTTAATCTACAAATCGTTTTTATTTGTGTATTAAAATTTCAAAATCGAACTTCGTTTATTGAGCATTTAAATATGTATGCTAATTATGAATTATTAGTCTGTTGGTAATAAATGTGGGTAAGACACATAAAAGCTATATTTCTCATGACTAATGAAAACCTAGAAATAGAATGGGTTGAATATGAGATGAGTATGCACATCCTTTTCTTTATTATTTACGAAATGAAAGGGATAAGTTACATTAGCAAAAATTAATGTTTTGATTTTTATGAATTATATATATATATATATATATATATATATATATATATATATATATATATATATATATATATATATATATAATTAATGCCACTTTATGTAATTTTATATATATATACATATATATATACAAAATCGGTCGATCGGTTCTTCATTTATCACATTTTTTGTAAAAAAATGAATTCAATCATTTTGTTAATGGGGATTGTGCTGTCAAATTGAAACTTTTTTCAGTGTTGACAGTACAAGCATGTTGTTATGTCATTCATGCGGTCATTTCATTTTGGACGTGCTTTGAATAAAGCAAATTGCCAGCGATATTGATGTTAAAATTATTATTTTTTATTATTGCACTTTATACGTAGCGAAGCACGTACCGAGCCGCTAATATATTATAAAATTACTGAACAAATTATACTTTGATTAAAATAAAATCAAAACTCTATACAAAATTTGCAGCAAAGGCACGTACAAAAAAAATATGAATATTTTTTTCAAACCCACACGTAAACGGTAATTTTCAACCGACTTCAAACTTTATTACCTTATATAATGAAGTATATACTTACAGATTGGTTTCAGGGTTTTCTCAAAATTGGTTCAATAGTTTAGTTTTGAAATCAAAATGACTAGTTTTGCCACAATTAAAGTCCGTTTTTTTAACACAATCTTTAATAATCAAATGTCAATTAACGCTTCAGTGAATTTCTATTCTTTCTGATAGAAAATATTGTTTTGGATCGATTTACTATGCATTATCATATGGAATAATTTTTATGCTAGCAATATTGTGCATATTCGTTCTTCAGCGACATTAAAAAATAAAAAACCCATTATTATGAGAAAAAAAGAAATATATTTAAAAAGTTAATAGCGAAAGTTAGAAATACTAAAAAGTCGTTTTAAACTGTCATTTCAGCATCTTATTTCAGCATCTAGTTTATTTTTCTAGGTGACTGACTAAGAAATGAAATTAAGAACAAATTACAAAGACACTAAGTATTTTCAAACAATCGTAGATTTGAAATGGAGCTCCTTTCTTTTAAACTTAAAGAAAAATATCCTTTATGATAAGTACTACAGTAATTTGCAATAAATTAATTTTAAGTATAATGGCAGGTCTAGTTGAAATTAAAAAATTAAAATCTCTCCTTTCTAATTCTCAAATGGCAATTTATAACTTACTTATGATATTAATAGGGAGCGAGTGTTGTCCAAAATATAATAATAAATAGATAATTTTAAAAATGTCTCTCAATGAAGTTTTAGATAATATGTATTAGTTTTAGCTATTTAGTGTTGGCAATTTTATATAGATTGAGTGGCTTGCTTCATTTATCTCATTTATACCTGATTTCAAACCTATTCTATTTTTTATGATAAATATATGGATTTATGTAATTTATTATATTCTTATTATAGATTTATTTTTATTAGTATTATATTATTTATTTTACTTCTCCCAAAGGGAGGTGTTGCCAATAGTTGCCACGCTTGGCAGGCGAGCTGGCAACCGCATTTAGTCTTTGGTGATGATTTAAGAAGGATGCTGCTGCCCATCCCTCGATCATTAAATTCCCTTATTTGCTTATTATGACATCCACGAGATAGAAAGGGGTGGCCCATTCTATGCCATATGCATGTATATTACAATATAATGCAGTCAATAATATACCTAAGATATAACAGCTATAGCAACGCTTAAAGGGTACGCGTGTCACAGAATAATATACTATGGGTGCCATAGTATATTATTCTGTGACCTTCTTTTTGCAACATTTGGATTGTTAGCCTATTTACTATTTTCAGTTTTTCATTCCAGTTGTCATACATCCAAATCATAAAGTTGTAACTTAAGATTTTTCTAAAAAGATAAGCCAAGTTCAACCAACTCGAACATTCGCGGGGTGCAAGCAACAATCAATGTAATGTAATCGAGCGTAAACCCGGCGGCCATATTTCGATTCGATTCAATTAGTTGGCCTGCCTCCAACTGAGATCGAATAAAACAGCGATTGGAAGTTTTGAAATTCTTCACAGGTTTACACAGTAAGTGAGAAATAATATATTGCTAACTAGCTATGATCGTCACTTCGTCCGAATAATCTGGTATTCCTTATTAATATTAGAAATGTAAAAGTGAATTTTTGAACTCTAAAACTTTTTCAAGTGTTTGTGTACTCTTGATGCCTTAATGGTATAACCAATAACTATAAAATTTTGTATACTGATACTATATGGGATGGAGAAGGATATAGGCTATTTCAATCCTGGTCATTGAATATGCGTACGGTAATATGTACGAAGTCGCGGTTAGAAATTAGTCTTAATATATAAAATGCCATGTGGTCCCGGCATAGAATGGGCCACTTCTTCCTTTCTCGTGGGTGAAGAGGTGACTAAGGGAACATAATAGTCTAGGGATGGGTAGTAACATCCCTCTTAAAACATCCTCAAAGTTTAACTACGGTTGTTAATCCGGATACTAAGCGTGGTAACTACAGGCAAAACCTCCCTTATATGGAAGGCATATGTTCAGCATATGTACAACTAATGGGGATGAGAAATATATAATGATCCCATGTTACAATGTTCATTCATGCTGTTCTCTGAAACTGCTCAACCCATTTAAATTAGCTATTGTAAATGTGTATCGTTTGTTTCAACTTGAGACGCAGGAGAGTTATTTAAAAGAGAAAAAATGGACTCAGTAGGTTACGGTAGGTACAAAACAATGTTTGCCGGGTCAGTTAGTTGATTTAAACAATCTTTTATATCAAAACTCCCTTTTAACAGAGTGTTCTACCAGTGAAACTAAATGTTTTCTACCGACTTGAAAAGGAAGGAGGTTCTCAATTTGGCTGTATTTTTTTTTTCGTTTATTACTTCATAACTTTGTTAGTTAGGAACCGATTTGGAAAATTATTTTTGGAATAAACAGTAAAGTGTATCTTAGATAGATTTTTGGAAAATATATATTTACAGATTGCTCCAATAGAAATTTTATCAAAATCGATTCAGCTGCTTAGTTTTTAAATAAAATAACTAATAATAAATAAAAAAAATCTATTATGACAATCGATTAAAATTTTGTTTAAATCAGAATTTTTTGTGAAACACATTTTTAAATTATTTTTAAAGAAACGTGGATCAATAAACAGCAAAATCTCCTTTACTAATTTAATGGATGGACGCACCGTATCGTAGGCTCAAAATATTTGGCGTTTTTCGACCTGCATTTCTTTAAGGAAAATGTTTAGTTCCATTGATAAATCATTCCTTTAAAAGGATGTTAATGATTTCAATCTCACCCTGTATATTTAGGGTCTTTTTTGAAAACACGAGTTCTTTTTGACTGTTTTTTTTGTAAGTATCTATTATTCAGGTTTACTATAAGATTGCTTTTAGCGATAAGCTTGCTTGCTCATTATGTGTCAATATTGCCGCAGTTTTATGCGTAGTAAAAAGTTTGTTATACTATAGATATGTTACTTTACAAGTACTTCTGTATTTATAACTTATATTGTATTTTTACTTGTATTAACATTATTGATTCTTAAATTATCTTGTTTGGGATTAGGGTACCTGTCATTATTTATTTTAAATACACAGAAATTATATGACTATTATTTAATATCACAATTTATTGTTTTGTGTAAATTCTCAAGCTTTCATCTGATTCAAGAAAAAAAAAATTATATTAGTGCATTATTAATTTATGTATACATAATTTATTATAATAATTGCTTGTCATAATAAAAATAGTATATTTTTATTGATTTATATATTTGTTTATAGTTTATGTATATATCATAGTCTAATGCAAAGAAAATCTAGTGCCAACGGCCTCTATTTACACTTATTTTCCACACCTTTTGCAGTATAGACTATTTAAAAGCTCTTGTAGCCAGAATGACTGGATTTTAACCTGATAATATCTCAGTGAGAATTTATGGCATACAATGTCAACATTGCATACTAAATATCTATGTACGTGATCTGTATGTGATAAAATGGATAAAACTTAAACTATTATAAAAAAAGTGTAAATCACAAGGAATGTTGTATATTATTTAATTCTGTATAATTAATCTTATATTAATTTTTATTCGTAACTTTGACTACTTTATAAAAATACTCGAAGCATAATACTACGTGCATATTTTTTTAAAGGCCTGTGTAGCCATTGAGCCATTAGAACTACTAATAGACTCACTTTCACATGTGTAATATTAATAAGGAATACTAGTTTTTATCGGTAACTTCGTCCACGTGACTGAGTTGTTGATTGACCGGGACAAAAAGTAGTATACGTCCTTTTCTATCGTATATCGCCTATGTATCTTTCTTATTTAATACCCATTTAAAGACGCTGACACATACACACACACACATACATACCCATACACACACACACACACACACTATATATAGTAACTATTGTTATGATGTACTATAGTGTAGTTTTTTATTTCCTTCAAAAATTTATAATTATTCCAGCCACGACAAATTTATATCGCTAAGTCAGTGAAAACCTGGCTTTTTATATGGATAAGTTGTTGTTGTTTTAAGTTATAAATTGTAAGCTTTCGGTTTTTCAATAAATAAATAAATAGAGATTTTTGCGTATTAATCATTATAATTAAAGATTGTGTCCCACAAAAAAATCTGACTTAAATTGGAAAAGCCTTCAAAATCCAAAAGAAGTTCATTCATGCAATTAACAGCTGTAAATTACTGTTTCAAACATTTAATACTCTATCACTTCCAAGCATTTACATTAGAGACATTTGTGTATTGGTTAATTTGCATCCACAATACTAGAAAAAGACAAGCGTGGTGTATCAAAGGCAAACTGGACCAAATCTTATGAACAAATTATATCAGCCTCAATGCCAGAAAAACATCTCATAAGAACAATATATTTAATATGTTACATAACAATACAAATTTTAAACTAGACAGGTATTATGTAATCCATATCTTTATAGCTTGTAATATTTTTATATCGTATTGTCTAAATGATATATGTAAAAGCCTTTACATAATAAAAAAATATTAATATTTATTCTTTATCGTACACAAAAATTTATTGAATCATAAAACAAACACAATAATTTGATTTTAATTATCAGATATTTATGAAAATCTATTGTTACATGTACTGTATTTATATGAGTTGTAACAATTTATGTTAAGAAAGCCGCAAAAATTTCATATAAAAGTATGTATGTCGGTATACTTGTACCTTCGAATTGCTAATCTCTGAAAGTGCATGGAATGCTTTATTTGCACTACACTTGATTGGTATGTAATATGTTAAAACAAATGCACTTAAATTAAAAGATATATAAATGTTACAAAACAGCTTTATTAAACAATAAGCAATCATTTCAAATTAATTAATAAATTTCAAGTTTTCACCATAATAGATGGAATGTTTATCAGAAAATATTAATAAGTATAAATATATTTTATACAGTCATATCAAACTAGCTGCATTCTACTGTTTTTTTGGATAAATGGAATAAAAAGTGTCGTATCTTAATATTTCTTAATAAGCAATTATTACTCGTAGTTTCTAGATGTAACCCGTGGCTTTAATCGCGTAAATCAGCAAATAAAGTATCTTATGTGTTAAGTTAGGACTAAGTTATAACCTACCCGTATATAAAATTTCATGCAAATCCGTTCAGTAGTTTTTGCGTGAAAGAGTAACAAACATCTATCTATTCATCATTACAAACTTTTATATTTATAATATACTAGCTTTTGCCCGTGACTTCTTGGTCAGTAACACACCCTTGCCCGGGATATGTTATAAAAATAACCAATATTCTTCTCCGTCCCATATAAAACATGCATACCAAAATTGATAGTAATTGATTAAGCAGTTAAGGCGTATAAAGAAACAAACAACTCACTTTCACATTTATAATATTAGTAAGGATAATATTAATAGGATATCAATGTGTAAAATTTTCATCAAAAGTTATATCCTGTGTATGGTTAACCGTTTAAACATGTTTGAGTTACAAAGATACGCTCTACAAAACGAGATCATACCTAACTTTTTACCATGATCCAACATTCTTATGCTTCAAATTTTAAAATGCCTCTAGGAACAAAAATTTATTGGAGGAAAAAAAATTATAATTAGAACAAAATTTCCAACAAGTTTTAATTTACAACATTTATGAAATTTTCCGTGTGGTCCCGGCATAGAATAGACTATCCCTTTTTTCCTGGTGTAATAAAGTTTGGGTGTTGTTAGAAACGAAGAAGGAATAAGAAAAGAAGGGCCAGGGTGGCAGCAGCGTCCCATTTAAAACATCTTTAAAACTTAACTGCGATTGCCAATCCGCCTGCCAAGCGTGGCAACTATTGGCAAAATCCTCCAAGGGGAAGGCTTATGTTCAACAGTGGACAGTTAAAGGCTGATATGATGATGTAATTATTTGTACAACAAAAATGCTATTTTATCGTATAACAGCTAATAATAGATCAGCAAAAATAAATGGTAAATGATACCAGAAGGAGACTTTGTATAAAAGTCGTTTGCTTGGGTACCTCTGTGCCAAAAGTGTTTCAACCGTAAAGCAGTTGTATTTGCATGGCTGTGTTTCGATTTGAAGAGTGGGATATGGCGTGAATTTACAGGATACAGAGGAATAACACCTGAGTCCTCAGGAATGGCAACGCATGGGGGGTATCATGGGCGAAACAGTATACTCTGTTATGTCCATGGTATTATTGCTCATGTCTATAGGTGACGGTTACCACTTTTCATCAGATGGGCCGTCGGCTTGTTTGCCATTCTAAGTTGTATAAAAAAAAGCATATGCCCCATTTGATGGTAAATATCAACCGTAGTTACTTATAAACCCGTATATCAAAATTGTCACGCACGCGTTGCTGACCTCGAAGGAAGTTTATTGCGCCCTTTTTATGAAGAACCCCACGTTGTAGTCGCTACCGAAAGTCTTGGCAGGAAGCTTATTCACTAACTTGATCTGCTAATTACATCTATATATATTTTATTCCATATTACCTTTATTAGCCATTTAAAAACTATTAAATTTTTCGCATGTCATGTGTTACTATATAAATATAATTTAAGTAAACAGACAATACTGTCATTAAGTTACCGCATTTGGAAAGTTGATATATAATCACAGCAAATTTTCAAACTGGCCATGTATAAGTTCAGTAATTATAAATTGAATAATTATATCTATACTTTGTATTTATCTATTTGAATAAAAAAAAATATGAAAAAGTCACGAAGCGCTAGAAATCAAAATACGTAAATACGCTGACTGTAATTTCTAAGCCACTAATCGATGTAAAGAACATACTCAACATCACTACACAGTATAAAACAAAGTCGATTCCCGTCTGTCTGTTTCTATGTATGCTTAAAACATTAAAACTACGCAACGGATTTTGATGCAGTTTTTTTTTTCAATAGATACAGTTGAAGGTTTATATGTACAATATACATGCATAATTTAGTAAAAGAACATTGATACTTTTAGAGGTTTCCAGTGTAATGTCTTGATGTAATGGGAGGTCGGCGACATTATTTAGTATTAGGATTGCACCCGTGCGAAGGCGGGGCGGGTCACTAGTACTCAATATGTTTCCATTGCAGAGTATTTTATTATATTTATTCTTTAGTACATAAATGTAGTTCAATTCAACATGTTGAACACAATGTGGCAGAGTGAGAACTTACTGTCGTCATTCGAATTAATTTGGTTTGTTAAAGAAAATCCAGTTTCAAATATTTGGCACATTATTTGTCAAACTGAAACCTCAATTAATATTAAGAGGCCTTCCTCCTAAAAATCACAACGACAAGGCCTCTTGTCAAAGCTTTGATTTGTTACATAAATCTCTATTGATTTTGAATTTGTCTTCTTTATTCCTTGCAATGTAGTACGAATTATCTGTAATATTAATCTCTTAAAAAATTGTCAATATTAAAATTATAGATATCAAAATTAATACAGTATCAACACGGGAGTAAACTCCATTGATTGCAAAATTTAGAATTAGCAAAGATAACACATAGTTAAAAAATAAGGTTTATTGAGAACCTAATTTTATTTGAAGTCATTTAAAATCATCTTTGAGGATTGAAGTGATGGGTATCATAATGTATTCTAAAATGTTAATAGGTGACGCTTACCACTTTCCATCTAGAGAGCCGTAAACTTGTTTTCCATTTTAAATTTCAAAAATAAAACTGTAGTGCGGTATTTTATCAAGAAATTCTGCGTTTGTTTTCAATACTCTAAAAATAATTACAGATACGTATTTCGCAGTAATAGAAATTAACGGCAAATGAAATCCGGGCCCGGACTGTTACACTAATAAGTTCCATGTAATGTAATTGATATTATTTAGTTATGGGTTAACGTAAAGGCATATTTTACGCAATATATTATATTTAATTGAAAATAGTTTTGCCTGGCATTTGTAATTATAATTAATACACATACTAAAATTGCCATGTAGTCTCGGCATATATAGTGTCGTAAGACTATATATATATATATATATATATATATATATATATATATATATATATATATATATATATATATATATATATATATATATATATATAAATAGGGACATGATCAACCACAACACCAAAGTCATTGTAGGCGTGCTGCCGGCCTTTTAAAAAGGAATACGAGTATGTTATGCAAATTATATACAAATTGTCTTTTCCTTATTTCAGGAACAAATTTAAGAAAAAATTGTTTTCATATCGTGCCTTGCTCACTGAATTGTGAACGCGCTATAAAAGAGTACTTACTATTCAGTAGTATTCATGGATAAAAGTTGTTAGGACTATATGGCACATATAAGGAATAGTCAATACTAGGTTATTACTGGAATATTAAACTCGATCAACAAGTGGAAAAAAGCCTAAAATTGTTATTGTATGTTATATATAGTTGATACTCAAAATCATATATTCGGTTTAGTGCAATAATACCTTATTAATATAAATAAAATAAAGTTGTAACTAGATAATATGTGTGCATAAGAGATATTTAAGAAAAATTAACACGAGAGGTCTTAATAAGACTGACAGATGTCAAAACAATATTTTTTAGAAATTTTATCTGTCTATCTGTCTGTAAGTTTATTACTTGATATCATGCAAAATCTACTGCATCAAATTTGATGCAATTTTCATGGTTTTGTTCCTAAAAGACTTTATTTGATTTCAAATATCGTATATATTTGATAGATATAGCTGGTGATCTAGAAGCGATTATATTGCTTTTTCTACTTCAGAAATTTATGCGTACGAAATAGCGGACAAAAATCTAGTATTACATATAACAATTTTCATAACAAATTGAATGCGTGTATATTGTAAAATTGATAATAAGTTATATGAAAACCTAAAATGGAGAATGCTTACCACAAAATAAGTATTTATAATCGACTTGAAAGGACTCAGGTTCTATCATTATACGGAAACACGGTAGCGGAAAATTGTTCTTCTCGCCAGTAGTTCGTATTAAATTGACGCGAACCGCTTCTTACGAATGTGCGGAATTTCAGGACGTATGAATGAAACCCTTGTGTTTGCCGTGTGGTATGGCGGTAAAAGAGAGAATACAAGGAGGACTAAAACCCTGCAGTACATGAATCATAATTATATGATTTACTTTGTATAAGTTTTATAAATAGACTTGTTTATAATCACTTTTAAATTGTCATTTTTTAAATCTACTGCATGCTTCGGAAACATGTTATCTATTGAGAAGAGCCAGCAAAAAACTCAACATTTCCTCTTTTAAATTTCTAATAGGATATATATACATATATATATATATATATATATATATATATATATATATATATATATATATATATATATATATACACGTATATTTATTTAAGTGATGACTATGTCTAA
Organism: Galleria mellonella; assembly: GCF_026898425.1. Classification (NCBI taxonomy): domain Eukaryota; kingdom Metazoa; phylum Arthropoda; class Insecta; order Lepidoptera; family Pyralidae; genus Galleria; species Galleria mellonella. Next base: position 4,330,477 of record NW_026442062.1, read on the forward strand.
AATTATATGATCTATTAAAAAGCCCGTGCATAATCGACTAACACCAAGCACGCTGTCAATCAAGTAATCATTAAGAGTTTAATAGGCTTTGTCCAATAAGTGATTTTTAATAACCGTTTTAAATTTATTAAAAGGTAGATCCAAAAATTTCTTCGGCATCTTATTATAATATTTAATGCCCATTCCCATAAAAAACCTATTAACTTTTTCTAAACGATACTTCGAAACAGCAAGTTTATATTTGTATCTAGTGTTAAGATTATTAAGATTGCTATTATTATGAAATAGTTGAAGTTTCCTGCATATATATAAAATGTTTACGTTTATGTTCTGTGAAACTACAGTGAGAATATTTGCTTCTTTAAATTTCTCTCTTAATGATTCACGACTTCTCATATAACAAATTGGGCGAATCTCACGATTTTGTAATACAAATATGCTTTGGATGTTTACCCCAAAGTAATATTCCAAAGGACAGTATACTATGAAAGTAACTAAAGTAAACTAATCTGACAGTCTCAATATTAATATATCGTTAAACAGTATATTAATATTGCGTACAGCATACGCTGCAAAACTTAATTGCAAGGTTTTGAATGTGAAGACACCATTGAAATTTCTTGAAATTTTTAGTAAGTAAGTAGTGGATCAACGCACTAGGTGAACATCAAATACAAATTCTGCAATCACTACCTACTCAATAGTAGATAATGCAGAAGCAGAAGGGTGGGATATGGCGTGAATTTACTGGGTACAGAGGAATAACACCTGAGTCCTCAGGAATGGCAACGCAAGGGGGGGGGGGGTATCATGGGCGAAACTGTATACTCTGTTATGTCCATGATACTGCTCATGTCTATAGGCAACGGTTACTACTTTTCATCAGGTGGGCCGTCAGCTTGTTTGCCATTCTAAGTTGTATAAAAAAAAAATGACTCCTTTAAAATTTTACTATTAAACTATTGATTCGATTTGAATAGAACTAAGCAAGGACTGTCACTTATGAATAAGAACAGCACTCTGGGCACAGAATATAATTTGACAGCCATCTTATCTCACATAGATTGCGATATGCCATAGGTTAAAATAAAAAAAAAAAACAAGAAGAAATTTCTCTGAGCAGTATGTAAATTCAATTTAGTTGTAACAAGAATTAATACAAATTTGGAGTCGTGAGAACACTATTATTATGTTTACGATTTATTGTAACTAATTACGTTTGTACCAAACTTTGTAACTAACAGACAGACATTACTAAAGAAATATACAATGTACTGCTTAAGACATACTCAAGTAAACTTTCAACTGTTAATTACGTTTAATGTATTCAGTCATAGGTTACCTACCCTTTGATTACAGAGTAACATTTCTCAAAGTCTGCGTAATGTAACATGTTTATTTTCATTATGTAATAGCTATTTACAGCGTTCACATCTAAACTTATTGACTTATGTAGCAACATCGGTACGATTAGTTACTTTTCAAAAACCAACAATTTTAATATTTATGGTTAATATTTAAAAACTTTTCCGATGGATTTTAGATATCACCGCAAAATTTACACACGATTCCTTGTTCCAAATTAAAATATTTTCAATCTAATGTATCTATGTATATGAATTTCTTCATTCATCTTATCATTCATTGATGCATTTTATTCGTTTAATGCAGGGGTTCCCAAACTTATTTTGTCTGCTGTCCACTTTAAGAAAAAAATATTTTTTAGCACCCCCATTTGTTCACCTACTTAAAAACCACTATTATTTCATGATCAACAAATCACCCCCCAAGCTTCTACACAATGCCCCATTTTTTTTCTGGGTCTCTTACCGCCCCCCTTTAGGCCTGTAGCACCCACAAGGGGGCGTTATCGCCCACTTTGACAAAGGCTGGTTTAATGTATGAATGAGATTACTAATAAACTCAATATTAAATTCTCTTTTCGGTATGATCGAATTCATGGACCATCTTGTCACTATGTTCGCTCAGGTAATGTGGTTACATGTCGTGCTATTATAAATTACTGTGAATGTAAAAATAAAAAAAAATATTTATTAATGTGCATTTAAATATAAAGAAACTGTGTTATTTTGCCACAAAGAAAGTTGTTGTTTATTCTGCGGCATCATATATTTGTGTTGCGTATGACAAAGACAAATTAAACTGTGGCAAGAACTTAACTATGGTAATAACTGTCATAGTTTACTTTATTCATTCCACTCATAAAATTTACATTCAACACGTTATGCACATTGAATCTTCATTTACATAGAATATTAAATTATGGTTTATAAGAGATAGGAATTAAAACGTTTATTTAAATGAGATAAACTATGATATTTTACCTGGGTTATCTAGATGTTTCTACTAGGTAACACCGACTCCCGAAGAAAAAAAGAACTATAAACCTTAAGAAAGTCTAAAAGTTAAATTATTTTTGAAAAAGAACTTTATTAATAATATTAATACTAGATACAAATACAAGAGCGCTTTTATAAATTATTTGTTTGGAATAAGTTAATAGGACCAACATGGAAATGGGCATTAAATGTTACCTACAATAAACTACCAAAGAATATATTAGAACTACTTTTCAATAAATTTAAATGTTTTAACGAAATACTTATTGAATGAAGCCTATTACTGTCTAAAAAAATACTTAGAAGACAAACGTGCTTGTCGTCGATCATGCACGGAATTTCAATAATACATTGAAATAAATACACACACTTAGATAATGTTACGAGAAAAAAAAAGTAAGAGTTAAAAATAGTAATTAATATTAAAATAAACGTTTGAAAATGTCGTGAACTGTAAAAACGGTCAAGTATTCATCAAACAGTTATTGAATAATTTGAGATAGTGTTCAACGAAAAAAAAACTGATTTCAATTGTGGCATTCTAGTTATCTTGATTTAGAAATTAAACTATTGAATCAGTTTGGATAAAATTTCTATGGGATCAATCTATAAGTATACTCTTACAGGTAAGAAAATAATTTTCAAATTCGGTTTATAACTAACGAAGTTATGAAGTAATAAGCGTAATAAACGTAAAAATACAATCGAATTGATAACCGACTTCTTTTTCTTTTTCTTCTTCTTTTGAAAAAAGCAAGTTTTTTTATGCGATTTATAATGGCAAACAATCTGATTATTCGCCTGATGGAAAATAATGAAAGAGCAAATTATTTTCTTTTTTAATAATATCAATATACTTATATTTACCAAAAAGAAGTTTCCTTTGAATTCCAATTAAATTTAAATGTCACGTTAATTTAGCAATTCCTGTACTAATAAACTAACATTATAGCAATGTTCGTGCATAGAATAGGTATTTATGTAATTGAGTGGTCGATTTGCAACCAATAGGATGTTGATGCCATGTAATTTTTATAATTTTTGAAGTAACTGTCTTGTGGAACAATATCTTTAATTATTAATACCTGAATGTGATCTTATCTGCACCTAAGTAAACATATTACGTATTACTATATACTCCCCAAATTCAGTTAGGATAAATATAAGCTAAGAAATAGAAGAATATAAAATTGCTTCAAATGATGTTAATCATACATTTCGAAAGTGGCCATTACATGTATAAGGACGGAAAAAGTGGAAATCTATCCCTGGGGAGATCCCATTCGACTTTCGACTGGGGTCACTGACAGCAAGAGAAAAATTGAGGAAGTACGAGATCTAAATAGATGTTTGCGTGAGCAGACTCCATTTTGACCGAATTTCGTATTCTAAAATAAGTACATACATATATTTTTGGATTCTACACTAAAATTGTACAAAAAATGAATGAATGTGTATGGAACAATTTTAGAATCGTCCGTCCATCGCATTTCATCTAAACAACAATAAAAAAAAAAGATTCATGTACGCAGTTTTAGATGCGCGAGTTCATATCTCATTTTTATTAAATGATTTTACTAATATTTATTAACAATTTTAGGAATATAGGAAAGTGTATAATATAAAAAGTATCACATTGACAAAAAATTTGAGAAAATTCTAGTATAAAAATAAATGGACTGGATATTTATTTCTATTGTTCTAAGTACGCTTTATTTTTAAATTAACTCGGATACTTATTAAATAAGAATTTATAAACGATAAATGTCGCCAAGTTTTAATGAAGTGGTCTAGATTTAGTAAATTGTGATTCCGAGACTCGGGTAAACGCTGTCCAATTACAGACTTACAGAGTAAACTCGTCTTTAAATTGCTTCGCCATTTTCTTTGTATCTATTATATAAGATTTAAATATAATTGCTGAGATACAATTTCACGATCTAAAACTATTTTCAGTTGATAAAATAAAAATTACACAATAATTATAGCAATAATATATATGTATTTTTTATTTCATGTATTCTGATATATTCATGTAGGTTAACTACTTATAGTTAACAAACGACTTTAAAATAAAGACTTTCACAATTTGAGTATATTTTATGTATATTACGGCTTTATATATTACATATATTTATATATGTCTAATTATTATTATTAATTTAATAATAGTTTTTTTTTCGGTAACAAATGTTCCCTACTAAATTGATCAAAATTAAAGCAACTCTCGTTAAAAAAAGTCTTAAGACTGTTTCACTGAATAATTACGAAAATAATTTTATCTATAAAACTTTATATGTAAGTACTTTAGTATTTCATAATATCCTAGTATTTTGTTCTATAAACCCGTACGTGACCGTTGGCTAAGTGGAAGTATTCGATATCCGATCCACAGAGCGCATTACATAAATATCTGAAATAAATAATTCGACGTCTGACTGCTAAACTATTATATTAAATAACGGTGTACTAACAATTTAAGTAAGAACAATTTAAGATATTATTCCACAAATACTTAAGTTAATATGAAACCAACAGAGGAAGATATAGTCAAGTTTGTCTCCTAATTATCAAATATATCGTTTATATACAAACATAAGAAATATTTGCCTTTTATTTTTTTTATTTATTTCCTTTCAAGCAAGGAAAATTCACGTTTTATTTCTGTTTTTGTGACTATATTACGCGATTACGTCACTACATTCTAAATCGATGTTGATAATTCTTTTTCGAACTAAATGAGTTTGCACATATGTTGGTCCTATATTAATTTTGTGATGATCAAAACCACAGTAAAATATTATTGTAGACACTTGTACGTACAATTTCATTTTCTAAATTAAAATATGACACATATTTACGAAACATTTAGATGTTCATTAGACAAACCAGAGGGAGACTTTGTACAAAAGTCGATTGCTTGGGTACCTCTGTGCCATTCGTGTTTCAACCGTAAAGCAGTTGTGTTTGCATGGCTGTGTTTCGGTTTGAAAAGTGGGATATGGCGTGAATTTACTGGGTACAGAGGAATAACATCTGAGTCCTCAGGAATGGCAACGCATGGGAGGTATCATGGGCGAAACAGTATACTCTGTTATGTCCATGGTACTGCTCATGTCTATAGGCGACGGTTACCACTTTCCATCAGGTGCCGTCAGCTTGTTTGCCATTCTAACTTGTATAAAAAAAAACAGCTTTTTTTGCGCATCAAAATGTACTAGTAGAAATTTCTCAATCGGCAATTTCAAACAGAATCTCCAAACAATTATTAAAAAAACCCTAAAATTTGTTTTGCAATTGTAACTACTCACCGCTCGTCTATGAAAATAAATTGCTTCAGTAATAATTTTGCGAAAAAGAAGTCTCAACTTTTCCAATAAGCTGAATATATTCTGATTCGGGCTGGAGCTTTCTGCGCTTATACTGCATTTTACATAGCTAGAATAGAATAGTTTGGCTATGTTACATAGTCATATTACATTATTATGCAGTTCTATTGTGTAAAAAAGATATATGATCATCTAATACCCACTTATTTATATTAAAAGCGAGTATGAGATTTACTAGTACATTGGAAATTCTCATTTCGTCTGATTTTTTTGCAAATTCACGATTACATTATCAATTATGAACTAATTTTTATAAATAATACACAGTAATACACCGAACCAAAAAAGAAAAAGAAAAACATTTTAAAAACCTTGGATTTCGGTTTAATATCGGATGAACTATCTCTTCTTTTTAACTTCCTTATCAAGGATCAGTTTTATGTATAATTTTTTTTTTTTATATTAAAGATAATTTGTGATATAGTTGGTTACCTAGGCGATTAGGCACATTGTATAAATGAGATCCTGAACTCGATTATTATAAGTCGGGTCAATCGGAGCTTTTCTAAATTGAGTCGGGACGGAGTGTTCTTGGTTTTATATACCTATCGTTCGTGGTTTAACCCCCAGATGTTCATTATCTGATTTCACATAAAATAGGGTTCCTATAAAACTGAGGATTAGACTATTGGCACAATGACGTGTTACGAAAATAATAAAATTTAAACACTGAGGTTATTTCATTCTTAGTATTAGAAATATGAAAGTAAGTTTGTTTATTTATTACCTTTTAGTGTCAAGGCCTTAATTAATTGTAATGAAATACGATAATGGGAAGGAAAAGAGCATATTCTACTTTTTTCTTATCAATGACCTTATCTCCGTCATGCAAACCAAATTGCGGGTAAAATTTTGTGTTTACACTTTCCTCTCTTATCTGATTGACCGGAATAAAAGTGGTTTATATCCTTATTGATCTCAAATACTATACGTTACTGTACATAAAATTGCATGACGATTAGTTGAACTGCTAAGATGTCAAGGAATAACCAATAAACAAATTCACTTTCGCATTTCACGTGTTCGAAGTCGTGAGTAAAAACTAGTATATTCATTTATTTATAAGACTACCATATGGTTTATTTTTGTGCCAAATTTAATTAAATTTTTTTCAATCGTCAAGTTGAGTTACAAACACTCAAATATGTTTAAAAACTTTCATATGTATAATATTAGTAGGATGAGTAAAGATTAAGTAAAGATACATTATAAAGATAGACAGTATAAATAGGATAAAGATACGAGATATAAACTAGTTACTTATTTTTCTTAGTATGAGCAACGCATTGTCTACTAATCCGCTTAAAAGAAAACATACCTAGTTACTGATTCTGTTAATTATTCTTCGATATAGTTACAACACACCCTTGACACTATTAACTGTATTAGTGTCAGCCCTTAATGTACTGCTTTTGCCTTTTGTCCTAATTTATGACTTCGAAATCTAATCGATGTATCTAAGTCTTGTTTTAGGCAGATAATGTTCCGTAAAGGGCCACAGACTAGAAAATCAAGTTACTAGTTTTACATCTAATCTGTACTAGTAGCGGGTTGTATCTCCAAGTATTAGTTCACAAGCAAAGTTTCTGATAAAACTAAATTAATACTCAAACTTCTTGATAACTAAATACTACGCCTAAATACAATAACGTAGCACAGATTACATAATAAAGTATTTGTTAATTAAAACAGCTGTTGGTTTCTAGAAATACTTTAATTTTTTATTTTGTACTAGACTTTGCTGACATTTATTTATTTATTTAACTCTTTATTGCACCATAAATAAAAATATACAATGACAAGTGAATAATTCAAATGAAATACAGTAACACAAATACAGATTGAAATATACACATAAAGGTACAAAAGGCGGTCTTATCGCTAGGGCAATCTCTTACAGACAACCTGAACAGATAGAAAAGGGCAGGTGGCGCAAGAGTGAATTAATAATTTTCGTGCATAAAATACAAAAACATGTAATGCACAAAAATATCAAATACATATAATTTATTAAACTACTTACTATAACAATGTATATACATATATACACACACACACACATATATACATACACATACACACACACATATATATACATACATATACACATATAACATACATACAAAATACATAAACATACACATATAAATACATACATAGCACACACAAGGAAATATGACAAATCTAGTCCAGAAATTACAAAGCAGTGGAAAAGAGTAACTACAGTGAAAGAAAATGTGATTTGACTTGTTCTTTAAACGAAGCGAAGGATTGAGCACTCCGTATAAACGGTAGCAGCGAGTTCCATAGGCGCACTGCCTGAACGGAAAAGGATTTGGTGTAGTACACGGAGGTATGTGCTGGCATCTTTGTATACGTGGATTTTTTATTAGAAATTAATTCACCACTTTTATTTATTTATTTAAACTTTAAAGCACAGTGAAATTACATGTACATTTGGCGGTTTTAATACCGGACGGTGTTCTCGGACCAGTTAACCATTGGGCAAACCGAGAAATAAGTAGACTGTAATAAATAGGTAGTAAATAGAGAGAATATGTATAAAGCAATACCTGTAATATTTATTATTATAAACATATAATTACTCGACACTACCTACTATGAAAATCGTATCCAATATGGTGCTATAGTTTTCTAACATAATGCCAGAATACATACAGATGGACAGACAAATATTCTAAAAAATATTCATTTAGTTTCTTTCTATTACTCTTATTAAGATCCCTTATATCGGTTTTTCTCCAACATCGCCTATATACAAACGTAATCTAGTTGTAGTTTATTTGTATATGTTTTAATTATACGATGGTCATTCAATTCATATAATAACTGTACCAAATTACATATTAAAGTAAAGTAAATAAGTATGGTAAATGATATTTTTTTCAATTTTCTCTAAGACGGATCTACAAACCCTAGTCACTGTCATGAACGACGATTGCTTGAACAAACGTACATTTGAATATAAAGCAAATAAAAATAATGATATTTGTAAGAAAATAACCCAGAACTTATGTAATGTATATGTCGGTATATTATAAAAGTAACATTATTAATAATGTTATTGAGATAAGTATCTGATTATTTACATAATATGTCGTGCCGTGTGGTCCCGGCATACATATAGGCTATCCTTTCTTTTCCCATGAATGTCGTAAGAAGCGACTAAATGAACATAATGGTCGAGGGATAGGGCAGCAGCGTCGCTCTTAAAACATTTTCAAGGCCTAATTGGGATTGCCAACCCGTATACCAGGCGTGGCAACTACGGATAGAACACCCTAATAGAGGGAGGCCTATGTTCAGCAGTGGACAATTAATGGCTGATATGATACGGTATCTATACAAGTAATATATCTTTCGTCTTTTTTCTTTTCTCTGTATAAGCCTCTCAGGAAAGGACTTGAACGATAAGAGAGAAAGAGACTAAAAAAGAAAGTTTATACAAAAATCGTCTGCATGGGCACCTTGGACTATCTAATATAATCTAAAATCCGTATTTATGTATGACTTTACTAACGTATTGTAATATCTACTACTAATAATATTACAACCTACTACTACTACTACCTACTGATAATATTACAATTATGAAAGTGAATTTGCACATAGCAGCTGGACATCTGGTACGATATTTGGCTATATATATACGTTATTCTATAAAAAAAAAACAAATTTGTGTAACCTTTTACTTATTACTTTACTTAGAAAGAAAGAACGAAACGTTATTTTGAACAAATGTGTAACAATACCCACACAGGGTTAAAAAAAATAATTAAAACGAATAACAATACTTTTCTGTCACGTGCATAACTAGTTCCTAAAAATAAAATAATGTAAACATGTAAAAAATTGATTTTCTACAAATTTCCTTTTTACAAAATCATTTTACTTTTGGACTAAAATTATGTCTGTGAATAGGATTAACCGAGGCGTATTTGTAGCGGAATGCTACGTGCGCGTAGCACTGCTACGTGGCAACCGAGGAATCCTTTGCAGGCAGGTGACTGTCTGAAAACGGGAATGTATCTAGATTAATTGACGAGCATGATAATCTAGCAATTTAATATGCCATTTCACCTTATGATGATTACGTGTAAAATCTCCGAACAACATAAACGGTTGTATTAATACATGTAACTGTTTGTATTAATCTAAGTGTTTTCTATGATTTTTTTAATGGGTAACGATGAAAACATAGTCCCGCGTATGCATTATACATTAACGGAGTACCAGTGAAAGATAATAGGTGAAGATGAAGGCAGGCGAGTTAGCTCATCGTAACGAATTCAGGAATTAACCACGATAGTTTTCAGAGCGGGGGTGGCACGTAAAGGTCCACCTAATAGAATATATTGTAAGCAATGGCGATATTAGACCACATTACTAAAAATTTCTTTTCCCCACGATGTTTTCTATATATATTATGTAAGTGTCGAATAGTATATAAATATATTTATCATTTATATAATATCCATATTACAAGCTCTATTTAGTTTGGGACTAGAGGCCGCTTCGTAATATATCTATTGATATTTATTATTATTAATTTATGGAAGCTGTAGACTGAAAAAAGATTTACCTGGAATGTTTCTTTATCATCAATACCTACTACTAGATATCTGATCAATATATCAAAAAAGTTTAACTAATATTATCCTACTTTCAAAACGGATTCTTATATTGAAATATTTTTTATTATTTCGACACAAATAAAACGAAAAATTTTATAAGATACTTTAACTAAAAAATACCTTTTATTAAGCTTTAAATTACATTGGAGTCCTCATTTTGCGTTTTAATAATAAGTAATAGTAGTCAGAAGTCACGAGTAAGAAAAATAAAACTTAGTGTTTGCTACTATTTTGGTCAAACGATGGCCATAAATAAGTTTTAATTTCGTTCGTGAGCTATTAATTAAATGGTATTAATGATACAAATATAAAAAATGGCATCTAAAGTTTCAAATATGGAATAGGTGTACCATTTAATTGTAATCCATAGCTACAATTCTAACAAACAAAAAAAATCAGCCCGTCAATCATTACGGGATCCATCACTGCTATTGAAAGGTTTTTATTTAATTAATACAATACAAAAAAGGGAATATGTTGTCAGCTTCTTTTTAAGTAACAGCACTTTTTTTAATTTGTTTGTAGATTACTTCTGATATTTCTGGGTCTACAAATATTGGAGTCCAATGTAGATGGACTTTCAACATCAAGAGATAATTGGTAATAGTTAATCTTGGGCCCACCTAAATATTTATTAAAAAAAATCTTAAATCATATTTTTACCAGGATATAAATATCATTAATACAAGAATAAGTAAAACAACTAATTTGTTTTACTAACAATCAGTTTGCGTGCATTGTAATGTCACAAGAACAAAGGAAATGGCGGAAACATTGTGACCACAGAAGTACTCCTTAGAAATAATGACTACGGTTCTAATGTTCATCACTGCACTTATATTGACGAAACTGGAAAACGAATCTAAGTAACAATCTAGCAATATTGTTCGCGCGTTTTTTTAATTTAATATATTTTTCGTAATAATATTATTATGAATTTATTCTTATTAATAATGATTTATATGCTAGTTCAATAATAATAATAATAATCGAGCAATGAGGACGCTGAAAGATTATAAGCTAAATTAATTCCGCAATCAACGAGCAACTACATATAAAAAATATTAATAACCTTGATCCATAATTTATAGACAATATTATGTGTGTACATCCAATCACATACGACAAGCTACTTTATAGTGTAAGACTTATCAAATTCAATAAAATAACAAATATTTTTTTTTATGAGATGATGATAGTTAACATGTTTTAATCATATCATATACCTATAAAATATGAAAATTACTGACTGATAGACATACAGTTGAAATAGCTAGCTATATAAATGTAAAATTTTCCACAAGGGTCCTTTAATAATGTATAACATGGCTACATAAAAAGGAATTTCCCAGAATTCCCACAGGTTTGAAAAATGAGTTCGTGTGGGTAAAGCCGAGGGAAACATGTAGCATACAGATAAAAGAAACATTATTTTCATAAAAAAAAAGTCAAATTTGGTAAAGAATTTTTTATAGTAATTTGGTACTATCACAAAGTTAAAGAGAAAACTAAACTCCGAATCTAAATAAAAAAACAAGACATCGCGATTTATTTAATTTGGAATATTCTTTTCTGTTTGCTACATTTAAGTGTTTCAGTAAGAAATCTTTTGTGCGTAATTTGTCTGCTAACAAAATATAAAAAGCTACACATATAAGTGTCATTTTACTATTATATATATTATAAATTTGTTTTATTATGTTAATTATGTTCTCATAACTTGTATATATATATATATATATATATATATATATATATATATATATATATATATATATATATATATATATATATATATATATATATATATATATATATATTATAAAGTAACAACTTATTATTTATCAATATATGTAACAAGTACATATATAACTATAATTATGATAGACTTAGTATAACATACTACCTACTAATATAACGCATTTATCATAGATTCGGCTGAAACTCATAGTGAGCTATTAGTCATCACTATGATAATAAATCTTTTAATCAAACTTTCAATTACCGATTAAAATTTATTTTTATTCATATTTAAATAAATTGGTATGTCCAATATTAAATTAAATTCCCAGTTGTGAAAGGAGAATCAGTGTCATGGACATTCAAATGACTTCCTGTCAATAATTGAAAAGGTTGATTGACATGAGATTCTTTCAGCTAATTCGTTTTATTGATAGTCGCTGCCTACTCCTTAATTCAAAGTATGAACAATAACAATAGATTAAGAATAATAGCTGGCATTCTCTTTCTACAACAATAACGAACCATTCTTATTATAAAAAAAGAATCTTCAAAATCCCGAGACATCAGTAAATCGGTAAGTACTAAAATCAAATGCCAATAAATGCTCGTAGAAAAAGGAAATCCTTGTATTGGTATTCGACTACTTTGAACGCTTGTCACTATTTCAAACGATTGATACGTGTTCCAGCATGTTTGCTGGGAATGTAGAGCGTCATTTTAGCCTTTCGCCAACAATATTGGTGTTTGTGTTTGTATTTTGATAGGAAAGGATATATTTAGAAACCAAATAACATTGTATAAAGAAAAAAAGACATTAGTAATCTAACTTTGACTAATCTAATATGTATTCATATTAGATTAGAAAACTTGAATCTTGTACAGGTAATTTGTGGATAAGCCTCCTTTTTTATAACGAATAGAATACAATATAAATTTTCATTAGAATACAATATAAATTTAACTATTAAATTAAGTATATAAGTGTCGTAGGTATCTTTTCCAAAGATGGGTCAAAAAACTATTACATATACATATGTGTGTACAGTGAAATACTCTCATAATATTTTAATAATTTCTATGTCAGCGTGTATACATAATCGACTATTAATATGTTTTTTCTCTCACAAACATAACACTGTAACGCAATAGCTACGTTCGTTACAGTTCGTTTATTGATAGATGTTATATATCCAATTTTCACCCTTGGCTGGTTTCTGGTCTGTCCCTTGTAGCGTTATGGGATACTAATGAAAGAAAAAGGTCCAGCTGTAAAATATTTTATTCACGTAAGAATCCTGATACAACCGTATATAGGATTTATGGTTGCAGGAGTTTATGAGATTGTGTAAAATTCCATAGAGTCGTGCAAATAATAACTATAAACACAAGAGTTACACAGTACTTTTTATGCAACATATAAATTGAGACATTGTTTTACTTTTAACGAAATTTTCAAAAGAAAGAAGTATATTTAAAGTGTACTGAGTTTATGAAACCCGTCGTTTGTTCACGACACAAATCGCTTTTTTATAATATATGATTATTATATAGTAACGTTACATCATTAGTAAATTATGTTATATTTATCTAAATCCTTATTAATACTATGTATCGTTTATATATACCGTAAGGATATATCTTACATCTATACATTCTCGTGTCTAATTATAATTTAATTATTAGGTACCTCTGATCACCATACGGTATGTTTATTTATAGTTTTTATATGCCTTATAAATATTCTATAGGTGATAATAAAGAATGTTTATTTTATAACTGTTGGTGTCTTAATTATTTAACTAATCGTCTTTAAATTTAGCATACGCGTATTACCTGGTCGTACTTCAGCTGGAGAAGGACATAGACATTTTTTTTTTTATAGAAATGAATAAAGACGCAAATAAAATCTAGTTAAATATATTTTATAAGCACTGTTTATAAACTATGCAAACAAATCAAATTACCAAAATCTGTATCTATAGCTGTACTATAACATTTTATATTAATATAATAAAAAAATTAAAAGAAAAATAAGTAATGAGACGATATTTGTACGTGGAAGATATGTAAATAGAAAAGATATGAGGATTCTCAATAAGAATCAAAACAATAAATTCTAGAAATTTCTCTCTGCCTGTTTGTATATTTGTTCGTGCATCACGCAAAAACTACACCAAATTCGATATAGCTTTTAAGTTTGTTTTCCTGAAAGTCTAACTAATAAACTGTTGTACATATGTTTCATCGTGATATGACATCTATAAGTGCTCTATTTTATTGGTTTTTCCACTTCTGAATTCTACACGTACGAAGTACCGAGCTAAAAGCTAAATATAAATGAATGCCTGTGTTTAAACATTTGTCATTTTCTTTCTATAGGTGTCAGTAGGTATTGTGTATTTTTGTTTGTATTCACAACACAAATTTGTATAAAAATACAAATGTGAAGAAATTTTGTACGCAAACTTTCGAATGCCATTGTTCCTGGCTTGGTAGCAACAATATTTGTCAATAATGAAACCACTGTTTCAACATCAAATAAATTTCACCACAGCATATTTTTATCTACGCAATAAGCGTACAGTAAAAAAATTATCGTACAGCCGCAAAGAAAAGTTTTAGGGATTACACTGCTTTTAAGAACTTGAACACTTGTGCAGGCATACGTTAATAGAACAGAGTAATCCTTTTAAAAGGTACAGTATGTAAATACAATCCAGTCACATTTATTAATTGTTAATCTTTTAGCCATCTGTGCTTCATATAGGTTGTAAATGAATTAAATTATTGTTTGATATAAAAATGTCATGTTACATTATGTTATGCACTTTAACTAATACACATAATTATATATTTATATTTTTTATTATTGATAATTCTTATATTTGTACTGTGTTTGCATGGCTGTGTTTCGGTTTAAAGGGTGGAATATGGCAGTGAATTTACAGAGTACAAAGGCATAACAGCTTAGTCTTCAGGAGCGGAAACGCATGAGAGGTATCATGAGGGAAACAGTGTACTTTGTTATGTCCATAGTACCGCTTATGTCTATAGGCGACGCCGGTTACCACTTTCCATCAGGTGGGCCGTTAGCTTGTTTGCCATTCTAAGTTGCATAAAAACAAAACATAAGTGGATTTGTTTAAAAAATACGATATAAGGAATAATAATGTGATAACTTTACAAAGAAATTTAATTGGAATATATTTATTTAAATAATAAAACCTGCTTAAGTCGTGTTATTTCAGAGTGATTGAGTTACAAACTTTCATGTTTATAATTCTAGTAGGATAAGTATGGAGAAGGTCTATGTCCAGGAGTCCAAGAAAAATGAAAAGCTGAAATGACGATATATATATATATATATATATATATATATATATATATATATATATATATATATATATATATATATATATATATATATATATATATATATATATATATATATATATATATATATATATATACCTGCAACAACAAAATATGCCACCAATAAATGTGGCACCGTAAAATACGCATATAAAGGCCGATTTTCAACTAACATCAGTTATAAATTCAACCGTTTTTTGTCAACAGATTGATATATAGTCGTCATCGTAGAACAAGAAAACAAATGTGTAGCCCAGTAATGCATAATTATGAAACATTAAAACGAACATTTTAATTTTTTTAATGCATCATCTGGCAACATAATAAAAAAACTATATGAAAATGTAAGGTATGATATTATGAAATTAAATAGAAAACAGAAAGACAGAAATTAGTTTTTATTCACGTACTTCGTATGACCGGAATATGTTCAGTGATTGAAATAAAAAGCAACATAAACTGATAGAAAGGTTTTATTTTTTGCCTGCCTTTTTACTAAATAATACGATGTGGAGAACATAGCGGTCCACTTGTTTATATTGCCTGAACGTACTTTCTGTAACGGTCCTAAATTCGATTCCGGCCGACAATAAAAATTTGTTTATTTATCAATTATGTTACTCGAAATGTGGGCAAACTAAGTATGATATTCACCACAACGGCAAATTGATATATTCTTCGGATAGTTCTAGTAGGAATTATAGCCATGAGCATATTTGTCTTCTTTTTATGTAATATTAAGCCAGACTGTTGGTATATATTAGACAGGGTTGGCCGACGAAGGCAAACTATTATAAATCCTGTGTTCTTAAAATTTATAGACTATAAAGTCTGCACGGGTACCTACTGCTGTCCCACGCGTATTTCTGCAGCCAAACAGCTGAACTTGCATTTTTAAGGGCGGGATATTATAGTGGATTACTTACTCCCTAAGAATGTCAATACATAAGGAGTACTAAGCATATTACTGTTCACATCAAAAAACATTATCTTTTTCCATCACATTAGTTATTAATTATAATTTAATTAATTTAATTATATCACGTTGTTTAAAAAAATACTGATAATTTTTTTTTAAGGATCATAGTCGAAATAGGAAGATTATTTATAAACAAGTAACAATAAAAAGTTTATATAGTGTACTGTTCAAGAATTGATTTATTTCCTTGCAATAAGTTGATCACTTTTAAGAACGACATGTGCTATCGCTTCGTTTCAGACTGACATAGGTACCTACTTTACGAATAACCTTATATGTTCGCAATGTCATAGTTTGTAGACAAATGATTGCAAACCATTAGGAATAAGTAATATCTACTATCTATATTATGTAGTTACAATATCTATGTATTGGTTCAATAAAAGGTATGTTATATATTGATTGTCCAATATTGAAACAAATGGGGAGATCCAACTTGTAAAGGCGATATCGAAATAGTTGATACACTATTTTCCGCCATTAATTTCTAGAGAAACCCAATATATAGACATCGGAGCGATACGAATATTAGTTACCCATGCCTACAAACCATTCCAGTTCTAAAACATTTTCGTTTCAGTCTGGCAAAGTAAATCGAAAGCCAAAACGAACCTCCGATACGTGGAAATCGAAAAGTTTTAATTCGAAATTCGAATTCTTTTATAGAAAACAGTAGATAAGGTCACGAATTTATATTGTTCGTAAACATAGATTAATAGTACTAGCTGCCTTTCGTAAACAATTTGTACCGCCAAAAACCTTCTCTGCATGTCCCATGGTAGAAAGCTCCTTTAGATTTTATTTTCACTATGTGTACCATTACATATATGTATATTGTTATTATTACATATGTGTATATACATTTATATTTTACTATGTATTATTATAATACCATTAGTATCTTCGAGTGTTGCCTGTCGCATGCATACTAATTGGTTTGTTCGTCCCTTCCTATAGAGGATCCAAGGTTATAGGCTGAAGGAAACACGTTTCATGAAAAGCCATTCGACATTGTTACGGAACTGTTCACATAAGAGAAAGCAAACTTATTTGAACTCTAGCGTAGGTGGTCAACCGTGTATGGAAGTAGTGGTTAGTCCATTCTCGTGATGTGATATCGGAAAGATCGGAAAGGGGAACATGGAATAAGAGAATGAAGTTCTTGTGAGCATTCCCCATGGAATAGACGGTAAAAGACACCGTGGGAGGCTACAACCCTACATAATTGAAGAAGTTATAGTATTTTATTTTCATAAAAAAACACATTTATATGTTTGCATTATTCAAAATTTTTTATGTTTTTAGAATAAATTAATTACTTTTAGAATATGTATATGTGTCACTCCGTTCCGATAATTTAGTAATATAATATTGTTAGTATCTTCGAGTTTTGGTAGTCGCTCGTATGCTAATGGTAGCAGAATTAAACAAAATAATTTTTATCAACAAACCAATGACATTATTACTAATTAAAACATTCTTTTTATAGAAAAAAAAGTTAATCTTTTCAAATTTCTAAATTTAATTGTGTCACGTTTAGACTTTCAAATCATTTCCTTTGTTTTAAATTATAAATTCGAAAAATCCATTGAAAAAAATATTGGCTCCATTTCTCTTAGACTTTCAGTAGTATAAATAAATAATAAAATCATTCTCTTTGGATCAAACACTATAATAGGTAGAGATCTATTCAATACCACAAGTCATTATTAATTCAATTCAAGATTAGATGTCCAATTTAAATTTCAATACCTACTTTAAATTCTATTGATTCATTGTAGATTTTATTGAAAAAAAAAATTATTGGCAAGAATCTTTGGAGTTCAACGATAAAAAAGAGCTAGTACGCATACATACTACATTGCGTCAATCTAAACTAGTTCTTACCTGGGTCTTTATCCATTTAACGGGGGTATATTTTTATCTCATATTATACGTGTATTTCAATATATTTATGTGTACCAAACAAACTCTCTTTCGCATTTATAATAAGAATATTAAGTTTCAAAACTAAAAGATTTTGTAGACAAAAACCAACGAATAATTTAACGGTGTATAAGAAAAATTTAGCTATTAACTTGGAGAATGAACAATGAACTAACGGATGATAAAAAAGAATTTCTAAGAAATGTAAGTATCTATGTATTCTGCGCAGTACTTACCCAAACAATGGGATAAAGGCAAGAGTACTACGTAAAGTACATATTTTAAGTCAAGGAACTATTTGCATTAAGTATACATATCATGTCTATACGTAATAAAATAAAAGTGATTCATCGTTGCGACACGATTTCTAATATCTAGATATACCATATGTTTAGGTAGCAAAACTATGAATACGAAACCTTATAATATTGTCATATTAATCGATTTTCTAAAAAATAAATACATAAATGATTTCCAGAGAGAACGCGCAAAGGTCTACCTGATAGGGTATATTGCTAGTTGTATGGGGGGCCAAACTTCATTAACAATTTGGTGTTTGCGATTATGCAACTAGTTTGACTTTCTTGAAACTGGACAGGAAGGATATAGGAGGATAGATAGGATAGATAACCTTCATAAAACAGTATATAAAAACAATAGCGAACGTAAATGATTAATAAATTAAAAAATTGCCTTCCGTCAACTCAATCTGATAGGATTCGAATTGACATCTTTCTGCTGGAGCTGACTGTGTCTCTGATTACATCATGAGAGAAATAAAATCAGTAGTAGGTAATGACGTTTGAAAAAGTGATTGACAATTTACCGACATCTTTAAAAATAAAAAAAATTGTGTAATACCGTGAATCAAATACAAACAGAACACATTTAGAAAAGTTGAAAAATAGTTCAGAGACCCTTCAATTCTATTTATATGTTAACTTTCTAGTCAATCACGAAAATAAATTGTTTTGTTGTAAATATGAACACTACCCTTGTTGACTATCAATTAATCTTTGTAGCGCCAAACGTCCATGACGCAACAGGTCGCTACGAATTTAGAAGAAATAAGCATTTCTAAATTGGCTCTTTTATTATCGGTTATTTACATTTATACAGATGTTTTTATGTAACTTAAAATGGTAAATAAACCGACGGCCCACTTGATTTAGAATGGTAACTGTTGTTTTTCTTTATGAACAGCATCATGGACATTACAGAACGCACTATGACGTTCATGGTATCATTTTCATTCTTATAATGATACATATGTATATACAATATTTTGAAAAAGAAATAGATAATATTTTTTAAAATTTGTACCTATTCATTTTTCAGTGTTGTTTATATACATACACAACGAGAATTTTACGAACTTACTGTATTTGTCCTTACCGACAAATGTTTCTACTTCATCCGGAAGTCTTCTTCAAGAGGCATACAGCACTTTGCATAACAGCGTCTCGGCTGCACCGCAGCTCGCAGAGCCCGTGAAGACGTCAGCCTGGGTGGTGGTGTGAACGGAGCAGTGTTAAGAAGCAATGGTGCTGTTGAAGATGAGTGGTTGTATACTGTGTAGTTATCGTTGACTGTGAAGAACTCCTGTCTTCGCTGCTACTGTCTTTTTAGCTGTCCAACGCAGTCTGACACGCAAAACTCACTGTCTTCTTTTAATTCGTGTAGTAAAATCCGACATCCATGATGACTTATTTTCCAGGTCTCTTTTTGGCTCTATAGAAATGTTTGTATGTCTGTATGCTTGTTTGCCATCTTTGTGGTTTATACCATGAAAAAATATAGCGACGACTAATTTTTATTGCTTCACAAATCTAGCGAGGAATACATAGCTTGCTAAGTAAGTTTCGAGCCTTGTCAAAGCGTTCTAGTGCGTCACACTAGAGGACAAAGCGTGCTCCGTCACAGCGGAACTACCTATGACACATTCTTTATAGAGCGCATGTGTTCAACCAGCATTAAGAATACTTTTCTTCTCGTCTCACCCATGTAACATTTACCACAATCGTAAGAATAAAAATTTCGTAAAATTCCCGTTGCGCATGAATATAAGACATAAATAATATTTAAAACAAGTTTACTAGAAACATCTACAAATATTATGTATACGCATTGATATAAACAAAAATAGTTGCTTTTTTTTCCTTCACTACTAGAAATTGAACTAACACACCCACAGAAACCTAATACACTTTAATACGGTACCCCTCGCGGAGTAGCCTACTACTAGTAAACGAAATAAACTCCGTCTATAAATATATTTGACCTGTCACTTTATCATATTGAAAGTATAAAGTGAGGCTGGTTGCTTTTACGTTTGGAATCAAGTGAACGTGACATAATCACCAAAACCATTTATTTATATTCACAATAGTAAACATAATGATAATAATTCTAGACCTCACGCTACGATTTTCTATGTTAGGGCGATGTACTACTGAAAAGAGTACTCTCAGCTATTTCTGAAAGTCTTAAACAAAACAATATAATTACTCTGTATTTGTGCCACCACTGAGGGCCAGGAAAGGTAAAATAAACGTACCGACATAAATTAATTAATTCAATTACGTCTCTCAGTAAAATACCTATTACATCTATAAAAAGAAACCAATTTCAACGGCGAGCCAACTATTGTGAATCCTATAATTTATAAACATGTTTATTTTAAGTTATTAGGAAAAACCCGCCTCTAGACATGTCCCGAGTTTATCTTTCTTTTCTGTATGAAGTTAGAAACACTTTTACGATATAATATAATAATTATATAAATACGTATTTATTAAATTTAGTATTTCAAATAAAACTGCTCTACAACTTTACACTATTAATTTTTCAATTCAAAGTACTTCGGTAATAATTAAATTTATTATGTTATCTTAAACCAATTCTCCAGATTTCTGAAAACTTCTAACAGTATAATATAGTCACTATATTAATTTTGTTAATTCGTGTGAAGTATTTAAACCTCAAAGAAGTCGATTAAATCTCAGACTTCCAGGACAAACGATAAAACTTGGAGGCCTCAAACTTTTGATATAAATTGTTCTCGTGCTACGATACAACAACAACAATATGATGTACCAACGGGTACAGTATTAAGAAACCCCCTTAAACAATCTAATATAAAACTATTAGAGTATTCTGTCAGTTTCATTTGAATTATGATTTTTTACTTTATAGTACTAAGGAGGCAAATATGCATCAAGACCACCTGATGGTAAGCGGCTACCGAAGTCTGCAACACCAGCAGCTTTACACGCGCATTGCTAACCATGAAGAAACATTGTTACCCCTTTTTTAAAAAAGGGCTGTACCCTTTGAAAAAACCTCAACAAGGAGCTCATTCCATAACCTGAGCGTTCTTGGGAAGAAACATCTCTGAAATTGCGCTGTACGCGACCATCCAGACTCTGATAGAAAGAATGTACTTCAATAGAAAGAGACAGGCCTCAATGCAATTAGGTTTTTATATAGGTCTACAAACATTGAAGTCTACAAACATAGACATCATAGTATCATAAAAGAAATTTATAACTGGATGGCTATAAGTATTTATTTTTTCTCCTTTTATTAAAATTTTTATAACACGGAAGGTAAACAAACATGCGACTAACCTGATGATAAGTGACTACTGCCGCCCATGAACACCTGCAATATCGGAGGAATTACAGGTGTGCTGTCGGCAATTTAAAAGGAAATATGTTCCTTTCTTGAAGGTTACGATGTTTTATAGGTACATATTATATAATTTTTCCGTAATATTTATTCGTTATTATTATCTAATTTTTCTAGGAGTATCGTTTGAAATAAATTCTAAAATAAATTGAGGTACAATTGGACTGATAAATTGAGGTACGATTGAACTGACATGCCTAAAATGATGAAAGATGCCAAAAACTTCTATCGTTTATATAATAAATAAATAAATTAAGATAAACAGTTCGTTAATAGTCGTGAATGTCGGGACTTTGTGAAAATTTTTACATATGTACTCTTCCACAATGAAATTCTTACCAAATATACCTATAATAGGTTTCGATGTTTAAGGCATTTTTAAACCTTTATGTACATTTGTACCCATTTAATCAATTAAAGAATAGCTAGAAGTTAACAAATAAATAGGTAAATTTAATAGAAACAAACGTACTAAAATATCAAGTAGATTTTAAAAAAGGACTATTATCAATATAGATTAATTATTTCATTTAGTAAGATAATTTATTGTTTTATTTTTCACATTATCCTAGTAATTACTATTTAGTAAACATAATTAGAATTATTTGTATTTCTATTATTAGAACAATCCAAAATAGTTTTGTAACTGAAAGAGATTTATTAAATATCTGACTATATATATATGTATATACCCATATACATATATGTATATACTATATATATATATATATATATATATATATATATATATATATATATATATATATATATATATATATATATATATATATATATATATATATATATATATATATATATATATATATATATACCTGCAACAACAAAATATGCCACCAATAAATGTGGCACCGTAAAATACGCATATAAAGGCCGATTTTCAACTAACATCAGTTATAAATTCAACCGTTTTTTGTCAACAGATTGATATATAGTCGTCATCGTAGAACAAGAAAACAAATGTGTAGCCCAGTAATGCATAATTATGAAACATTAAAACGAACATTTTAATTTTTTTAATGCATCATCTGGCAACATAATAAAAAAACTATATGAAAATGTAAGGTATGATATTATGAAATTAAATAGAAAACAGAAAGACAGAAATTAGTTTTTATTCACGTACTTCGTATGACCGGAATATGTTCAGTGATTGAAATAAAAAGCAACATAAACTGATAGAAAGGTTTTATTTTTTGCCTGCCTTTTTACTAAATAATACGATGTGGAGAACATAGCGGTCCACTTGTTTATATTGCCTGAACGTACTTTCTGTAACGGTCCTAAATTCGATTCCGGCCGACAATAAAAATTTGTTTATTTATCAATTATGTTACTCGAAATGTGGGCAAACTAAGTATGATATTCACCACAACGGCAAATTGATATATTCTTCGGATAGTTCTAGTAGGAATTATAGCCATGAGCATATTTGTCTTCTTTTTATGTAATATTAAGCCAGACTGTTGGTATATATTAGACAGGGTTGGCCGACGAAGGCAAACTATTATAAATCCTGTGTTCTTAAAATTTATAGACTATAAAGTCTGCACGGGTACCTACTGCTGTCCCACGCGTATTTCTGCAGCCAAACAGCTGAACTTGCATTTTTAAGGGCGGGATATTATAGTGGATTACTTACTCCCTAAGAATGTCAATACATAAGGAGTACTAAGCATATTACTGTTCACATCAAAAAACATTATCTTTTTCCATCACATTAGTTATTAATTATAATTTAATTAATTTAATTATATCACGTTGTTTAAAAAAATACTGATAATTTTTTTTTAAGGATCATAGTCGAAATAGGAAGATTATTTATAAACAAGTAACAATAAAAAGTTTATATAGTGTACTGTTCAAGAATTGATTTATTTCCTTGCAATAAGTTGATCACTTTTAAGAACGACATGTGCTATCGCTTCGTTTCAGACTGACATAGGTACCTACTTTACGAATAACCTTATATGTTCGCAATGTCATAGTTTGTAGACAAATGATTGCAAACCATTAGGAATAAGTAATATCTACTATCTATATTATGTAGTTACAATATCTATGTATTGGTTCAATAAAAGGTATGTTATATATTGATTGTCCAATATTGAAACAAATGGGGAGATCCAACTTGTAAAGGCGATATCGAAATAGTTGATACACTATTTTCCGCCATTAATTTCTAGAGAAACCCAATATATAGACATCGGAGCGATACGAATATTAGTTACCCATGCCTACAAACCATTCCAGTTCTAAAACATTTTCGTTTCAGTCTGGCAAAGTAAATCGAAAGCCAAAACGAACCTCCGATACGTGGAAATCGAAAAGTTTTAATTCGAAATTCGAATTCTTTTATAGAAAACAGTAGATAAGGTCACGAATTTATATTGTTCGTAAACATAGATTAATAGTACTAGCTGCCTTTCGTAAACAATTTGTACCGCCAAAAACCTTCTCTGCATGTCCCATGGTAGAAAGCTCCTTTAGATTTTATTTTCACTATGTGTACCATTACATATATGTATATTGTTATTATTACATATGTGTATATACATTTATATTTTACTATGTATTATTATAATACCATTAGTATCTTCGAGTGTTGCCTGTCGCATGCATACTAATTGGTTTGTTCGTCCCTTCCTATAGAGGATCCAAGGTTATAGGCTGAAGGAAACACGTTTCATGAAAAGCCATTCGACATTGTTACGGAACTGTTCACATAAGAGAAAGCAAACTTATTTGAACTCTAGCGTAGGTGGTCAACCGTGTATGGAAGTAGTGGTTAGTCCATTCTCGTGATGTGATATCGGAAAGATCGGAAAGGGGAACATGGAATAAGAGAATGAAGTTCTTGTGAGCATTCCCCATGGAATAGACGGTAAAAGACACCGTGGGAGGCTACAACCCTACATAATTGTAGAAGTTATAGTATTTTATTTTCATAAAAAAACACATTTATATGTTTGCATTATTCAAAATTTTTTATGTTTTTAGAATAAATTAATTACTTTTAGAATATGTATATGTGTCACTCCGTTCCGATAATTTAGTAATATAATATTGTTAGTATCTTCGAGTTTTGGTAGTCGCTCGTATGCTAATGGTAGCAGAATTAAACAAAATAATTTTTATCAACAAACCAATGACATTATTACTAATTAAAACATTCTTTTTATAGAAAAAAAAGTTAATCTTTTCAAATTTCTAAATTTAATTGTGTCACGTTTAGACTTTCAAATCATTTCCTTTGTTTTAAATTATAAATTCGAAAAATCCATTGAAAAAAATATTGGCTCCATTTCTCTTAGACTTTCAGTAGTATAAATAAATAATAAAATCATTCTCTTTGGATCAAACACTATAATAGGTAGAGATCTATTCAATACCACAAGTCATTATTAATTCAATTCAAGATTAGATGTCCAATTTAAATTTCAATACCTACTTTAAATTCTATTGATTCATTGTAGATTTTATTGAAAAAAAAAATTATTGGCAAGAATCTTTGGAGTTCAACGATAAAAAAGAGCTAGTACGCATACATACTACATTGCGTCAATCTAAACTAGTTCTTACCTGGGTCTTTATCCATTTAACGGGGGTATATTTTTATCTCATATTATACGTGTATTTCAATATATTTATGTGTACCAAACAAACTCTCTTTCGCATTTATAATAAGAATATTAAGTTTCAAAACTAAAAGATTTTGTAGACAAAAACCAACGAATAATTTAACGGTGTATAAGAAAAATTTAGCTATTAACTTGGAGAATGAACAATGAACTAACGGATGATAAAAAAGAATTTCTAAGAAATGTAAGTATCTATGTATTCTGCGCAGTACTTACCCAAACAATGGGATAAAGGCAAGAGTACTACGTAAAGTACATATTTTAAGTCAAGGAACTATTTGCATTAAGTATACATATCATGTCTATACGTAATAAAATAAAAGTGATTCATCGTTGCGACACGATTTCTAATATCTAGATATACCATATGTTTAGGTAGCAAAACTATGAATACGAAACCTTATAATATTGTCATATTAATCGATTTTCTAAAAAATAAATACATAAATGATTTCCAGAGAGAACGCGCAAAGGTCTACCTGATAGGGTATATTGCTAGTTGTATGGGGGCCAAACTTCATTAACAATTTGGTGTTTGCGATTATGCAACTAGTTTGACTTTCTTGAAACTGGACAGGAAGGATATAGGAGGATAGATAGGATAGATAACCTTCATAAAACAGTATATAAAAACAATAGCGAACGTAAATGATTAATAAATTAAAAAATTGCCTTCCGTCAACTCAATCTGATAGGATTCGAATTGACATCTTTCTGCTGGAGCTGACTGTGTCTCTGATTACATCATGAGAGAAATAAAATCAGTAGTAGGTAATGACGTTTGAAAAAGTGATTGACAATTTACCGACATCTTTAAAAATAAAAAAAATTGTGTAATACCGTGAATCAAATACAAACAGAACACATTTAGAAAAGTTGAAAAATAGTTCAGAGACCCTTCAATTCTATTTATATGTTAACTTTCTAGTCAATCACGAAAATAAATTGTTTTGTTGTAAATATGAACACTACCCTTGTTGACTATCAATTAATCTTTGTAGCGCCAAACGTCCATGACGCAACAGGTCGCTACGAATTTAGAAGAAATAAGCATTTCTAAATTGGCTCTTTTATTATCGGTTATTTACATTTATACAGATGTTTTTATGTAACTTAAAATGGTAAATAAACCGACGGCCCACTTGATTTAGAATGGTAACTGTTGTTTTTCTTTATGAACAGCATCATGGACATTACAGAACGCACTATGACGTTCATGGTATCATTTTCATTCTTATAATGATACATATGTATATACAATATTTTGAAAAAGAAATAGATAATATTTTTTAAAATTTGTACCTATTCATTTTTCAGTGTTGTTTATATACATACACAACGAGAATTTTACGAACTTACTGTATTTGTCCTTACCGACAAATGTTTCTACTTCATCCGGAAGTCTTCTTCAAGAGGCATACAGCACTTTGCATAACAGCGTCTCGGCTGCACCGCAGCTCGCAGAGCCCGTGAAGACGTCAGCCTGGGTGGTGGTGTGAACGGAGCAGTGTTAAGAAGCAATGGTGCTGTTGAAGATGAGTGGTTGTATACTGTGTAGTTATCGTTGACTGTGAAGAACTCCTGTCTTCGCTGCTACTGTCTTTTTAGCTGTCCAACGCAGTCTGACACGCAAAACTCACTGTCTTCTTTTAATTCGTGTAGTAAAATCCGACATCCATGATGACTTATTTTCCAGGTCTCTTTTTGGCTCTATAGAAATGTTTGTATGTCTGTATGCTTGTTTGCCATCTTTGTGGTTTATACCATGAAAAAATATAGCGACGACTAATTTTTATTGCTTCACAAATCTAGCGAGGAATACATAGCTTGCTAAGTAAGTTTCGAGCCTTGTCAAAGCGTTCTAGTGCGTCACACTAGAGGACAAAGCGTGCTCCGTCACAGCGGAACTACCTATGACACATTCTTTATAGAGCGCATGTGTTCAACCAGCATTAAGAATACTTTTCTTCTCGTCTCACCCATGTAACATTTACCACAATCGTAAGAATAAAAATTTCGTAAAATTCCCGTTGCGCATGAATATAAGACATAAATAATATTTAAAACAAGTTTACTAGAAACATCTACAAATATTATGTATACGCATTGATATAAACAAAAATAGTTGCTTTTTTTTCCTTCACTACTAGAAATTGAACTAACACACCCACAGAAACCTAATACACTTTAATACGGTACCCCTCGCGGAGTAGCCTACTACTAGTAAACGAAATAAACTCCGTCTATAAATATATTTGACCTGTCACTTTATCATATTGAAAGTATAAAGTGAGGCTGGTTGCTTTTACGTTTGGAATCAAGTGAACGTGACATAATCACCAAAACCATTTATTTATATTCACAATAGTAAACATAATGATAATAATTCTAGACCTCACGCTACGATTTTCTATGTTAGGGCGATGTACTACTGAAAAGAGTACTCTCAGCTATTTCTGAAAGTCTTAAACAAAACAATATAATTACTCTGTATTTGTGCCACCACTGAGGGCCAGGAAAGGTAAAATAAACGTACCGACATAAATTAATTAATTCAATTACGTCTCTCAGTAAAATACCTATTACATCTATAAAAAGAAACCAATTTCAACGGCGAGCCAACTATTGTGAATCCTATAATTTATAAACATGTTTATTTTAAGTTATTAGGAAAAACCCGCCTCTAGACATGTCCCGAGTTTATCTTTCTTTTCTGTATGAAGTTAGAAACACTTTTACGATATAATATAATAATTATATAAATACGTATTTATTAAATTTAGTATTTCAAATAAAACTGCTCTACAACTTTACACTATTAATTTTTCAATTCAAAGTACTTCGGTAATAATTAAATTTATTATGTTATCTTAAACCAATTCTCCAGATTTCTGAAAACTTCTAACAGTATAATATAGTCACTATATTAATTTTGTTAATTCGTGTGAAGTATTTAAACCTCAAAGAAGTCGATTAAATCTCAGACTTCCAGGACAAACGATAAAACTTGGAGGCCTCAAACTTTTGATATAAATTGTTCTCGTGCTACGATACAACAACAACAATATGATGTACCAACGGGTACAGTATTAAGACACCCCCTTAAACAATCTAATATAAAACTATTAGAGTATTCTGTCAGTTTCATTTGAATTATGATTTTTTACTTTATAGTACTAAGGAGGCAAATATGCATCAAGACCACCTGATGGTAAGCGGCTACCGAAGTCTGCAACACCAGCAGCTTTACACGCGCATTGCTAACCATGAAGAAACATTGTTACCCCTTTTTTAAAAAAGGGCTGTACCCTTTTGAAAAAACCTCAACAAGGAGCTCATTCCATAACCTGAGCGTTCTTGGGAAGAAACATCTCTGAAATTGCGCTGTACGCGACCATCCAGACTCTGATAGAAAGAATGTACTTCAATAGAAAGAGACAGGCCTCAATGCAATTAGGTTTTTATATAGGTCTACAAACATTGAAGTCTACAAACATAGACATCATAGTATCATAAAAGAAATTTATAACTGGATGGCTATAAGTATTTATTTTTTCTCCTTTTATTAAAATTTTTATAACACGGAAGGTAAACAAACATGCGACTAACCTGATGATAAGTGACTACTGCCGCCCATGAACACCTGCAATATCGGAGGAATTACAGGTGTGCTGTCGGCAATTTAAAAGGAAATATGTTCCTTTCTTGAAGGTTACGATGTTTTATAGGTACATATTATATAATTTTTCCGTAATATTTATTCGTTATTATTATCTAATTTTTTTTAGGAGTATCGTTTGAAATAAATTCTAAAATAAATTGAGGTACAATTGGACTGATAAATTGAGGTACGATTGAACTGACATGCCTAAAATGATGAAAGATGCCAAAAACTTCTATCGTTTATATAATAAATAAATAAATTAAGATAAACAGTTCGTTAATAGTCGTGAATGTCGGGACTTTGTGAAAATTTTTACATATGTACTCTTCCACAATGAAATTCTTACCAAATATACCTATAATAGGTTTCGATGTTTAAGGCATTTTTAAACCTTTATGTACATTTGTACCCATTTAATCAATTAAAGAATAGCTAGAAGTTAACAAATAAATAGGTAAATTTAATAGAAACAAACGTACTAAAATATCAGGTAGATTTTAAAAAAGGACTATTATCAATATAGATTAATTATTTCATTTAGTAAGATAATTTATTGTTTTATTTTTCACATTATCCTAGTAATTACTATTTAGTAAACATAATTAGAATTATTTGTATTTCTATTATTAGAACAATCCAAAATAGTTTTGTAACTGAAAGAGATTTATTAAATATCTGACTATATATATATGTATATACCCATATACATATATGTATATACTATATATATATATATATATATATATATATATATATATATATATATATATATATATATATATATATATATATATATATATATATATATATATATATATATATATATATATATATATACCTGCAACAACAAAATATGCCACCAATAAATGTGGCACCGTAAAATACGCATATAAAGGCCGATTTTCAACTAACATCAGTTATAAATTCAACCGTTTTTTGTCAACAGATTGATATATAGTCGTCATCGTAGAACAAGAAAACAAATGTGTAGCCCAGTAATGCATAATTATGAAACATTAAAACGAACATTTTAATTTTTTTAATGCATCATCTGGCAACATAATAAAAAAACTATATGAAAATGTAAGGTATGATATTATGAAATTAAATAGAAAACAGAAAGACAGAAATTAGTTTTTATTCACGTACTTCGTATGACCGGAATATGTTCAGTGATTGAAATAAAAAGCAACATAAACTGATAGAAAGGTTTTATTTTTTGCCTGCCTTTTTACTAAATAATACGATGTGGAGAACATAGCGGTCCACTTGTTTATATTGCCTGAACGTACTTTCTGTAACGGTCCTAAATTCGATTCCGGCCGACAATAAAAATTTGTTTATTTATCAATTATGTTACTCGAAATGTGGGCAAACTAAGTATGATATTCACCACAACGGCAAATTGATATATTCTTCGGATAGTTCTAGTAGGAATTATAGCCATGAGCATATTTGTCTTCTTTTTATGTAATATTAAGCCAGACTGTTGGTATATATTAGACAGGGTTGGCCGACGAAGGCAAACTATTATAAATCCTGTGTTCTTAAAATTTATAGACTATAAAGTCTGCACGGGTACCTACTGCTGTCCCACGCGTATTTCTGCAGCCAAACAGCTGAACTTGCATTTTTAAGGGCGGGATATTATAGTGGATTACTTACTCCCTAAGAATGTCAATACATAAGGAGTACTAAGCATATTACTGTTCACATCAAAAAACATTATCTTTTTCCATCACATTAGTTATTAATTATAATTTAATTAATTTAATTATATCACGTTGTTTAAAAAAATACTGATAATTTTTTTTTAAGGATCATAGTCGAAATAGGAAGATTATTTATAAACAAGTAACAATAAAAAGTTTATATAGTGTACTGTTCAAGAATTGATTTATTTCCTTGCAATAAGTTGATCACTTTTAAGAACGACATGTGCTATCGCTTCGTTTCAGACTGACATAGGTACCTACTTTACGAATAACCTTATATGTTCGCAATGTCATAGTTTGTAGACAAATGATTGCAAACCATTAGGAATAAGTAATATCTACTATCTATATTATGTAGTTACAATATCTATGTATTGGTTCAATAAAAGGTATGTTATATATTGATTGTCCAATATTGAAACAAATGGGGAGATCCAACTTGTAAAGGCGATATCGAAATAGTTGATACACTATTTTCCGCCATTAATTTCTAGAGAAACCCAATATATAGACATCGGAGCGATACGAATATTAGTTACCCATGCCTACAAACCATTCCAGTTCTAAAACATTTTCGTTTCAGTCTGGCAAAGTAAATCGAAAGCCAAAACGAACCTCCGATACGTGGAAATCGAAAAGTTTTAATTCGAAATTCGAATTCTTTTATAGAAAACAGTAGATAAGGTCACGAATTTATATTGTTCGTAAACATAGATTAATAGTACTAGCTGCCTTTCGTAAACAATTTGTACCGCCAAAAACCTTCTCTGCATGTCCCATGGTAGAAAGCTCCTTTAGATTTTATTTTCACTATGTGTACCATTACATATATGTATATTGTTATTATTACATATGTGTATATACATTTATATTTTACTATGTATTATTATAATACCATTAGTATCTTCGAGTGTTGCCTGTCGCATGCATACTAATTGGTTTGTTCGTCCCTTCCTATAGAGGATCCAAGGTTATAGGCTGAAGGAAACACGTTTCATGAAAAGCCATTCGACATTGTTACGGAACTGTTCACATAAGAGAAAGCAAACTTATTTGAACTCTAGCGTAGGTGGTCAACCGTGTATGGAAGTAGTGGTTAGTCCATTCTCGTGATGTGATATCGGAAAGATCGGAAAGGGGAACATGGAATAAGAGAATGAAGTTCTTGTGAGCATTCCCCATGGAATAGACGGTAAAAGACACCGTGGGAGGCTACAACCCTACATAATTGTAGAAGTTATAGTATTTTATTTTCATAAAAAAACACATTTATATGTTTGCATTATTCAAAATTTTTTATGTTTTTAGAATAAATTAATTACTTTTAGAATATGTATATGTGTCACTCCGTTCCGATAATTTAGTAATATAATATTGTTAGTATCTTCGAGTTTTGGTAGTCGCTCGTATGCTAATGGTAGCAGAATTAAACAAAATAATTTTTATCAACAAACCAATGACATTATTACTAATTAAAACATTCTTTTTATAGAAAAAAAAGTTAATCTTTTCAAATTTCTAAATTTAATTGTGTCACGTTTAGACTTTCAAATCATTTCCTTTGTTTTAAATTATAAATTCGAAAAATCCATTGAAAAAAATATTGGCTCCATTTCTCTTAGACTTTCAGTAGTATAAATAAATAATAAAATCATTCTCTTTGGATCAAACACTATAATAGGTAGAGATCTATTCAATACCACAAGTCATTATTAATTCAATTCAAGATTAGATGTCCAATTTAAATTTCAATACCTACTTTAAATTCTATTGATTCATTGTAGATTTTATTGAAAAAAAAAATTATTGGCAAGAATCTTTGGAGTTCAACGATAAAAAAGAGCTAGTACGCATACATACTACATTGCGTCAATCTAAACTAGTTCTTACCTGGGTCTTTATCCATTTAACGGGGGTATATTTTTATCTCATATTATACGTGTATTTCAATATATGTATTTATGTGTACCAAACAAACTCTCTTTCGCATTTATAATAAGAATATTAAGTTTCAAAACTAAAAGATTTTGTAGACAAAAACCAACGAATAATTTAACGGTGTATAAGAAAAATTTAGCTATTAACTTGGAGAATGAACAATGAACTAACGGATGATAAAAAAGAATTTCTAAGAAATGTAAGTATCTATGTATTCTGCGCAGTACTTACCCAAACAATGGGATAAAGGCAAGAGTACTACGTAAAGTACATATTTTAAGTCAAGGAACTATTTGCATTAAGTATACATATCATGTCTATACGTAATAAAATAAAAGTGATTCATCGTTGCGACACGATTTCTAATATCTAGATATACCATATGTTTAGGTAGCAAAACTATGAATACGAAACCTTATAATATTGTCATATTAATCGATTTTCTAAAAAATAAATACATAAATGATTTCCAGAGAGAACGCGCAAAGGTCTACCTGATAGGGTATATTGCTAGTTGTATGGGGGCCAAACTTCATTAACAATTTGGTGTTTGCGATTATGCAACTAGTTTGACTTTCTTGAAACTGGACAGGAAGGATATAGGAGGATAGATAGGATAGATAACCTTCATAAAACAGTATATAAAAACAATAGCGAACGTAAATGATTAATAAATTAAAAAATTGCCTTCCGTCAACTCAATCTGATAGGATTCGAATTGACATCTTTCTGCTGGAGCTGACTGTGTCTCTGATTACATCATGAGAGAAATAAAATCAGTAGTAGGTAATGACGTTTGAAAAAGTGATTGACAATTTACCGACATCTTTAAAAATAAAAAAAAATTGTGTAATACCGTGAATCAAATACAAAGAGAACACATTTAGAAAAGTTGAAAAATAGTTCAGAGACCCTTTAATTCTATTTATATGTTAACTTTCTAGTCAATCACGAAAATAAATTGTTTTGTTGTAAATATGAACACTACCCTTGTTGACTATCAATTAATCTTTGTAGCGCCAAACGTCCATGACGCAACAGGTCGCTACGAATTTAGAAGAAATAAGCATTTCTAAATTGGCTCTTTTATTATCGGTTATTTACATTTATACAGATGTTTTTATGTAACTTAAAATGGTAAATAAACCGACGGCCCACTTGATTTAGAATGGTAACTGTTGTTTTTCTTTATGAACAGCATCATGGACATTACAGAACGCACTATGACGTTCATGGTATCATTTTCATTCTTATAATGATACATATGTATATACAATATTTTGAAAAAGAAATAGATAATATTTTTTAAAATTTGTACCTATTCATTTTTCAGTGTTGTTTATATACATACACAACGAGAATTTTACGAACTTACTGTATTTGTCCTTACCGACAAATGTTTCTACTTCATCCGGAAGTCTTCTTCAAGAGGCATACAGCACTTTGCATAACAGCGTCTCGGCTGCACCGCAGCTCGCAGAGCCCGTGAAGACGTCAGCCTGGGTGGTGGTGTGAACGGAGCAGTGTTAAGAAGCAATGGTGCTGTTGAAGATGAGTGGTTGTATACTGTGTAGTTATCGTTGACTGTGAAGAACTCCTGTCTTCGCTGCTACTGTCTTTTTAGCTGTCCAACGCAGTCTGACACGCAAAACTCACTGTCTTCTTTTAATTCGTGTAGTAAAATCCGACATCCATGATGACTTATTTTCCAGGTCTCTTTTTGGCTCTATAGAAATGTTTGTATGTCTGTATGCTTGTTTGCCATCTTTGTGGTTTATACCATGAAAAAATATAGCGACGACTAATTTTTATTGCTTCACAAATCTAGCGAGGAATACATAGCTTGCTAAGTAAGTTTCGAGCCTTGTCAAAGCGTTCTAGTGCGTCACACTAGAGGACAAAGCGTGCTCCGTCACAGCGGAACTACCTATGACACATTCTTTATAGAGCGCATGTGTTCAACCAGCATTAAGAATACTTTTCTTCTCGTCTCACCCATGTAACATTTACCACAATCGTAAGAATAAAAATTTCGTAAAATTCCCGTTGCGCATGAATATAAGACATAAATAATATTTAAAACAAGTTTACTAGAAACATCTACAAATATTATGTATACGCATTGATATAAACAAAAATAGTTGCTTTTTTTTCCTTCACTACTAGAAATTGAACTAACACACCCACAGAAACCTAATACACTTTAATACGGTACCCCTCGCGGAGTAGCCTACTACTAGTAAACGAAATAAACTCCGTCTATAAATATATTTGACCTGTCACTTTATCATATTGAAAGTATAAAGTGAGGCTGGTTGCTTTTACGTTTGGAATCAAGTGAACGTGACATAATCACCAAAACCATTTATTTATATTCACAATAGTAAACATAATGATAATAATTCTAGACCTCACGCTACGATTTTCTATGTTAGGGCGATGTACTACTGAAAAGAGTACTCTCAGCTATTTCTGAAAGTCTTAAACAAAACAATATAATTACTCTGTATTTGTGCCACCACTGAGGGCCAGGAAAGGTAAAATAAACGTACCGACATAAATTAATTAATTCAATTACGTCTCTCAGTAAAATACCTATTACATCTATAAAAAGAAACCAATTTCAACGGCGAGCCAACTATTGTGAATCCTATAATTTATAAACATGTTTATTTTAAGTTATTAGGAAAAACCCGCCTCTAGACATGTCCCGAGTTTATCTTTCATTTCTGTATGAAGTTAGAAACACTTTTATGATATATTATAATAATTATATAAATACGTATTAATTAAATTTAGTATTTCAAATAAAACTGCTCTACAACTTTACACTATTAATTTTTCAATTCAAAGTTCTTCGGTAATAATTAAATTTATTATTTTACCTAAATCAATTCTCCAGATTCCTGAAAACTTCTAACAGTATAATATAGTCACTATATTAATTTTGTTAATTCGTGTGAAGTATTTAAACCTCAAAGAAGTCGATTAAATCTCAGACTTCCAGGACAAACGATAAAACTTGGAGGCCTCAAACTTTTGATATAAATTGTTCTCGTGCTACGATACAACAACAACAATATGATGTACCAACGGGTACAGTATTAAGAAACCCCCTTAAACAATCTAATATAAAACTATTAGAGTATTCTGTCAGTTTCATTTGAATTATGATTTTTTACTTTATAGTACTAAGGAGGCAAATATGCATCAAGACCACCTGATGGTAAGCGGCTACCGAAGTCTGCAACACCAGCAGCTTTACACGCGCATTGCTAACCATGAAGAAACATTGTTACCCCTTTTTTAAAAAGGGCTGTACCCGGTTGAAAAAACCTCAACAAGGAGCTCATTCCATAACCTGAGCGTTCTTGGGAAGAAACATCTCTGAAATTGCGCTGTACGCGACCATCCAGACTCTGATAGAAAGAATGTACTTCAATAGAAAGAGACAGGCCTCAATGCAATTAGGTCTACAAACATTGAAGTCTACAAACATAGACATCATAGTATCATAAAAGAAATTTATAACTGGATGGCTATAAGTATTTATTTTTTCTCCTTTTATTAAAATTTTTATAACACGGAAGGTAAACAAACATGCGACTAACCTGATGATAAGTGACTACTGCCGCCCATGAACACCTGCAATATCGGAGGAATTACAGGTGTGCTGTCGGCAATTTAAAAGAAAATATGTTCCTTTCTTGAAGGTTACGATGTTTTATAGGTACATATAATATAATTTTTCCGTAATATTTATTCGTTATTATTATCTAATTTTTCTAGGAGTATCGTTTGAAATAAATTCTAAAATAAATTGAGGTACAATTGGACTGATAAATTGAGGTACGATTGAACTGACATGCCTAAAATGATGAAAGATGCCAAAAACTTCTATCGTTTATATAATAAATAAATAAATTAAGATAAACAGTTCGTTAATAGTCGTGAATGTCTAGACTTTGTGAAAATTTTTACATATATACTCTTCCACAATGAAATTCTTACCAAATATACCTATAATAGGTTTCGATGTTTAAGGCATTTTTAAACCTTTATGTACATTTGTACCCATTTAATCAATTAAAGAATAGCTAGAAGTTAACAAATAAATAGGTAAATTTAATAGAAACAAACGTACTAAAATATCAAGTAGATTTTAAAAAAGGACTATTATCAATATAGATTAATTATTTCATTTAGTAAGATAATTTATTGTTTTATTTTTCACATTATCCTAGTAATTACTATTTAGTAAACATAATTAGAATTATTTGTATTTCTATTATTAGAACAATCCAAAATAGTTTTGTAACTGAAAGAGATTTATTAAATATCTGACGTTTTTGTAAATAAAGGTGTTGAGTTACGCAAGTGTCGAAAAATATCTTAAAAAATGATTAGCGAATTATTGGTTGATATGTCGGTTTTCCATACTATAAAAAAGTTTAAAAGTATATATGTATAATACAGCATTCAGAATATCACAACATTAATACTATAGCTAAAAGAAGCGAGTGGCAGATGCCTACCTATATTATATGAATTATTTTTAAAAATAGACGACCTAACTGCCGGATAAGCAAACAACAAAATTATAATTTTATCTATTTGATTATGAAACTTACTGTAATATCAATTCGTTACTACCATAATTCAAAGTTTTAAAACTTGTGTATATATTTTAAAACTCAGGTAATAATTGCATTGTCTGCAAGAGCTACTCCGCAAATATAAAAAAATATTGTATTAAACAACTTAATTAAAGTACAATAATATTTATGCAACGGTTTACGGGAATTTAATTAGCTAACTTGTTGTTTTCCAACAGTTGTACTCGTATTCACTTCAACCCG
This sequence comes from Galleria mellonella, assembly GCF_026898425.1. NCBI lineage: Eukaryota > Metazoa > Arthropoda > Insecta > Lepidoptera > Pyralidae > Galleria > Galleria mellonella. Next base: position 4,368,426 of record NW_026442062.1, read on the forward strand.
GAAAACTGATTAAGTACGGGCTTTTGTGGGAAAATGAAAACACAGTCCATTAAATTACCTCAACTTTTTATATAGATATATAAAAAAGTGATAAATATAAGTATTAAATATAAAATATAATTAATAAAATTCAATTAAAGTCAGCATAAATTATTCGTGATATTTGAAAATTTTAATTATGTATTGGGATATACCAAAATTTTATATACTTGCATTATTTTCAATAAGGTAAATTAAGTACAATTACCCATTATTATTAGGTAACAGCATTATTATTAGGTCAAAATATCTTTTAAATACATATTAGAAATTTTATAAGGTTGTTTACATAAGCCTTAATCAACATCTGATATAATGTCGTAAATTTTGTGAATCAAAAATAATATTAGTTTGCAAATAAATACATTAACTGTGAAAAACATACCTTAATATTATCTTACCTTAGGTGTAGATTTCTTCGAAATGTAAATAGTTCTTTTAGTGGCGATTACCGCAAATAAATGAAAGCTAACTTTCCGAACACTCACAAACAAAACACTAATTCAAACATAACCATTTTGATGACACTGGCCGCAAAGAAACGCGGAAATAATTTAAAAATCGCACACATAAAAACGTATCGATTTTTTTATTCAAAGACTTTTTATATTTCGAACGCGAATTCGAAATTACGCTCTGCAGATCGGTACGAATGACATAAGGTCGAGAGCGGCGTGACGCGTTTAGCGGCGACTGCTCAACTGACTTAAATTGGGCGGCCGATCTGTGGATGAGTTGAGCGCTTCGCAGGCGCGGCATAAGGCTGGAAACACATGTTAGCTTTTCCTTGTATGCCTCAATAGATAATAGAGAAATGTCATTTAGATAATAATACCTTCTTAGTACGAGAGCTTAAAAGTTACATATACGAAATCCGATACAAATTCAGGGCCGTCTGAGTAGTTAGTCTCATGTATTTAATATATGAAGTATAATGTAAATAAATATATAAACCATCCATTCAATTTAGCCGCTACTTTGGATTTTTTATGCCGTCACAGGGTTTACTTCTAAAGGATAAATTCTTTATTAAATAGTCTTCTGCATTACCACAGTCTAAAGAAGTCGCCCCTGAATATTAGTTTACATAAATTATGTCAGCGTAGCGCTTTGAAGCTGTTTGTAACCTCGAGTTACTTACATTTCGCCGTATATGAAATCGTATGTGACAATTTCATATATGCTCAGCCTATCGTTGTTACTAGAATTAATTAAGTTTGTTAACAGTATTTCCTATCATCAAAGAGTTAAATGACAATTTATATTGACACACTGGGTTTTGATACTAACCTGATTTAATGTTAAGCCGAAATTAATGAGGTCTTTTTGAGTTAAGGTAAAAATAATTATTTGAAGATTCAATTATATCGAAATTCCCTTTTAATATTTTGGAAATATTTTGGGAAGGAAATCAATACATATAGATGACTCAGGACCAATCCTTGTAACAGATAATGGGAGAACCTGAGAGATATATGGTAAAATGATGATGATATTACTATATGTATGTATGGTGTCTAACTACATCTCGTATGAATATAGATGTATGGTCTATTTCATACGAGATGTAGTTGTGTAAACGAACGTGCTGATAGATTTTTTATTAGCTATTTCTATATGCTAATTTAAAATATAACCACACTTGGTAATAAACACAATATACTTGTAAGTGTACCAATTTTCATTCAGTCCGTTCAGAAGGTTTTGCATGTAAGAGAGTAACAAACATCCATCCATCGGTTCATCTATCTTTCCTTAGAAACTTGCGCATTTGCAATAATAATATGATTCCTCGAAAGAATGTGCAAGAAACTATAGGAGTGATAAAATTTTATTTTATTCATAACGGAAAATTGTAATAAACAAAATTTAGATTAAATTTACATTTTTCGTTTTAAATAATTAAGTTCGTTTTAATTTCGACTAACTACCACGCGAACGGAGACGCGGATACGACTAGTTTATTATACAATTGAGCTGTTCGTGTGTGTTTATTTGCCGGTACGCCGTTATGGGCGCCATACAAGGGTGCCTTACAATCGCAAATGTATTTGGCGCGTTTTAATTGACAATGGACAGACGCACGCGACAATTGGCCACCTCACACGCGCACACTTACGATTCAATAGGTTGCGAATTCAATATTATTAATCTATCAAATACAAAAGACTATTGTGTGTAATTAAAGTCATAAATACAAGGTGAAAATTAAAATTGATGGTTGTATTCTTACCTAACATTTGTCCATACACGTAAATTTTAAAGTATGAAAATAAATTAAATGAACAACTTGTAGATGGAGTATGTACATAGATAAAATATATACCAGATTTTAAGGTAAACATTTTGGAATACAGCTGTGAATTGTGAAATCGCAACCAACGTACTTCAATAGTTTTTGTATGAAGAAGATTTATATGAGGGGTTCGACTACAAACATGAGAGTTTTATATATAAGATATAGTATCTAAGATTTAGGACATAATTATAAATGTATCGCACGCAACTAAGTGGTAAGTGTGTGCTCCTATTTTATGGATACCTACAACGCTATTAAGGAAGTCGTTATACAATATCATTGGACGAGTTGCGATATAAAACAATAGTAAAATATTTGTTTGTCGAATAATTCGCCAGCAAATTAATTCAGGAATTGTTTCCTTCTAATGGTGGCAGCTGCGTTTGCATAAATGGCTTTAATAAAATTCTTCGTTCTTATCTTGATGAATTGTAATAAATATCAATTAAAAATTGTTATACTAGGACAAACTACTATCACAGATGATATAATATTTCTCCTTTATGAAATCCTTTTAATATTACCAATAATAAGTGCCACAGCATCACTCGAGTTCTCTGGTCTTCAGACTATCATATTCTAATCTCCTTCTATTCTGAGCCACCAAGCTATGACCACCTGAGTACCAACCAATATCAAAATCTAGATTAATACATGAAATACTTTTATCCTAATTCAAGCAAATAAAGCCATAATAGTCGTAGTGAAATATTTACTAAGAAGAATAAGTGACAAACAAAAACAATATTACAGTCCGGTGTTAAGTCCGCCAAATGTACATAGAATTTTACTGTGCATTAAAGTTTAAATAAATAAATAAAAGTATTTACCAAAAGGAGATTTTGTATAAAAGTCGTTTGCTTGGGCACCTCTCTCTTATTCGTGTTTCTACCGTGAACCAGTGGTGTTTGCATGGCTGCGTTTCGGTTTTAAGAGTGAGATAAGGCAGTGAATTTACAGGGTACAGAGGAATAACACTTGAGTCCTCAGGAATGTCAGTGTCATGGACGAAACAGTATACTCTGTTATATCCATGGTACTGCTCATTGCTATAGGCGACGGTTATTATTTTCCATCAGGTGGACTGTCAGCTTGTTTGACATTCTAAGTTGCATAAAAAAAAAAAAAAAAAATCATCACTTCACTATTTGTGTAAATTGTAATTAAATTCTGAAAATATTTTTATCTATACAATACTAAAATATTTTAAATTAAATTAATTTTTACCAAAAACGTCGTCCACGTGGCCAGAATATATTAGGTGGGTAAGAATAAAAAGTAGTCGTAGTACGTTCTCCATCCCAAATACTGCATGCAAATTGAGCCGTTAAGACGCTAAGAGATAACATTCAAACTCTATAAATAAGTAAATAATATCTTTGTGTTTATTATTATGCTTTATATACAAACTCTATAGACAATTTCTTCTTTCGGGTTCTCAAGATTGACTGAAAGAAATCCCTTTAAGGGATAAGTCAGTTTGTGTACTTTTTTGTTGTAACTTAATATATTAAACTATAAGTGAATGTACAAAAGCAAATAAATAAATAAATAGATGTAGTTTTGCCATACAGAAAGAAATCACAAACACGGCTAGAATTATATAGAAAATCGAAAGAACGCCCTCTTTTTAAAATATTATATTATGAGTATAACAACGAAAAACTCTTTAAAAGCATTTCTAAATAATATGGCTTCACACCAATACATTTTCAAGTGTGCGAAAAAACAGCTTTTCATTTAATTTATTCATCCGCAGAACTTACCGGTTGATCGCCATTGTGTTACGCCTACTGAGACACGAAACTTGTTCCATAGTCTGTTATTTTTATTAATTTTGTAAGACTAATTAATTTATATTACGTATATTTATTAGATACATTTTAATAAAATTTATTATATTTTTAACTAATTTCATAAGTACAGAGCGTGTTTTTTATTTTTATGTGTTTATTTTTGTACTAGTAGTGGATGTTGTTAATTCAGTCAAGCTTTTTTAATTTTTATTTTTCGAGTAATTAAAAAAATAGCTTTAACAAACCAATTTATTCCGGCCTGCTTCGTTAAGCTCATATTGCTACGTTCAATTTAAATAATAAATAAATATTATTCACTACAGCACACCGCATTGACTAATACCTCTGATTATCTTATCTAAGATTACAGTTATAATATAAATAAGTAAAGTAAGGTAAATAAAGCATGGGTATCGGAAAGATTCGGCGAAATAGAAAGGACACAAAAACCTTTGCTTAGTTAGCAGTTTAGTAATTTCCAGAGTTTGCAAAGAAACGTTAAATTGTTCTGTCATTTATTTTACTACTTATTGGATGACGACAATCGCGATAAGTTTTTGATGGCGTCGCATACCTTGAAAAAAAGCTTAATAAGATAAAATCAGACTTTGTCAATTTTCATAAAAATCAGACTAATAATAAAAAAAGAACTCTGATAATCCAATCGATAAAATTACTTTCTTATAATATTAGTTATTCCTCGCGGTTTTGCCCGCACGCATCAATGTATTAATTATCCTATGTGTCAAGTTCGGACATAACTTATCCGTGTACCAAATTTTATTCGAATTCGTTCAGCTGTTTAAGTGTAATTGAATAACAAATATACTCAACACAAATTTTCGGATTTATGAATATTAGCACTCGTAGAATAAAGGACGAAATAGAATTAACCCCCTTATTTATAAAACTAATAAATTTGCAAAGTGCTTTAGTTGCAATTTATTGTGGTCGCCTTATCCTACAGATGCAAATCGCTGCCGACGACAAGAGAACTCAATCTCGACGGAGCTGTTATGTCTTACGTGATCGCAATATCGCTGGCCACAGGCAGGTTTGTGCACGAGTGGCACCACCTCACCACGGTCACCCCTGCCAATTCTAATATTAAAAATACCTAATCATGTACAGCAGCGTGCAATAACATGTAAACGCTTTTATAATTTATCGCAATAATAATTTGTCTTTGCAATATAATATTAATTACAATCATTAGAGTTTATTTTCGTTTCGGTTCCGTATGCCACGTCTAAATAAATAAATTTATTATAGAAAAATATTTAAATTTTTAATTTTAACAATTAAATCTTTAAATTATATAGCAAACCAGCTGACGCGGCAAACGTTTTTTTTTTTTATGGGTGAAAATGAAATGGTAACTCCACCTGCGCTATCGGTATACACTGGCAGGGTACCAGTGAAGAATGATAGGTGAGGATGAAGGCCGGTCAGTTGGCCCATAGTGACCAATTAAACAAAAAATTAACTACTATGTTTTCCAGGGGGAAACCGCTTGGAGGTCGACCTGATCATCACTAATAACTCCTTTCCCCCACCCGGTATTATTTTTATTATAGGTTAGAATTACTTTATCTCTCAAGTTAGAGTAAAAAAAAAAATAATTTCAAAATTTTATTATATTAATTAAGAAGTTTTGCAGATTAGCATGAGCACTTGGCACGAAATTTCTATATCTAAACTAATAATATAAAGAAAGAAATTATTTTTATTTATAATATATAAGTTCACATTATCAGGGAGTAATAAAACCGCACGAAGCCAGGATGGGTCGCTAGTATTAAGATAAAAAAGTGCATAAGGTCATTGGCATTCCGAATATATTGACAAAAACAATCATCAATAGGTAGCTACCCTAAATCTATTACTGGACAGGCAACTGCCGCTGATACTATCTTATCGACGTGACACTTGTTTTACGACCTGTGACAAAATCATTTTTAAAGCCTTCGCAAACGTTGGACATTTTGTCTAAACAAAACATTTTCCTGAATAATTCGTAAATTAGCTCAATATGTGTGTATTCATTTTTTTTAACATGAATATGGAATGGAACCCCGTTTGTGTTATCGACATGTGCTGGCAGGATGCCAGAGAGGAATGATAGATGAGGATGAAGCCAGGTCCATTTGTTCATCGTGACGAATTCAGGATTAACCACAACGGTATCCAGGAATAATCGCGTATAGGTAATCCAGACGGAATATATTTTTGTTATCTAGTAATAAGACTATTAGATCTATTAACAATTATCTTTTTCTCCTTTGTTTATCTGTTATAGATTTTTTATGCATTTTTATGTATTTGATAATGATGTACTAAATACCTATCCATGAAGGATTGTTACTCGTCGGTCTTAGAAACTAGACCCTCTAGATAAATGGCAAGCGAATCGATTGAATCAGCGAAACCATGAAATAGAATGAGATAGCAACGTCCGATGTCTCATTCCAACTCATGATCTTATGATAACGATTCCACCGATGGATTCGTTTGCATCTTGTCTAGAGGATCTGGTATCTAAAATCGACAAATGACAATCCTCGGAATATATTCAGTACATCATTACCAAATACGCATGCATAAATTTGCATTCTATAACGCATACACAAAAGTTATCATCATCATATCAGACTTTAACTGTCCACTGTGGAACATAATAACTGGGAAATCTTCCCAAGGGTGAGGCCTTGAAGAGATTTTCCAGTAGTTGCCACGCTTAACAGGCGGATTGGCAACCGCAGTTGGGCCTTGGAGACGTTTTAAGAGTGATGCTGCTGCCCTTCCCTTACCTTCCGTTAGTCGTCTCCTACGACATCCATAGGAAAGGAAAGAATGGCCTATTCTATACCGGGACCACACGGAAAGTAACCTCATTATTAGATAATAACAACATTGTCAGAAAAAACAATCGTGAAGAGAAATTTTGCCCGTAGACAAAATATCCCTCGTCTGTACAGGCCATTAGGATAAAATAAATACGCCAGGTAGTATCACTGCCGAGGCGACATCTGTCTCGCCTCTCATTTGGGCTATTGTGTGTATAGTAACATAGCCTATCAAGTTACGTGACAAGCGTAGAAGCTTCCTAGTCTTTCTACACAGATTTTGCGTATCTACTTCAGTGTTCCAAGGATTTGTACACGTTAGAAAGCTACGGTATTGTATTTCATGATTACATTTAAAACCAATTCTGAACGTGTGACAATCAGTACGGATTTTATTTTTATGATTAAATTATTGTAATTATCGCATTGATTTCATGTATTTCATCTTCACATGTATTTTAAAATGACATAATTTTTATCGTGCCTCCTATCAAACTGTTTATATTTACTCCTCCCCATTCAAAGATTCCCTGGAAGAGATGACTTTTAGTGATAAGGCCGCCTATTGCTTTCAATTCTTATAATTGTTTGTATTAATAATAAGTTTACTACTGTAATATTTTGGAGGAAACAATAAAAAGTATCTATTTATCTATAGATTAATAGATACTTTTTATTGTAAAAGTATGTATTTACTTTATAAAACTCTTGATTATTGATTCCATCCTCAAAATTTGGTGATCTATCAAGTTTACATAAATATTTTTAATTATCTACTATTATTAAACTCCTTTAGCATTACATAAAAATTTTAAACTTTTAAAAGCTTAGAATGGAACTAAATATCGCTGTATGAATTTAATTTTAGGGCATTTTTAATCTTGGTTCAATAGTCATTAGAACGTTGCTAGTGTAGTATTATCTATATTATATATAAATTCGAGTTTAAATTAACATGACCCTGTTATGAAGAAGAAAAAAAGACGAAGCGAAAAACGAAAGAAAACGTCAGGATACTCATCATCAATCACACGTCACGAATGCGTCAAATTCCAGTCATTCGGATTTCCAATTTAGATAAATTTTATACGTAGAGTGTGAATGTAAAAAAATCTAAATTAATGTGAAAGTGCGACAAGATATTTTACTACTAGCCCTGTTTTAAATATTTGATATTTAATCACGCTTAAATACCGGAATATATCATACAATTCCGATATAATATAATAGGAAACAAAATTATATATAAAACATTTTTAATTTTCCGCTAAAACATCAAGTATGATTCCAAAATTTAACAGCATCATACAATTGTATAATTTTGCTCGTCTATTGTATCGTGACAGTCAAATAGTATGATATCAAATCATTCTACAATTATTACATACAATCCGCTACAAATTAAAGTTCCATCTCAACCATTTGGATAAGTGGCGGTCCTTCACCGTGCGTTTTTCAAGGCACTTTCTTCCATTTCCTCTCTTTGGAATCAACTTAGTTAATTAATCAAGCAGTATTTCCGAACCGAGACGACAAAAGAAAAGAACATATTCTTTTTAAAAGGCCGACAGAACATCTTTAATGCCTCTGGTGTTGCGGGTGATCATGAGCGGCGGTAGTCACTTTCCATCAGGTAAGCCACATGCACGTTTGCTCCCTGTGTTATAAAAAAAAAACTTAATTAACGAATAAAATGTGGTACAAAAGGCAAACTTTTTTTGCCTTTTGTACTAAAGGATTTTCTAGCAATCAAAATTTGAAATGTACAGGGATATAATGCCAATAAACAGGCATATAATGGGAAAACTAAGGAAGTGACAGCAATGCAATTTACGAAACATGACATTTTGCACAAGAATTTCTTATATGTACCCATCGTAAGCGCCAAAATGGAATATACTGTTAAAAAGGAATTTCACGAAATTCCTACAGGAATGGTATAGAACAGGTTTCACACCTACGCAATCCATACTAATTCCAATATCTTTATGTGAGTTTTTTTTATACAACTTAGAATGGCAAACAAACTGACGGCCCACCTGATGTAAAGTGAAAGTGAAAGTTTATTTGTTATGTCTCTATCAGTCAAACTGAAATTCGGATTGCACGTAGGTAGTATTTGTCGTAGAGAAGGTCATAGGCTATTATTATCACGGACGCACGACCAAAGTTGCGGGCACAGCTGGTACCAAATACGACGTGTCTGCCAAATTTCATGACAACTGGTCAAGTCGTTAAGGGTTAATGATGTAACAAACAAATAATCAATATTTCACATTTACATTGTTATATAGTCAGAATTTATTTATTACTAGCTGTAACCCGTGGCTTTTCCCGCATAAATTAGTATTATAAAGTACCCGTTGTACTTACCAAATTTCAATCAAATCCGGTCTGCAATTTATTAAGTAATTTTATAGTAAATTTCTAAACATTTGAACATCTTTACAAACCGTCACATTTATAATATTAGTAGTCAGTAGACTCCATTACATACTACTACTACATTAATAATACTATAAATATTAATTATCTGTTCCTTACAGTTTGATTTTCATAGATTAACTGCTGAGAGGATTATTTCTTTCATTAAAATCTACTAATTCTTACGAATCCTTTGTCACATTTTCAATTTCATTCGTTCATGTTACTGGCTCTACACGTGTAGCTCTACGAGAGCGAACGAGCAGTGGATAGTTAAATGCTGATATGATGATGATAATATAAATGTATACATATACGTATGTACTTGATTGTTGACCGCGTGACGGTAAACAGCATACCTACCTACAGAATTGTACAGTAGGACACCATTAATGTTGACCGAAGTGTGTCAAGTCATTACGTTTATTGCACCATTCTACACGATTTCACACATAAAAATACTTACGTAGATTTGTTATAATGATGTTACAGATTTTAAGTAAATAATATTACCCGTGCGAAGTCGAACCGAGTCGCTAGGACAAAATAAAGTACATCTATGGAATTGTAAACAAGTTATTTTTTATTATTAATACCTTTCACTCATAAACTTGAAAAGCAAAACTTCGTAACTTCAACTTCTATTTAGCAAATAAGCCTACAGATACTACATTTTATTTTATAAGTGAATAATTTATAGAGAACACTAATAGTAGCCATGGTTTCACTTGCTTACTTATTGTATCCTGCAACTTTTATGCTTCAATCCAAAATGAAGATAAAATTAATATATAGATAGACCATATGCCCATTAAAATATCAGCCGTTACGTAATATTACAGAAGGATATAAAATAAGTATGAAAGAATACAATTGACTAAATGAATAGTCGAAATTGATAGACTTAAAAACGAAATTTATCTGAGGGTTGTCTTATGTATTATTTACATGGTAATTAAATTGTACACCGAACACTTTATACAGAAACTGTGTGATCTATGGCTGTCACAGCCACATAAACAAATGACGTCTGTACATGTGTAAATATGTAAGTATAAAACGCTAAACGTTCTTTTTTTGAACGATCATATTTTAGCCACGTTTGTGAGAGAAGGAAGGAAAGGGGTCACCTCGACAATGGGACAGGGAATGTTCATACTATATGCTATTAATACTGCTATTACAGTGTGATACTATGATACAATGTGAGTAATAAGAAGAGTAGATTTTTTTAAATATTGCATTGAATCGGTTAGAAAATATCATGACCGTTATATCATAATAAGGGAATTATAAAAACCTGAGCCTGCCATATTTGACAGATAGACGCGTTATATTAGTATGTAAATTTTTCGGAATTCTTAAAATTAAGAGTCTCCCTTGTTTTATAAAAATCGGTAAAACGTTGAAAAGTACTCAAAAAGTTGAACAACAAGAAAAATAAAGTTCGAAAACAACATAAAAATTTCACAGATTGCGTATGACAATTCACACGGTCGGCGTAAAGGAACTTTATAAAAGGACCACAACAATTGAATCATTAGAGTTAGAACTTTCTACTAAACATGGCAGGATGGAAAACCTATTTTAAGAAGGGCAATCGCAACTCTAACAAGAAAGAAGTGAGTAGAAAATTTATTCTAACAAGCATTTTATTTAAAAACTAACTTTTTGCATACTATTTTATAGCGTGAATTTCAGAAGTAGGAAATCCAATTCAATAGACCACTCCTGTTAAAACGTACATCATTTTTTAAATTAGATCTTCGATAACACAGCTGTGAAAACTACATTCAATTCAAGGAATAGTAACGCATGAAGGGTGTCATGAGCGAAACAGTATATTCTGTTATGTCCATGATATCGTTCATGTCTATGGGCGACCGTTACCACGTTCCATCATGCGGGCCACAGTGTAACATACCATCAGGTCTCGTGAATGACGAATAGCAGCTAAGTACTAGAAACATTGGAGACCAGAACATGGCACCCTCCCACGTGAAACTGATTAACAATAACATGAAACGAAACCCATTATAGTTAATAGTACAAGTACATATTAATTTTAAAAATGATAAGCATATATTCTTGTTTCATGTGTAAAACAATTTAAACTACCTACGTAAAACTAAAAGGGACATTTGACGATACAAAATATTTACAGCACATAAAAGTTGGAATACTAAATTTTTAGTACGGTTTTATTTATTTTTCTACTTTTATTGCAGGTCTTTTATTATAATGTGGAGGATTATGACCTCACCTATCTTGTACCAAAACGTATACTTGCGATAGTCTCGCTGCGTTTCATGAAAGAAGACTCTAAATTTAAAAGGTAAATAATAAAAGGTTAGATCAAGGGTTCAAACTGAAATGTTTTATTTTATTATTTAATTAGTATATACCCCTCTACGCGATCGAAGTTGTGACTATGACCGCGACGATAAAAAGTAGTCTTATTATTTTCATATTATTATTTCTCCAACTTAAATAAGTATTACGTTGAAACCATCACATATATTTTCATTACAATTATTTCAGTCGATAAGACGTTTATAACGAACAAATAAACTCACTTTACCATGTATAATTTTCATAAGGATTACAGTTTATACAGGAAAATCTGCCCATATTTTAGAATAGTTCATCAGATATATAATAATCAAATCGATATACAGATTATTAGTCATAATAGCATCATTTTCCAAGCGATAACAGTCACATATCAAAAGTATGTCTTTATTAACTTAATGGTTTTCAGACGCATAAACACCCTAGACTGTTTCACGATAGGATATAATCTCGGAATCTATTGTTATGAAATAGAGGTCACCATAATCATTAAAAGTAAATATCTACTGCACCTTTTACTGCGTGTTATTCAAGGCTTTCCCTGCTGAGAATAAATGAGGAGGGAACATAGATAAAAACAGTGCTGGAAACGATAAAAAAGCAGAACATTCATTACTTTCATTAATATATAAAAAAAAAATTATAAGTAAAGTAGCAATCGATGTCTGTATATGTGCGTGTGCATTTGCGAGTGCCTGTGTGTGGCTGTGTGTGCGAGTGCGTGCGTGTGAGTGTGTATGTGTGTGTGAGAGAGAGAGAAAGAAATGTTGCTACTACTGCTTCACTACAATCACTCGGTTTTTATGGCTTTACTCCAGAAATAGTCCAAATTAACGGTAACACTAGTAGCAGTCTGCAATGACAATCCTGTTTTTCCAGTAGTTAGATATTAACTCATGATCTATTCATACAAATCATATACAAATCAAATTGCGAGTGATATTGCATTCTGCTACGTCAATAATTTACTATCGACCACATGATTTATGCTGTCCGCACTTTCGTATGCATAATTTAAGTTAGTATACAAATGGATTAGAGAAGGAATAAATAATAGTTTAAGAATTTTATTAGGCGTGTTAGTTGTATCAGTAAAATTTTAACATGAAGAAACCTGTAAATTCTGTTTAATAAACATTGCTACAATGTTTGAAGTAATAGTACAAAAATGTTAACAATCGCCTAATTTTAATGCTTTAAAATATATGTTCATGCCTATAGGCGACGATTTTCATCAGGTAGGCCGCTAGCATGTTTGCATAAAAAAAAAATATTTTGAAAAATAAAACCGGGAACGCGAAAATTTTGCTGAATATAAATGAGAAAACATACTTCTTGAGTTTATCGATTGACAATATTATTGAGTATAAAATACTCATTACTTTTCATGTATTGTAATTTATATCTGTGTACGTTCTTTAATAACAGGCAATAAAGTTAACAAGCACAGTCGAAACATCTATTATAGCAGAGTTATTAACCTTTTCAGTCATTACATAGAAAATTATCTTTCCAGATAGATTTAGGCCTAATTTGGAAACTTGCCTTAGCACTTCTAAAAACGTTTGCTTGAGCACCTCTGCCCATTCGTGTTTCTACCGTGAAGCAGTTGTTTGCATGGCAGTTTAAAGGGTGGGATATGGCATTAAATTTACAGGGTACAGAGGAATAACACCTGAATCCTCAGCAATGGCAACTATGATGAATATCACTATATCACACAACTGCGATGAAAATGAATATGATATAGTTTCTGATCACTCTAAAAAACAAAAAGTATGATAAATAAAAATAATGATAAAGAGCATATTCCTTTTTAAAAGACCGGTAGCACACCTGCAATGCCTTTGGTGTTGTGGGTGATCATGGGCGGCGGTAATCACTTACTCTCAGATGAACTGCATGCTTGTTTCCCCCTGTGTTGTAAAAAAAAATACACTTGGCACAGACCGTGTCCGTGGACAGATGCAATATAATTCATCAGAAACCTGTGTTTTACAAAGACATGTTGTTTTATGTCGAGTTATCTTTGTGGCCAGTTATTAAATTGCCTAATACACTAATACACTGGACCCGGAAACACATCCTTTAACAGCAAACCCTCAATTAGTACTAAAATTTAAAACTTGCCAGATTGGATAAATGAATTTTACAGTGATTGTTTTTTTAAGAACTAGACTTTCTACTACTTCTGATAATATAATGTAAAAATCTAAAAAAACTAATATAGTTCTTTTCTTTAGGTTATGCTGGAATACCTTCTATTGGTTCTCGTTTGGAAATCTTCTGATAGCAGCGGCTCAACAGTTCATCAACATAGTAATAATGGCAAGAAATTCCACCCTAGGAGAGTCTATGGATATATTGAGGTCATTGCCATGCGCGGCATATGCATATTTAGGTCAGTTTTATTTATATACTTCATCATCATTATCTTAGCCATTATATGTCCACTGTTGAACATAGGCCTCCCCAAAAATTGTTATAAGGAACGGTCCTGAACTACCTGCATCCACTGACTCCCTGCAATGGATTAGAGGTCATTACTCTATCTAGTGGGGGTCGTCCTACAACACTGCGTTTGCCCATACGGAGCCGCCACTCAAGAACCTTTCTTTACCATCGTTGTCGGTTCTTCGAGCTATGTGACTAGCTCACTTCGTATATATATATATATATATATATATATATATAGATAGATACTCTTTATTGTTTCCTCCAAAAGATTACAATAGTAAACTTATATATAAATATAAATAATTACAAGAAATAATCACAATGAGAAAACAATGGGCGACCTTACTAAAACACTTTGGATGGTAATTATAAACCCGATGAAAAATTTTGTTAGTTCTAAATATGGGAGATGTGATACATATAATAATATAAATAACACTCATTATTATATCTACATACTCATATACATATATATATATATACATACACACATATACACATATACATATATACACATATATTAGTACACACTAAAATTTAAAACTTGCTACACAAATGGATAAAAATATATGAATTTTACATTGATTGACATATAAACACATTAAGAAGATTTTCAAATTAGTTCTTCAGTTTTGAACTAGACATTTTATATTTTCTACTACCTCTTGATAATATAAAAATTGAAAAAATCTAAAAAACTAATATAGTATGCAAGAATTTCCTTCAGATTTGAGGGGAAGAAGAGTTATTGTGCAGTGAAAGAATATGAGTATTGGAATACCTTCTATTGGTGATCATATTTTCGTTTGTTTGAAATCTTCTGATAGATAACAAGTATCGGCATAATCAAGAATTGGAAGTAAAAGTTCATCAACATAGTAATAATGAGCATACAAGAAATTCTGACAGATTCTAGGAGAGTCTATGGATATATTGATGCATTGCCACCAAAATTTATGCGCGTGTTGAATATGCATACTTAGGTCAGATTTATTTTTATTTATATATTTAAGATCCTTCATCATCATTATCTTAGCCATTATTTGTAAATGTGCCAGTCAATAAGAATTGAACACCTTGCGGAACGCCAGCAAACGTATCGCACCAAGATGAAAAACTGTTATAAGGTCCAAACAAGTAGTCACGAATCCCGGAGATACGTTAAGAGACTTCTAGCAGGATATCAAAGTCAACGGTATTGAACGCATTGCTAAAATCTAGGAGCGTGAGAATGGATCCATACCCGATCGAATATCATCAGTAATCTTGACTATCTAGTGGGGTCGTAGCCAGACTGATAAGGGTTCAATAGGTTGTTTTCAGTAAAAAATTTTGTCAATTGAGTTTGCGTTCCACTTTAGAAAGGAATGGTAGGATTGAGATAGGTCGCAAATCACAGAAAGAATGAGGATTGTTCTTTTTTGGAATGGGGATAACTTCTTTCTTTCCCGGTTTAGGATAAAGTATTATAGACAATATTTCATCAAGAATCGGAATGATCATCTTACGACTGATGATCGCTACTGCATCAGACGTTATAGAAATAATGCTCTTCTTAACGTCACACTCTGTAAATTGATTAAAAACAAATGGTGAATAGTCTGGAGTTGGAAGCGAGGAAAGATCTATATATATATATATATATATATATATATATATATATATATATATATATATATATATATATATATATATATATATATATATATATATATATATATATATATATATATATATGATTGATTGCATCATCGTATAATTGAGTAATCAATTTGTTAAATAATAATTTTGCCTCTCTAACAGGTGTTTAATCATTGCGAATAAACGATAAAATTTGCGAATAATAATATTTTTATAGATAAATCAAATCATATAATAATGATTGGAAACATAACATTTTGTGGGGATATTATAATTAAATGGAAGGTGTAGCATTGTATATATATACAAAGTGAGCTAGTCACATAGCTCGAAGAACCGACAACGATGGTATATATATATGTATATATATATATATTTGATTGGTTTCATAATAATTTTGATTTAATTTCGAATTATAATATTTTTAGAACATGTAATAATGATTGGAAACCATTTGTTATTTGATTATGGACTCAAAAGTCTCCGGACGAGTTATTAAAATTAATAAAGCAAAATATATGTGAGGGAATAAAGACCTATGTAACTCAATTTATTCCGCCTATTTACTAGAAACTTAGTGTGAAAATAGATAGTTATATATATTTTTATTTATACAGCAATGGCAAAATCTTTCTATTACGTGGCGAAACAAGACCTATACAAGAATCTAGTGACGGAACTGAGAGAAATGTGGCCCAAAGGTTTTGTCAGTAAAGAAGAACATGATATCATAAATCGTGCCAAAAAGCAACTCATGTTTGTTACACAAGGTATCTTTTACATTTCTTTTGTTAACCTAATTAAACTAAAATTCAGAATTTAATGTTCATAAAATTGTTTATAAGTTGCAAAAAGAAATAGAAATGAAAATCTTGCTATATTGTACGTAATTAATATGAAGGTTTATAAAACATATAGGATGTTTGTTATACGCTTGATAGCGGGCAGATTTACTTCAAGTATAATGTGTAGGCACCCGTGTAGTCTCGGTATAGAATAGGCCCGTGGGTGTCGTAAGAGGCGAGTAAGGAAGGGCGGGGAATGTACAACAGTGGGCACTCTTTAAACATTTCCAAAGCCTAACTGCGGTTGTCAATCCGGCAATCAAGCGTGGCAACTATTGCCAAAACTCGCAACGGGGAGGCTTATGTTCAGCAGTGGATACTTAAGGGCTGATATGATAATGATGATAAAGTATGAGTATACCAAAGTCTAGACTAATAAATAGGATAATCTCTACCCTAACTTACGTAGACCATGCTCTAAAATACAATTACTTTATACTTATTATTTACATGTAAAAAATAAAAATTATCTTCATACTACCTAGTTTTTTGCCCGCTACTTCGCATGAATTTTAGAAGTAAGTAAACCAATGGAATATCCCACTTCTGCATGGCGTGGCCAGACAAAACATATACTAGATTTTACGTTAGACCTTCAGGAACATAACAGTGGAAAAACCACTTTCAATTCGGTAGTTTTTAAGTGATGGTGGAACAAACATTCAGAAAGGCAAAATTGCTAAAAATTATTTTTTTCCTATTTCTATTGCTCTTATTAAGAGACTTCATATATTTTTTTCTTAAATATCCCCCTTGTATAGATAATAGTCTAGTTGCAATTTTATTATGTTAATAAAATTTCGATTACATTATTACATGTACATGGAGTACAAAGTTTTTACCATTTACAAATACATACAATCTTCGGTGGTTTCGATTGGACATCTTTTAAGATTATGATTATCCTTGTATTTGTAACCCTATCAGGTTACTTCACTTGGTCCTTCGTAAAACTATCACGATTACTGGTGATTATGATCACAATTTGCCAACTAACCAAATTCTATCCTACTGGTTTTTTACTAACATCAACTAATAGTTGTTGTATCAGCCGTTAACTGCCCATTGCTGAACATAGCCCAGTCATAAGAGGAAGTTATGCCAGTAGTTACCATGCTTGGCAAGCGGGTTGGCAACCGCAATTTAGCTTTTAGTGACGTTTTACGACACTCACGGGAAAGGAAGGGGTAGCCTGTTCTATCTCGGAACCTACACGGTTAATATCTATCGGCTATCAACTAATATAGTAAACCTCAAAAAATGTGCCTCTTAAAAGCGAAGATCTTAAAAATTTATAATAAAGTGTATCATGATAAATAAAAGAATGATACGATATGTTCATAATTTAGTACAATTATTATAATTGTAATTTATTTTTATTATTGTGTCACCTTTAGATTTATTATTATTATTTGATATTGTCAACACTTCGCAGCTTATTATTGGTGCAACATTTCTCTCATGATTATATTTATGGTACCGCCTTTGTATATGGCAGTAAAGCGCCTCGCAGGATACGAAGCTCCTTGGATGATGCCCTTTTTTTTCTGGTATCCTTTCGACCCCTTTCAACCAATAATATATGAAGTCGCTTTGTGTTTGCAAACCTGGCTTGGTAAGTAGAAAATTTTAATAAAATAAATATGGTCACTAATAATACGTATATATGCAGATAAAAGCTGAAAATAATAGCTTAAAATGATAAAGATTTTTTTTATTAAATAAATTTTATGTAGCGAACGAACTATATAGAGAAAAGTTTTAAATTAGGATTTAATTTATATGTTTTTTTACGTATGCCATAGTAAGTTAAAATTAAAGCAAGAGGTTTGTTGAAGAAACTCATACTCTTCTATTATCTATTTGCTAATCAACTCTATCATAAAAACTTTGTATACCATCTATGTTCTTAAATTTTCAGGAACCACCGTTGTACTGTCAATTGTGAGTGGGGACACGCTATTCTGCATATTTCTAAGTCATATTACCACTCAGTTCGATCTATTGTCCCTTAGAATCAGGAAACTTTTTTACGTGCCTATAGATGATCAACTTAAAAGAACTTATCCTTTAGGTAAAGCTTTTTCTTTAGAGGACAACGTATCACATTTTACGTTTCAATAATTCAACCTACACAAGGCAGTAGTGCGCATGTTGTTTTGCGTAAATAAGATTCCGGGCTCGATACCTCGTCAGGATTAATACCAGCTGCTGGGGGGAAAGGGATTGTTAGCAATGGAGTTTGAGCCCCATTGCTAGCAATATGCCCTATTAGGTCGACCTCCACGTGGTTCCCCCTGGAAACCATCGTGAACAATTCTTATTGAATTCGTCACGATGGGCTAACTGACCTGCTTCATCCTCGCCTATCATCCTTCACTGGTGCCTCGCCGGTGTATACCAATAGCGCGGGTGGGGTTACTATTCCATTATCACCCATTAAAAAAAAATACCAGCTGCTGAATTTCAACATCACACAACCCGCCACCATCTAATGTTTCATCCCTACCATCCGGATGAACAGCAATCCTCTATCGATATCTTTGTTAATTCTGATTCAACTCGTTGATTTTTTCTGTAATCGTAAAGGTTTATAGTTTAATTTATTTTATATAATTATATGTTTTATTCACATAAAATAATTAAAAAAATATTATTCTATAATGATTTTGTGAATACTGAAGTAGTTATTTTTTCATAACACATTTTTTTTATTAAAACGAACTAGTAATCTCGTTCTTCTTTTTCAGTATCTTTCATAATGCCACGAAATAAATAAATGCAAACAAAAATCAAAATCGATTCAAAACAGACGAAGATATCGAACCTACATAAAAAAAATGATGTCCTTGTTTTTTTAAAGTCCTTTCAAATTGAATTGTCATTCCAAATTGCATATTAATAGATTAAATAAAAAATAAATATTAATACTACAATTAACATACATACATATATATATATATATATATATATATATATATATATATAATACACTACTGAAACTCCTGATTTTATTTCAATTCTGAAAGATTTTACAATGGAATATTCAACTTCAACCATTTAATTGGATTTATTAACCTTCATATTTAATAAAACAATATAGAGGCTCTCATTGAAATCCTACCTGTCGCAAGCCAGATATAAATTATTCCAAACTACGACCTATCATTAAATAAGTTACTTAATTTCATAATTACTTGCTACACCTTCTATTGTTGAACTTGGATTGTTGATATATTTTCTATTGATTTAATAATAAATTCCAGGTGTATATAGTCTAGAGTATTTCAATCGAAATGATAAGCAAACAATGAAGAGCTACGATGACAAGGAGTGGGAGGTCATATACCAGAAAGAGATTCTAGAAATTATACAAAGACACCTAGCTTTGATCAGGTAAGCACTATACATATAATACTGTTGTTACTGTATGTTTTAATTCTATAAAGAATATATATATATATATATATATATATATATATATATATATATATACTATATAAGAAAGTGCATTTATGCCCTTTCTGCAACTGTACCTTCACTCGTTGAAGACACTCGTGCCTTCATAGATACTCATATACATTTATTATTAGCCATTAGCCATGCAGGGTGGTAAAACGTGTTTCTAAAAGTAGAGAGATACCCATAAAGTGATGTGTTTGAAAGAATGACATGAAAGGGAGTAAATACTGATATAACTGCAA
This sequence comes from Galleria mellonella, assembly GCF_026898425.1. Lineage (NCBI taxonomy): Eukaryota > Metazoa > Arthropoda > Insecta > Lepidoptera > Pyralidae > Galleria > Galleria mellonella. The sequence continues at coordinate 4,388,829 of NW_026442062.1, forward strand.
ATAAAAATTAGTCGAAGAGAAAAATATACTACATCGACTACAAGTAGATATGTGAAAATGACAGGAAGTCATTAATGATGATCCTTATCATTATAAGATTGTTATTCCTTCTGACTTATTTCGCATTTCTTATAATAAATATCTTTTATTATTGTTTATTGTTGACATTGAAACAAATCGGTTACTAAACCTTTATTTCGATTTATTCCTATATAGTTGCTAATTAGTCTCTGTTTTGATATTTACAATTCGCTAGAAATCGCGGTCAGACTAAGTTACTTTCAATTTACGCTTTGCTTTACTTTACTTGAATGAGGTTGAAAATCAACCTCATCCAAGTTTTCCACTTAATCGTGATGAAACAGGAAGCAACATTTCATTAATTAGGTTAACCAAACTGTTGACGGAGGCCACAAAGGACCAAAAGCGTAGTGAGCGATTCAAGAGAGAGGGCGCAGAAAAGGAAACCTGTTAAAATACATGTTACAAAAACATTTGGAAGCGTTTATACCAAACTTTACCGAAGTGTGATTGATTACTTAAAATGTGTGAATTAAAATGTTCGTCAAACAATAAGACTCTTATTGAGTTATCACTGAAAATGTGAATTTTTAGTAACAAAAAATGCATTTACAAATTTCAGAAGATATATTTATGTGCAAGTTATTTTATGATTATTTCATTATTTATTCATTATATTTACCAACTAAGGGAGCTTGATAGTTTCCCAATTCGCTGTTTTAGTAATCACAATATCTGCAACATAATAAAATTTATTTATTTCTAAATAATTTATTGTCATTCTGCGAAACTCAATAAGTTTACAATTCAATATATCCAAGCCCGGATACCGACTTATGATACTGTTAAGCAGAATCAACACAAGTGGAAGAGGAGGAGGAGTTTTGCTAGCTTTATTTGACATACTTACTGAATATTAAAAATTATCCACTTGTTTTCGAAAATTGACAGATAATCCCGACGTTGCCATGTTTTGATAAACTTCAATATAAATGTTCTTGACAGTATAAAAATAATTGCGTGGGAATATGTGAAAGGAATTAATATTCGAATAATTTTACTCAAAAATACTATTTGCTCTATTATGTTTTTATCCATATTACAAAAATTCAAAAGTTAAAATTTTTAACCTATGCGTTTATACTTTATATACTTAATAAATATTCCACATTGACAATATTAAGGCATTTTAAGTATCATTCTTATATAGGTAATATAATCATCACAATGTGCGTGATTAATATGTAATTTTAACTGTGAAAGAACTCTAAGTGATTCAAATACGTTATCTTGATAACGTATAATGGAAATTTATTTCCGCTATTGTCAGCAAATCTCAAAATAATCAGTTTTGTTGATCTAAATATAACCAATGTTAACAATTTCAACAACATAATACGAGTAGGTACGTACCTAATTGTGATCGTAAATTGTTTTGCTGCAGGTTAGCAGGCGACGTGGAAAGTTTGAATGGATTTCAACTATTGGTGAATTTCTTCAATAGTTCCATTCTACTGTGTTTCTGTGGTTTTTGTTGTGTGGTTTGTATTTCTATATAATATTACAGTATTCTATTAGCGAAGTTAAACAATTTTCCCAAATAACATGTCTAATTGTGTAAATATAATGCTAATTAGTTTAATGTATTGACTATACAATTAATATACATACTATTATATTACTAAGTATATTATATAACTAAGTATATTATATAACAAAGTAGTATCACCATCATCATCATCATCATCATCATGTCAGCCGTTAACTGTCCACTGCTGAACGTAGGCCTCCCCCTATTTTTTGGTTTTGCCAGTAGTTGCCATACTTAGCAGGCAGGTTGACAACCGCGGTTAGGCTTTGGTGATGTTAAAAAAAGGACGCTACTACCCATTCCTCGACTATTAAGTTCCCCTAGTCGCTTTTTACGATAAATTAACCAGTATAATTAATGTTAATGTATTTTTAAATTTACAGATAATTGAAAAAGTTACGGAAATTTTATATAAAATATTTCTGAGTGCTATTTTGCTGCAAACTTGGCTATTGTGTTGGTACGGACATAGACTCCTGGAATCCGTAAGTATTTAAAATCGATATTTACGAATATATTACGAATATACAGATTCATAACTAGTTTTTGCCCGGGACTTCGTCGGCGTGACCACGATATATTATGTTGATTGACTGGTAGAAAAGACAAGATAGTTATCCTTATCCATCTCAAATACTGTCGTACTAAATTTCATGTAATTTGGCTGAGTCGTTAAAGTACTTATAAATAACAAATAAATAAACAAACTCATTTTCACATTTGTAATAATAAGTAACAGTAGTACCTTTTGTACCAGACATTTCTTTGTAATGTGGTCAATAAAGAATAAATAAATAAATAAATGGGTAAATCATCCTGGAAAGCATCGTGATCAATTCCTGGTGAATTCTTCTTCACGATGATGATCACCTAACTTCTACGGGTGGGTAATATATAGCAGTATCTATATATTGTAGTTACAATGTCTATACATACATTTGCCCAATATTATTAATATTATAAATGCGAAAGTTTATAACGATAGATGTTTGTCACTCTTTTACGCAAAAACTATTGAACTAATTTGAATGGAATTTCGTACACGAATAGGTTATATGTTAATTTAGCATGTAGAATACTTTATGTACTAACTGAATCACGTAACGATATATTAACTGTCGATTATTTGATATATAATATCGAAAAGAAAAACTCGCTCGTAATGAGTATAGATATCGGACTGGTATGGGCATATCGCGATATATAATATTGCATAGAGTGGTCATCAATGACCAAAAGAACTAAATATACGTATAGATATCAGATATTACCCATCTCTACTAACTTCATTCTCGCCTATCACTCATACCATACCAGTGTATACCAATAGAGTAAATGGGGCTGCCTCTCCATTCTCATCTCTTAAAAATAAAAAATATTAGCATAAGTATATCATCTATAACCTATCTCCATAGATTATATAGATATATCTATATAATCATCAAGCCTCATAAACGGATCAGCTTTTAGTCAGCTATCTGTCAAATTAGATGACTCATTTTTTTATTAGTGTTCTATACACTTACACACACAATGTATGTTGACGTATTTGTATTTAATTATTTAATAAAATAAAATGAGTACATACTCATTTATTTTATCATAAATACGCATTAAAAAGATGCAAAAATTATAATACAAAATAAATATAGAAATTATAAAGAAAATATACTCAATTTATAATGTAAAATTGTATGAAAAAGTTGACTCGCTTTTGTATGAAGACGCTCTATCTATATATTCTAAGCCTATATCTTTTACCTACCTATTTTATTGATTGAGTGCATCGATCTCTGTTGGTTTAGTACTTCTGCTTTTAGAACTTTAAAGCTGCAAATTCCAATCTGGCGATTTGAACACTAGAAATTTATTTTATTAAGTGTTCGTAATAGTCCAAATAAGATTTTGAGAGAAAAATAAAAAGTGTCGAAATATATAATCGAGTGTTTTTCGGCTGTTCTGATTTATTTTATTTATGTTTTAGAGTATTGGCGTATCGCATGCTCTTTACTGCAGCGGATGGTATACCACATCCAATAGAATCCGAAAAGTTATTCTAATAATGTTACGCAGGTTGGTATCATTTACTTTTATATAAGTTATATATATATATATATATATATATATATATATATATATATATATATATATATATATATATATATATATATATATATATATATATATATATATATTAATAAAAAATATCGTATTTCAAATATGAATTTATTTATTAGTAAATTAATATTTATAGTAATTCATCTTACTAAATTACCAAATGTGTAATCATATGTAAGTAGATATACCTAATTATTCACATTGTTAATTAATTTTGAGTAACACTTATTAAAATTCACTATATATACAAATGTACATTTAAAGCATAGTTTATTTTCTAAAGGCCAAAAAATAAAAAGGTAATTGTATAACTTTAATATTTTTCAGATCCCAAAAAGCGGTTTGTGTGACTACATACGGATTCTCTGTCATTTCTTTAGCAAGTTATACCATGGCAAGTATTTATATCACTATATTATTCTATTGCTAATAGTACAACTATATAAGCATCATCTATAAGTTGTCTACTTGGGCACTTTTGTCCCATTCGTATTTCAGCAACTAAGCATCTTTATCTTTTTTTTTGTGGGTGAGAATAAAATGGTAACCCCGCCTGCGCTATCAGTATACGCTAGCGTTTGAATTCTTCATGATTGGCTAACTGACCTGCTTCATCCTCACCTATCATTCTTCACTGGTGCCCCGCCAGTGTACACCAATAGCGCGAGTGGGGTTACCATTCCATTATCACCCATAAAAAAAGTATACGGTGGCGAGGCATCAATGAGGGTTGATAGGTAACGATGAAAGCAGGTCAGTTAGCCCATCGTGATAAAATATATTAGATGACACCACGATAGTTTCCAAGGAAAACTGCATGGAAGTCGACCTGATATAGTGTATTGCTAACAATGGGGCACTTAGACCCCATTACTAAAAATTCCCTTCCCCCGCATCTTTACCTTGTTTGTATGACTTTGTTCGGATTACGATAATGAAATTACAGAATACAGAAACATATGAAGTACACTGTTCATTTATACAGGCGACTGTTACCACTTTCCATCAGATGAACCGCATTTTCGATTGCTTCTGTGTTATAAAAAAAAGATAGACGAAAGCTTGTTTTAAAAAGCGACATTATTATTTTGTTACAGATCATAAAAACTGCATGGTCCTACTTCACTTTGCTACTTAATATTTATAAGAAATAATGTGTATACCTAAGTATTATATTAAAGAATTTTATGTATTTGAAGCTCTAAAAATTTTTATCTAAAATTCTTTATTGTTGCTGCACAACTGTACTTCTTATATAGGGGTGCATTATACTTACTAAAGATGTATAAGTTTGCCCACGTTACATTAGATATTAAAATACATCCAATAAATGTTTCTAATCATTGCACAAAAGCTTTTTTTCATTTTATTTTTATACCATGAGTCTAATAATGATAAATGTTTATTACATATTTTAAGGATTTATAAACATGCAGTTTAAATACTATAATACTTATTTGGATATTCACTTTTGACTTTCACGTTGCATGTTTTTTAGTTTATAAGAAAAGAGAACAAGGCTACTATTCCACTATTACTACGTCTACTCCTGACCACAATCGGAGTATCTGATCGAAGCATAGAGATAATTTTAACAAATTATTTACTATAAAAATTTATAGTAAAAAATTTCTCTGAATTACCTATATATTATAGTTTATTATAAACTTAATTGCATAGTTTGAAAACAAATTATTAGATAATATCTAATTAGGCGTGAATTTACTGGGTACAGAGGAATAACATCTGAGTCCTCAAGTATGGCAACGCATGGGGGGGGGGGGGGGGGGTATCAAGGGCGAAACAGTATACTCTGTTATGTCCATGGTATTGCTCATGTCTATAGGCAACGGTTACCACTTTCCATCAGGTGGGCCGTCAGCTTGTTTGCCATTCTAAGTTGTATAAAAAAAAAGTATCAATTTACGTTACTACTACTAGGTTTACATCGATTTTGCAACTGCGCCCATAGCGGTTTCTTTCAAAAACTCGGATTATCAAAGAAAATCTAATCGGGGGTACGTTGCAAATGTTTATACAAATCACACTAGCCACTCAGTTACAGTGTGAAAACTGCATCTGTTTTCTCCTTAAAGAGCTAAATATATAAAATTTTATCAAGGTAATGGACATGTTATTATGCAGTATAACTGTTAGTGCATATTGGCTACATGTTTTACATTTATCTGTAGTTGTTCCATTATGATAAACAGAGTCTCTATGCATTTTATTGTGCCAACTACCACAGTACTAACATTATCTACACCAATATAACAAAACTATTTTTATCCGACTGTCAAAAAAGGTGCAGGCTTAAGATATATCATTGATATAGTATAACACGCCCACCAAAGTACTAATTTTTAAACTATGATATGTTTAAATACTCATTTACGTGGCTCATTGATTATGGTTGTACTAGGTAGATTTTACAATTAGTAACAATAGATAACAATTGTACAATATATCAGTTATTCGCCATGGAGTAAATGCACGGACCTAACATTTTCAAACATAAATTGCATTTGTAACCATTTACATATTATATAGGTATTTCAATCTATTGTACCTTAAATACTAGTAATTTAATAAAAGAAAGGACATTTAACCTATCTAGCTATTAAGATGTACTACGTACTATATTTATTTTTATAATAATTTTTAAAATCAAACCAGTATGCAAACCTAATCTTGTAAATTTTTTTATACTTTTAACATATGAACCTTTTTTTGGTTGAGATATTAACCTTAGATATATGGTCACGGACTTTTTTGTAAAGTTAATTATAATAAATATTTTTGCTATAGATTGTATTTCTTTATTTCAAGCAATTTAGACAGCGCACGCCATATTATAGAATTTCTGCCAACTTTAATTACATTTAGGGATTATGATTCATTATTGAAAACTTATATTTACTTAAAGACTTTTGTAGTATAAAAAAAAATACTAAAATAAAAAATAGGTAGCTTATAGCACGCAGGGATAATATACCTTTTTAACAACGAAAGAAATTTCAAAATCGGGTCAGTAATATCAAAGATTACCCCGAATATCCAAAAACACCGATTTAGCGGTTTAATCAGCTAATTTGACGTTTGGCTGATTAGATTATTTAATAAAAAAATGCAATTTTTTTATGTTGTAAGTAATTGGATTAAAATTTTCGCACATGGCAAAACGTAGTAAAAAACAATACAACATTGCGATTGCGTAAAACCAAAGATTCCGGAATAGAACTTTAAAGTTTTACCTCAGGAAATCGTATCGATTCGGAAAAATTTGGCATTTGAATAGAAATCAAAATTTGCATCTAGCAACCCTGATTTTCAAGTCGTCAGTGTGATTTTCCTTGTTCTTAGATCGTATCATTGTCACAGCTTGTAGATAAATTAATACTACAACTACTACCTTAGTACTTAATCTTAGTACCACTACATTATAGTCTCTCTAATCTATAACTATTACTGACACAGACGCGTAGACGTCATTACTTCATATGTCATTGACTGTCATTCACGGAAAAAAAAGGCGGGAAACTCGAATAAGAACAAGCGGGTTTTTTAAATTTTTTTTATTAATTTATTAAAACTATCTCTATCAATTCTTATTATTGAATAAAATATTATATTTTCACTAAATTCAGCGACAGTAATATAATTAGCATTCATGGGGAAGCGCAGTTGTAGAAAAAGGAAAAAAAAAGATGACGATTCAGGTGATGTAGACCATGAACCTTGTAATGACAAGGATATATATTCGGAAGATACTTCTACTGACTCAGAATCTGAAATTGATAAGGCCGATAAGTATAAACCTTACTACGTCACAGATTATATTAGAAGATATCCCGAGGAATCCCCTGGGACAGAATTTGTTGTCTTTGTAGAATCCTCAGATAGTCAGAAAACCATTGGATCCAGAGACTTGCTCTCACTCTCCTCCTGTTTAAAACGATTTAATAAAGGGGTAACTTATCTTAGATCTATAAATAAATTCAAAATCGGAGTATACTTTCAAAAGCCAGACTTAGCCAATGCTTTTTTAAATAATAAAACTTTTTTAAATGACTACCATTTTAAGGCCAGTATTCCTGCTTCTTCAACAGAAGTTACAGGCGTTATTAGAAATGTACCTACAAATATATCTAATAAAAAAATATATACTATGATATCGAGTTCTAAGAAAATTATTGCTATTAAAAGAATTTTAAGAAAAAATACCTTGACTCATGGATATGTGTTACAGCCAACTCTAACCGTGACAATTACTTTTGCTGCATCTGTATTACCTGAATATCTGGATATTGGAGGTTGGCGCCACAATGTCACTCCATATATACCACCAGTTAAACAATGCTACCGGTGCTTGAGGTATGGACATTTAGCTAAATTCTGTAAGAATTCTGAGCGTTGCAGCATCTGCAAAGGTGAGCATAATTATAAAACTTGTACAACTGGAATGGAAAACGCTATTTGTGTACACTGCAATGGAAATCACACAAGTGTATCACCGCAATGCCCTGTTAAACAAAAGAAAATTGCTGAAAATAGATCTAAATTCAGACCTGCTTCTTTTGGAGATATACTTAGCACTGAAATATTTCCTAAACTGGGTAACAAACCTAAAAAAAATGTAGACCTAATTTCAATTCTAAATTCTGATAACAAGAGTTTATCACTTTTAATAGAAAGCATAATCAAACTTATTTCACTACATAACACAAAGAACACATCTATTAACACTAAAAGTGTTTTGAATGTGTTATATGATACTTTTGGTAATAGACCTATTTCACAAAATTCAATCGAGACCAATTAACTATCATACAGTGGAACGCTCAGAGCCTACTGAGCAATCGACATATTTTTACACAATTTTTAAATGAACATCATATTCACATTGCTCTCATCTCAGAAACTTGGCTAAAACCACATTACAAATTAAAAATTAAAGATTATTGTATAGAACGAAATGATTGTGGTAATAACCACAATGGAGTAGCAATTATTATACATAATAGTATTAGATATAAAAAACTTCACTCTTTTTTCGACAATTCTTTGCAAACTATAGCTATTAGTATTGAAGTTAATAATTCTTGGTATTCAGTTGCCAGTATTTACTGTCCTACCAATAGTACACCTAGTTTTACTAAAGCCAAATTTAAGTTCTTTTTGGAGTCTCTTCCTAAACCCACTATCATATCTGGAGATTTAAATGCACATCATACTATGTGGGGTTGTACCTCCACTAATACAAGAGGTAAAGACATTCTTGATTGTTTAGATGAATGTAATTTGGTACTATTAAATGATAAGCAAGTTACTACTGTTGGCTCTCATATTTGGAGACCCAATGGCCTTGATTTAACTATGGTATCCCCATCCATATCATTAAAATGCGAGTGGTCGGTTCATGATGATCCGTTAGGAAGTTATCACCTGCCGACTTTTACTAAAATAAACACAAAGAACTCTTCATCAACTCCGTCAGGTGAACAACATGCTCCTATAGATGAAGTTAATAAACTTTTGTTAAATCGTATAAACCTACGTCTCGTTAATTGGGATCTTTATTCTGAAACTGTTAATCAATTACTTTTGGATTTCGAGTATGATGTCAATGAACCCTTAAACAATTACAATAGGTTCTGTAAAATTATTTTGACAGCTGTGGAACGTTCCGTTCCACGTAGGAACTTATCAAATAGCGGTGCAAATACTTCAAAGAGGCACAAACATATTGCAGTACCTTGGTGGAATAACAGGTGTGCGACAGCTGTCAATGATAGTAAAGCGGCTTACCTTAGGTTTAAACAAAATCCAACTCTCGATAATTACATAAATTTTAAAAGAGTTCAAGCTGTTAAAAAGTTAGTAATTAAGCAAGTAAGACAACAGGGGTGGCAGGAATTTTGTTCCAAATTTAATAGATTAACACCAATTTCCACTGTTTGGCAAAATATGAGAAAACTAAATTCAAAACATCGTCAAAATCATTTTAAAGATATATCATGGGTCAATGATTTTTTACGCAAATATACTCCTGATTTTGTACACTCACCTTTTGATGACAAACAGTTTAATTCTGTTAATTCATGCCCAAAATTTCTCACTGACCCATTCTCAATTGATGAAATATCCAGTGCAGTAAAATCTAGAAAAGATACAGCTAGTGGCCTTGATCGCTTAACATACAATATGTTTCGATTGCTGAATAAAATAAACCTTACTAAACTCTTACAAATTTTTAACGATTTATGGAAGGACTGTATTATCCCACCAGAATGGAAAATGGATTGTTTGATTCCAGTAATTAAACCCGGTAAAGATCCTACAAATTTCGACTCCTATAGACCTATAACATTGACGTCCTGTGCAGGCAAATTATTCGAACAATTAATTAAACAGCGTTTAGAGTTCTTTATTGAAAGTAATAGTATATTACCATCGAATCAATTTGGTTTTCGCCGTGGATATTCAGCGCGCGAAAGTTTAGCGAACTTCTATGTCGACCTTAGTACTGCTTTGAATAACGATGAATATGTTCTATCTGTTTTTTTAGATGTCGTAGGAGCTTTTAACAATGTAAATTTAACAGTTCTATCTTCGATTTTATCCTCATTTCTTCCAATGAAACTTATCGAATGGATTTATAATTTTCTTAGTAATAGAGAAGTGTATGTTAAAGTAAATAGTAAATTAATAGGACCTAGGTTAAGCTCTAAAGGAGTATGTCAAGGTGGTATTCTAAGCCCGCTACTATATATTTTATATATCTATAAACTTAATTCAATTTTAGGAAACAGTGTGAACAACTTGCAATTTGCCGATGATTTATTAATTTATATAAAAGGAAACAATATTATTGATATGCAATTAGTGTTAAATGAGTCATTAAAAAGACTTGAGAAATATTTTTCTCTTCTTTCCCTCGATATTAGTTTAACCAAAAGTAAAGTAGTTGTTTTTCATCAAGTTCATAAATATGTTCCATTAATGAATATTATATATAATAATCAAACTCTTCCAACAGACTGTAGCGTTAAATTTCTGGGGGTAATTTTTCATCAAAATTTAAAATGGGATCTATACGTTGATTGCTTAGTAGATCGTGCTTTAAGAGCCACTAATATAATAAGATCTGTAATTGGTCGTAACTGGGGAGCTGATCCTAAAATTATCCTTTTACTTTACAAATCTCTTGTTAGAAGTAATTTTGATTACGCTTTCTTTTGTTATGCCTCAGAACATAAATTAGTAGAAAAACTCGAAAAAATTCAAAATATGAATTTAAGACTTATTTTAGGTGCTATGTATACTTCTCCAATTATCTCAATGCAAGTAGAATGTAATTTGCCTCCTATCCTTCTTCGTTTCGAATACCTAAAACTCAAATTTCTCTTCAAAGTTTTTTCAGTTTCCAATAACCCACTTATACTCAAATTATTAAATTGCCCCATTTCTATGTTTTTGAATAAAACTATTGTCAATGATTTGAATTTACGAGATGAATATAACATCTATAGTAGTAAGATACTTCCTTGTTATAATGGCCTTTATGAGAGTAAGTTCTGTAAGATCAAAATTGTTATACGTAAAGACATAAAAGAAAAGCACGATATGTATGAGACTTTATCAGAATTTATTGACTACAGGCAGATATATACAGATGGTTCCAAAAATGCACTTAGCACTTCAGTGGCTTTTTACGATTTGTCAAATAGATTTGGTCACGGTTATAAAATTTCAACTTTGGCTAGTATTTACACAGCAGAAGCAAAAGCTATATTTTTAGCATTAGAATACAGAGAAAAACAGGTACTATATTCGAAATGGATTATAATTACAGATAGTATGAGTGTTCTTATGGCATTAAAAAATAACACATTCATTTCATCATCAAACTACTTAATTCAAGAAATTCGTAATAAATATTATCATCTCTGTACTATATATGGAAAAGATATTATCTTCATCTGGACCCCTTCACATATTGGAGTGTTTGGGAATGAACAAGTAGACACTTTGGCTAAAATTATTAATTCAAGTGCTGCTCGTGTTCAAGATTTACCCCTTTGTTACTCAGATTGTAGTATTGGAATACATAAAATCGTTACAACTAAATGGGAGGAGCATTGGACTCAAATATTACAGACTAAAGGCAAATGGTACCGCAAAATTAATTGGCGTATTGGAAAACCGTGGTTCTGCAAAGGAAAGGACACAAACAGAAAATTTTACACCAATATTTGTAGATTACGAATCGGCCACGGACATTTCAACGAACACCTGCACCGAATGGGCATGATCGCTTCCCCATCATGCACATGGTGTAACTCAAATACAGCCCAATCTCTACATCACCTTTTTTTTGATTGCTCTGAATTTGTCATTCAAAGACACATTATTTTTGACGAACTTAGGATTATCTTCAAAAAACCCGAAAATATCCCGCACTCAATCCCGCTTCTCTTAAGATTTCCTTCTTGTTTCAAAGCTATTTTCACTTATATTACTACAACATTCAAGGAGCTATAAGAATACTTTTATTGAATTGCAAGACAATGATTTTTTATAATTATTTATTTTTAATTTGATAAATCCACTGGTTTAAGAAAACTCAAGAAAAGATATTTATGAAAATGTACTTACCGGATTTGACAAATGAAATATTGAAGATTATGACAATAATTGAAGCGACATTAGAAAAATAAAATTCCAGACAAATTATCTTTTTGAAGACTAGGCAGCATGGTCTCCGACCTTAGCCTGTTCCAAACCGAACAAACGTACTAAAAAAAAAAAAAAAAAAAATGTCATTCACGTTCATGTTTTGTTTTTCTTTTCTCCGTAAATAAATTACTGTCTTTTTCAGTATTGATATCGATTTTCGATTTACTTACAATGTCTAATAAAAAGAATAAGGAAATCGTCAATCAAGATAGTGAAAGTGAAGAGGAGCAGGACTCTGGTAGCGAGAAAGATTCAGATTTCGATTCTGATGGAAACTACATTGGTGACAAAGTAAGCCCAACTTAACCTAAAAGCACACATGGCTCTAAACAAAATATCAATTATAGTCGATAAAAATAGGTGTAATTTTCTCCAGAGTCCATTCATTAGTTACGAATGATTTAGCAGCATTCGAAAAGTCTGCATTTTATAATGTTGATTCATTAAATTTCGTAAACACGCTACACCGGTAAATTTTCTGCAACTCTCGATTAGCGACCCTAAATAATTGAATCATATTGTTCTAAACATGAATAATTATTATCAATGATTATAAGATATTATCTTGTTGTTCTTTATTTTTATGATACAATTTTTTTTATGCAAATTATACAAATAGTAGACTATATAGGTAGCTAATGACCTACCTGATGGTTAATAGTAACTGTTGCTCATGCATTCTTATGCCTCTGTACCCTGTAATTTCATTGCCATATGTCTACCCTTAAAAAAATTTTGGTGAAAAATTTTTTTTCTATAATATTGTCAATATTTTAATTTCCATACATGCCTGCTCCCTAATCTTAAAACTATTACAAAACACCTTGTTGCAAAAAATTGTGAAATCATTAATTTGCAATTGTAGGATAAATATATTCAGATAAAGTTCAATTACAATGTAGATAAATAAGAACAAAATATGTATAGATAATGGACATTGATTAAGCATTGGTAATACAATAAACACTACTTTTATGAATATAAGTACTAAAAATTTACATTTATTGATAACTAACATCCCAATCTGGCTTTGCACAGGTATATAAAAATTTGTATATAGTCTATGTTATTCACTGATAATTTAGACATCAGTATAGATAAAAGAATCTTTAAAATTGGTTAAGTTGGCTTTATCCATTACAAACAAATATACAAAAAAAAATTTCTCTATAATATTAGTATAGATTAATATGAATTTCTAAATTTATTATAGCTGCATCTAATACTGTGGAAAACTGTATTTATCTATTCAAACCTAAGTCACTCATTAATATAACTAGAAAAATATTTAATAATGTCATTATATGTATGACATGTCATGTTTTAGGAACTCCAAGCTGACTTTGAGGGTCGAAATCCTGAAGACTGTGACTTCCATGGCATAAAACAACTGTTGCGTCAATTGTTCCTCAAGTCCAATGTTGACTTAGGAGGACTAACAGAAATTATAATTTGTAAGTAAAACAACAATTTACAATTACAACACCAATTTAACATTTTTTCCTTGACTGGTTTTTAATACAAGACAAATAAGGAGCTTGCTTGTATTCATTATATTTTTATCAGTATACTAATGAAATAAAAAATGGTATTACTTTTTTAGCACAAAACTATGTGGGAAGTGTAGTCAAACAATGTTTGGACAACGATCCAGGTAATGATGATGATGACGATGATGATGGAAGTGATGGTGTCTTCGGAATCACTACTGTCATAAATATAACAAAAAGAAAAGTAAGTTATGGTATTTATGTACTTACTTAACAATAGAATTTAGAAAATTAATCAATGTTGTATATATTGTGTTATTGATTAGAAAAATAAATACAATATTTAGATTATATTTATAATGTAAAAATTTGACGTTCATAAGCGGCTAAAATGTCCTACATGAATAAATGATTTTTGAATTTTGAATTTTGAATTAGTGATACCCAATAACGACGCGGAGGCAAAAAGGATTGGTTCATAATGGCATCCAACTGCCCCACTTGGGTGGGAATCAATACAATATTGGGATTAGTGATGTATTAAATTCTCATCAACAAAAACTTTCATTACATAATACATACACAATTTTAGACCTATGTTCCCCAAAAAGGAATTTTAGGAATATAGTGCTTTGATTCTAGTAATATGCTCATATGACTATGCCTATAATAGCAATTATAACATTCCTAAAAAGCAATAGAATTGAATTAATTGTTATTTTTAACTCTCTTTTTACAATTAAATTGTTATTAAAACAACTCCATATAATAAATTCTATACTTCAAATAAATTTATTCCAGGATGCACCCTGCATACAACAAATAAGATCACTCCTCACAACACTAGCTGAAGACAATGCTGATGATAAAACAAAGGCTCTTGTACAAAAGTTATTGTCTGATGATTCCCAGCATGTAGGATTTGTTATAAATGAAAGGTATGAAAGTATAAAATCACTATTTAATATAAAACAATCGATTGCATAATTCTCTATGTATTGGCTTCTGTATATTATGACTTGGAAACTACAAGTCCAATTTTTTTAGATTAAATTTCTAGCTATTTAAAGTCCTGTAACTGATTTAAACTAATTTGTAACAATAAATATGTAATTTCAATTTTTTTAGGATCTTGAACATTCCGGCAGCTATCAGTGTGCCACTGTTCTCCTCTTTGCAGACAGAAATTGACAAGGCTATTAAGAAAAACATGCCTTATACTTTCCAATATTTAGTGTGGATTTGCAAAACATACAATAATGGAGGTTTGTATTAGGTTTTTAAATAATATAAAAATTATTGTGGTAATAATGTAAACTCAAAATATAAATAGTATTGTTAATAAGTTATTATTGCCAACCTGACTACTGTTACTATACACTGTACTACTGTTTACAAGTTACTACACTATAAGAAAACTGTGATGTCAGCACACTTAACGACTATCGAATATCATGTTACAATATAAATTTATGGTCTACAGATGAGGCATCAGAAGTTTTATATGCTAATCAAGAAGAAAGACCCCTAGCAGATGAGGCACTAGCTAGTTTTGAGGTAGATGTGACTGAACAGGCTGATCTCTCGCAGTGGGATTACGAGGGTGGCGCTCTGACGCCATGTCGAAAGGTGAGAATTATATATTCTTTTACACTTCTACATGTTTTAGTTTATAGCATATAGTGCATTCATTTGGAACTAGATGGCACTGTATATATCTTGTTGTATTTATGTATATTTATATTTTTTCAGGTCCTAATCTTCGAGGGCAGGAAATTTAATGATTTAATGAGACTTATCAAAGAGGAAGTTGAAAATGCTTAAGGGTTCTTCAATATATCAACATGCTATTCAACATTTATGCCATTCATTCTATTTATATGTGATTATTACTAGTTAAGTATATTATAAGCTTTATTACTTTTATATGGTATTTTATTTACCTTAATTAAAATGAAAACTGCAATTAATCTAAACATTTATTTCTTTTACTCAACACAATTCAGATAAAATAATAACCGCGGACATTAATGTCTGTCATACAATTTACTTATATTACTATTGATATTTATTATAAACTACACTCGTGTCATAATTTTTTTATTTTTAAGTAAATCAATATAAATTTGTATATCAATCTTTTCAATAAAAAAAAAATAGTCAAAAATCAGTTTGCACTAACAACTGATCAAATGAAATGTTGAAAATGAAAAATGTCATTCATTAAATGTATAAGATTGTAAAAAGTTACATTGCACAATTAAGATTTATTTTCTTTCTTCTCGACTATTCTTGCATATTTACAATAAAATTATGCAAAATATTCAGTGATTTTGATTCTAATTATTTCAATTAAGATTTTTTTTAATGTTCTTGAGATATCATTTTTTACTTTTTTTAAAAAAGGAGGTATCAAACCCATGCTATGCTAATGCAGGAGTTCTTAAGAACTCTTGTAGAGACAGAGTGCATCTTTCATCATAAAGTCCCTCAAAGCACACAGTCCTTTCAATATTTTCGTGTTTTGATCCATCTTCTGTATATCACTTTCTGATAAGCTCTTATCCTGTGCCAAATATCCATTGACCGCTTCCTCTGTCATCCAATTGGGTAATTTATGCATGTTGAACTGAGCCGGGTCAGGATTTGCAGGCATCGGGGTAAGGGACTTCTCCCAGGGAGTAATGTATTTCTGTTCAGAGTGAAGACCTTCAATGTACCTGATTTAAAAGAAAAAAATATAAAGATCTCGCTTATCTCTAATGATCATACTATGGCTATTATCTGAAACAAACTACTGTTAAAAATAATAGTGTACTAAATTACAGTGAAATCCGTATCAAAATCCGTTGCCTAGTTTAGAAGTAATTAGAGAAATAGACTTGGGCAATGACTGCGTTATGCTATTTAGATATATATGGAATGTATAATATGTACATATGTTACTGTAAAAATCCGTATATTAGTAATTCTTGTAGTAAATGATCTTGTTTTTATAAAATCCTTACATAGATAAATCCTTAGATTTACTGGTAAAATGTAAGATTAACGAATGTACGGGATTTTACAGTAACATATATATACAATATAGTTTGATTTAGTACAAGATGATACTATATAGTATCTCTAGTGTTATTTATTATCATTCGTCATATTGTAAGGCCAGGTATAGATAAGCGCTACACGGGTGACAAGTTCTACTAACCTGATATAGGCTTCGGAGTGCGTGACCCGCTGCGCGCGCGGCGGCGCGGCCACGAACAGCGGGTCGAGGCCGGCGCGGCCGTCCGCGCCGCCGCCCGCCGCGCCGCCGCTCGTCAGCCCCGCGCCCGGCGACGGCGTGTTGCGAGCCATCGGCGACATGCCCGACAACGACGCTGGGGGAAAAGGGATCGGTTCATAAATGCGTCTAACTGCCCAACTTAAATGTACCGCGGTACAGAACCAACTTCAGGCGAAATTCATATTTCTGCAGAGCTCCAATTAAGTTTAATAAATTATTGTTTGACCATGATGTTGATCTGTTCCACACAAAACCGCATGCAAATAAGTTGCAAGTGGCAAAATCATTCTTTGGGTCTCGCTCTACTGTACCCAATTGACTATTTTAGTAATGTTGTTTTGCTTTATATTGCTTTTATTTTATTATAATATATTAATATCATCAAAATTAATAACTTTGCAATAATATATATATATATATACACGATTCATGGCTTCACATAGATATAAATTTTATTATGTTTTGATTGTCATTCAGCTATACGTTTTCCAAAAAAATAAATAAACTTATGGCGGAAGGAATTGTTAGTAATAGAATATAACAGCCCCATTACTAAAAATATACCCTATCTGGTCGACCTCCACAAAGTTTCCTTTAGAAATCATCGTGATTAATTCTTGTGGAATTCGTCACTTATGAATTATAATAAATGGGCTTTTTAATCCTTGTAGTCGAACTCCGCGTGGACCCTCCTGAAAACCATCCTGGTTAGTTTTTGGACAATTCGTGTGAATGGACTATCTTAACTTAGTTCTCACCTATCATCATTCACTGGTACTTCGCTAGCATATACCAATAGCATAGATAACAAATTTGAACAGTTAAATTTGTCACACTTACCTCCTGGTGACATAACACCGCTTCGTACGCCGCTTGTTAACGTCTTCGGAGGTTTCTTTGTAGATGGGATGAAGTTCCTGACAAATGTAATAAAGTACATTTCATTTATGTATTTGTGTACTAATGATAAGTTATAAATGCTCTATAATCAAATTCAACTAACATTTTTTAATCTTCCAACGTATCCAAAACAGATATTTGTATAGAAAAAACAGTTTAGCGCCCTTTTAATATTTAAATAAAAACTTCATTAGCTTCATTTATATGAAAATATGCCTAGTAATTTGTGGTGCTATCTGAATCTTATTCAATTTTACGATGTAGTCCATTTACAATAGGAAAATACAAACTCCCTCTTCATAAAAACTGAAAAAACATCTAATGATGTTATTTCAAGTAGAGAACTGTTTTGATGTTTTCTTTTGAATTAATAATACATAAGGAACTGATGGACTATGCTAATAATTAAAATATGTAGGAAATTATAGTTTCTTTGAATAAGTGACCCCCTTTAAAAGTTGGCAATAGGCGCTCGCTGGTTTATTACAAGCTTAAAAACTTGACGGATTTATGTCACGTAATCGCCAACTGGTCTGTTTTGTCTATGTTTTTAATGCCGATTTGCAGTGCAATTTAATTTAATTAGTAAAACTGTCAGATTTTAAATGTTCATAACAAGCCCCTAGGTATGTCAGTTTACGTACCTAGAACGCTCGTGCACGACCATAGTGCGCCCGTTGCCCTTGTTGACGTGTAGATCGCGCACGTGCCGCAAGAGGCGTGGCAAGTTCGGGAAGGGTGCTTGTCCCTTGCGGACTCGCGCGCAATTTCGCCACAAGCACGGGTACTCGCTGTGAGATCCGCGGTAGTGTTGCTGCAGGTGACCCGCTGCCGCCACGCATGTAAATCACAAATAACACACCGGTCAGATTGTATCACAAAATCAGCGACTATGAATGTCTACCCAAAATATTAGTGACAAACAAAATACAAACTTGATGTTAAAGTCACAAAGGCTGTGATGGTAGTATAAACTCGGTCATTCGGACACTTCTTGTTATTTTGTGATGTGAAGAATTATCAATTTTAATTTAAGAGTTCGAGTTTGATTTGAACTCGTTTTATGTGTTCCACACAGATGAAAATTTGGAATTACGTATCATAATAGGTTTTATAATAAAAAAATTGTTACTCCAAAATATTTGTCGGTATATACATATTTATGTCAGAGGTAATTTGTAGACTTTACCACATTATATGATATAATAGTTACCATAATTGTATTACGAACAAATGTCCGCATCATTGTATCACCACTACGTTTTAAGTAGATTCTTAACTTTTCAGATACGCCTAAAGCGATGAACTCTACAAATTAGTTCGCCTATTATTATTTTATCATGGCTCATGCCCCTCTTATTATATCTTACTTACGTTCTAATTTGGGCTTCTTTGTTTCAATATATGTTCCAATCACTTGCAGCGATAAAAGACAATAAAATATAGTCGTCATGCTAAATTTAAAATATAATACAATTATACGTGGGTGTGCTTCATGTCACATATAGGTTTTCTTAAGCAACTTTAAATAGCAAAATATAGTGATACCCCACTTGACAGAAAGTGGTAACAATCGCCTATAAATATGAACAACACATGTGTTGTCAATCAACACAATGCACAGGGAGGCCCAAAGGCTCTCAAGGAAAAACTATAAAGTTGATTATAAAGAATTTTATCTAAAAAAAAAATAATAAGTGATTTATAAAATAACTTCTTTTCAAGGTAAAATTTTAACATTCTTATAAACTTCTAATTAATAAATAGTATATCAAATAGATATTTACTGTTGCCACCATCGCCGATACAATGTTCCATGCAGTCTTGTAAATCTTCGAACTGATAATCGCAGGTGTCCCAAGCACATTCATATGTCATTTCCATGGGCGTCTGTACAATTGATAAGCTTAATACAATTTTATGTACAATAAAAAATATATATACACACATTATACATTATATACAGGCACGACTAGAAACTAAGCATTGAAAGTAGTGTATCATCCCAATTATGCATTTATTTCTAACAAGTCAAACAAGATGATTTTATAAATTGTGTAAAAATCTAACTAAGACTTCGATTCCATCCATGTTTTTTGGAGATTACTTATTTATCATATTTTAATTTGGGACAATTCTAAGCGTTGTGCGTATATGGGAATGTCTCTTTGGTTGTTTAATCATAAATCAATATTAATAAAATTATAAGGTACAGAGACAAAGTACTTTAGTTCTCAGGAATGACAACGCGTGACGAATATGATGGGCAACACAGAACTCTCTGTTATATCTAAGGTACTGTTCATGTCTATAGGCGACGGTTACATCTTTCCATCAGGTGAGTTGTTTGCCATTCTAAGTTGCATAAAAATCATAATCTAATTTTAGAGTATATACATAAGAGTGTCTCCATAAAAATGCTTCGAGAAAAACGGGTCATCTTTTCCATACAATTTTGCGTGATATTTATCATACAAAATTGTATGGAAAAGATGACTATTTAGTTATCATTGATTCCTTTAAAACTCCTATATTTATTTTGTTTTATAATTTCTGCATCTTTTTAGTGTATAAATAAAATAATCATTTTATTTATTAAATAATACGTCAAAATACATTTTATACATTTTATACATTTTATAGTATATATAACACTGATAAAAAAAAAACCGAGTCAGTTAACTTGACAATTAGCTGACAAAAAGTTGACCCGTTTTTGAGGGCTCGATGCTCTATCTATATAATCTAAGAATCTAATATACACAACCTGAGTTCTACTATGGTTCACACTAGAATGATGAAATAGCAATAATAAATAGGCAGACGTACGTGCTGCGACAGTTCCCGCATCTCTTCGGCGAGGCGCGCGGAGGTCTCCTCGTTGCAGCGGGCGGCGCGCTCCTCCCAGCTCTGCTTGGTGGAGGCGGGCAAGGAGCGCCACTCGTTGCCTACGATGCGCGATATCTCGCCTGCGGGACAATGACAGCACATGACGCATATAATACATTTTTTTTTATACAACTTAGAATCAACAAAATGACTGATGGAAAGTTTATATAAACCTAATTAAATAATGGAAAGAACAGAGATGTATGATATTATTCTTGCCATTTGAGAACTCAGGTGTTATTCCTCTGTACCCAGTAAATTCACGCCATATCCCACCCTTCAAACCGAAACACAGCCATGCAAACACAACTGCTTCACGGTAGAAACACGAATGGGACAGATGACCCAAGCAATGTTTCTTTTATCTGTCCCCTCTGGTTAAACCTCTTATAACAAAACTTTTACCCAATTTATAGAATAAAATGACGTTTTTTTTTTATATAAACCTAATTAAATAATGTTTATTTTAATTTTTTAAACAGGTGTAGATATTATAAGTATTTTTTTTCTATTAAAGTACTTATTATAAAAAGTGTTTCCACAATAGACCAACAAACCTAACATAGATGGAAAGAGAGAGAGAGAATTTATTTATTAATACTTTATTTGTAATAAATCTAAAATTAAAATTTCAATCCTTATTCAAAGGAACCATATGAACTAAATTTCTAATAGGCAAAATTATTATAAATAAATTTTATAATGACTCATAAATCAGTAATTTTGTGAAACTTACAAATTAGAGCAATGACGCCATAGAATCGAGAACATATATATTATTATATGATACTTTTATGAGTTTAATAAGGTTACCTTATTATTGCCATATTTTCAAGGCTACGTTTTGGTAAAAGTATGGATGCACCTTTGGGCAAGGGTGTGAAAATTATGGAAAAGTACAAACGTAAAGTAAAAGAAAGTAGAAGAAACCAATATCTTACCAAATGTTGAATCTGGATTGCTTGCAATGATCGCCTTCCGAACCTCACTCGAGTACAATATGTAGCCAGTTACAATTTTTTGTTTTTGTTCTTTCTTCTTTTTCCCAGTTGCCGGCGTAGCGGACGTTTGGCTGGTCGTCTTCTCTTGGGTCGGAGTCGCTGTCATCGTGGGGTTATATGGGTTGCTATTGCCGCCTATTAAAAAAAAAAAAACAATTGAATCTTTTATAAATACTAATATAATTAAATATCTGCATTAAAAAATCGAGTTATCACGCATAAGGAACTTATTTATAATTTATTTTTTGGAAAATTACGCGTAAATTTCGCCTTTTGATTAGCGGTCACTGCAACTCATGCATGCTTGCAACACTAAAACTCGCTCATTCAGGAATCTTGAATATCTAGTTTTAACTGTAATATCCAAGTATATATATATATATATATATATATATATATATATATATATATATATATATATATATATATATATATATATATATATATATATATATATATATATGTGTGTGTGTGTGTGTGGGCATATCCCTACACCAATTTTCTTTCAAGTGGACCACAGCACGTATGCGGATTGTTGAAGAATTAACATGAAACAGAGAGTCAACTAAGCAGTCAAATTTATATAAAGTATCCTGTCCATGAAGCAATAGTTATAGTGGTATCCTTATGGTCCAAGAATATTAATCGTTTTCTATTAGTTGAGCTGTTAGAATGTTTGCTAATACATGTAGTTTAATACAAACCTATAGAGAGGGGAGTAGCGGGTGAAGCGAGCGACGAGTCATCTAGTGAGTTCTCAAGTAACATCTCCACATCGTGACTGCCGATAGTCGTGTTTATGAGATTCGTAAATTGCGGCTTGCCGTCCTATAAAAACAACAAACCGATAAAATAGAATTAACTTTTTTTTCCAAAAAAAAAAAACTTTTTTTATACTAATAAAGTATTAAAAATTATATTACTAAAATATTATGTAAATTGTTAAGTATATCGATATCAGATTTTATGTTAACTACTAACGTAATAATAAATCAATCATCGAAAACTCAGATTTCAGATTAAGGAGTCAAAAGTCGTCTATTTGGAGAGATTAATAAATTAAAGGATCGTCGTACAATTCATTTGTATTATAGCACTTTCTGTATAGCATGACTTAGTGATGTCTTATAAGTAAAATGTTAAAAATAAAAATTACAAAATTTGAAATCGGAAGATGTATAGGTGTTGCTTAATCACACTTAAATTGCTGAATGGATCTAAATAAAATTTGGTGTGCACATAGGCTACATCCTAACTTTACACAGGATTAATTGACGCGGTCAAATCTGCGGTAAACACCTAGTAAGTGAATAAAATATATTCTTACCATGGAGTCCGCATTTACATTAGGATTGAAAGGCTTCTGTGTGAAGACGCTGGACGACGACTGAACATCTTGGGCCGTGGCTAGCGGCGGTGGTCCCAAAGGCTTCGGGAAGAAGTAAATCTAAAAAAACATTTCAGTAATGGGATTAGTAAATAATAATTTTGATTTATATAATCAGAAAAATCTTAAAAAATTAACTAATTTTATAATTTCAGTAATCTTTAACAACTTGTGGCCAATTTCCGTGACAATGAATATCATATATCAAAAGATGATTTTGTACATAAAATTATTACTACGTAAGCTTCATAGTACCATTATTTGCCAGTATTCATACATGGCAAGATGGAACATAATTATAAAAGTATGAGACGAAACATGGTGAAAGAATAATGGCGTATATTTATTTAAATAAATTTAAAACGTATTCATATAACGGGCCAAATGAGAGGTTAAGTGCAGAAAAGAGAGTTCAATTTACATTTACAGTTTATTTAAATTTAAATACAGAAATCTGCATGGCTTTCTATCTCTATTATGTTAGTACCACCAGCCGCTGTGACTGTTTGCTTGCATTTCGGTTTTAAGAGAAAAGATGAGATATGGCAATGGTGAAATTATAGACTTATAAAATAATGCTTCTATATAATAACATCATAGTATTGAACATTCCAGATTTATTTAAAAATCCCATGTCATAATGTTCATTCACACTAATCACTGAAACAGCTCAACCGATTTCAATAAAATTTTACAAATGTGTATCGTTTGTTCCAACTATAAAGATAGGATAGTTTTTATCCAGATAAGAAAATCTGGAGCCTACAGGTGGCAGTATGTGGCAATGCAAAGTTTCCTGGATCAATTAATTATTTTTGTATGCTATAAAAAAAAACTTAATCGCACCTCATCGACTGTGACGTCCTTGGTGTGCTCGAAACGTCGCAAGCCGGCTTTGAGCTTACGCGCCACGCGGGAGGACTCGTCGTATGCACACTCGCACACATACACGTCACCCTCCGCAATTTCAGTCGGACGACCTGCGCACACACACTTTTTATAATACCCAAATACGAGGATAACTTTACAATAACACAAATAAGTACTGTGGAACTAAGTACATTATACGTATTTTAACTGTAAGAATAATGTATTTTTTTCGAGAATAGAAATACTAGCTTTCTTGACTAAAATAGACGTAAGTTAATCCGGTTATTTTTACAGTGAAAATATGAGTACTTGTAAAATTTTTCATTATAAATACAATATATTTAAATAATCTGCTAAGAATAGGATTATATATCTATATAACTATTGTTTATGTATTTAAACTTTGGTACCTAACACGTAAAAGTGACTGTAACAAGCATATTCATAATGTAGATAATGTCATTAAAATAACTTACATTTCAAATAATCATCGTAATCTAAAACAGCACATTTGCCCACGATACCCACCAGTGGGCTTGTATCATGCATCGTCGTCAACAACACTTCTTGTTTGTAGAATGGCTAAAAAAATAGAATTTAATATAAAAATTACATTAAAAACACAACTAAATAGCGCAAAAAAGCTCTAATTTTTAAACAAATTAAATACCTTGTTGATAATATTGGCCACCTCCGACGGAAAGATGAGGAATGGACCGCGGAAATAGCATTTATTACTGGAAAAAAAATATATGTTATTAATATGACTATGTCACAGAACATCCAAGTCTCAATATAACACATGAAGCAAATGTTCATATCTCAAATTATCAAAGATCTTAGTCTATATTTTAATTTCAAACGTGCTTCGTTAACGACAATACTCACTCGCCAGTCTCCCAGATGGTGTCGACCTGCGCGATCATCTGCTTACCACCCTCAGCTACCACATACACATAATCACCGGTCTTGATCACGCCCGAGCACACAGTGTTGTACTGCTCGTAGTAAGTGTTCTCGTCGTCGGTTCCCAGCGGGTTGTACATCACCACGTCCTGGAGGGTTGAAATAACCATTTTATAATTACAGCAATAAGATTTATTTTGTATAACCCGCAGACAGTATTCTTTTAGTTCAATAATATAACCATCACGTGTACTTTTGCAATTTTGAAGAGGTTAAGATGGAACACATACTAGATTATACTTTATTGCTTTTGTACAAGAGTTGCATATAAGTTGCATACAAAACGAATCATATTGTAAACACAGAATGATGATTTACGTAATGTTGCACACATTTTACCCCTCATGTATAATAATCTCAGTATCACCATGACTTTTCGAACAAAATAAATCCATGAAAAAATGAATACAACATGAAAGCATTAAAAAGAAAAAAAAAATTATACATAACAAAATGTTTGTAGTGAAATTAGATACATCAAAGTGCACTTTTAAATATAGAGCTAAATATCGGATATTGGATAATATTTATTCATACTGCTCAGAACCGTACAGTAGCAGCAGTAGTAAATAATACGTCGTACAAGAAAGAACAAACATCGTTTTACTTTACGTAAAATGAGACGAAATAAACATCTAATGTTTCAATAAAATATTTTAACACCAATGTTCAATATTTGGATATTTATAACACAATTCCTAATACATAGATGACGATATCCATTCCCATCAAATTGTTCATAATAGAAATGTAATGATGATGCAAAAGTTGCGAACATTCGCTACTTCGCACAATTTTAACAAAAAATGTAAATATATTGTAAATACCGGTCTCTCCTTCTCCTGAACATTTTCAAGTACTTCCAGTTCAGCGAGCTCATCTTTGTGCTTCTCGACGCGTTCACGGAATACAGACACTGTCCTATTAGGCTCCAACGGCACCTGTATGGGAATATAAGTTGATTGTAAATCAAACCGCTTTGTAGTGTAATGGCTATTTAGTATAAATATACTGGTCGGTGGTAAACTCTGTTAGTTAAGGAAATAAAAAATAAAAAGATGTGATAACGTCATTATTACATCCAAAATATAAACATTGTATTATTATTATTAGAAATATATAGAATGGGCATAAAAATTTTTTTTTTGTTCTCTGGGGGATTTAAATAAGTACTTTATACGAATTGTAGTAAGGTTTGGAATAATCCCCTAATAAAATTGTATTGGTCCGTTAATATTACGCCCTACGTACTTGCTTGACCTACCTACCGGCTTGTTAGAATCGACTGAAAATGTGTACTAATATTATAAAGGGAAGCATTTGATTGTTTCTAATAGATAAACTAAAAAACAACTCAATTGATTTAATTTTTCATCTAGAGAAATCTATATAATAAATAACATTTGGCTATTTATTATTTTCGCTACAATATCAACGAGTAACATAGGCTATATATTATTTTCGAAAATGCTGATTTTCGAAGCTGGGCCGAATCATTAGTAATGATTATAAGGGATAAAAAAAAAATATAAAAACAATAACAGCAAAAGTGCTGAGCAGAAATTTGAAGGTTGAAAGTAAAATTATTTCTCCTTTAATATAAATTGGTTAATTTTATTAATAATTTATAAGATGTGCAAATAAAAATAGATATATGATTACGTCTCTGGGTATGAGCGTAGCTTCCTTTTCGGCACCCTCCCAAACCTTGATCTTTTTGAACCAGCGATTCTTGGTGTTGTACCGACTCTCGCATACATACACATCCTTATCCAAGTAACCTGTTCATAAACAATTTATTTTAAGAAACTTAAGACTGTTAATACCGAAGTGTGGCAACGTCAGAATTATTTGTCAATTTTCAAAAATAATTCAATAATATTCAGTATTTGTTTGTTTATTCAACACGGGCTTTTTAGTTAAAAAAAAAAAGTTAGGTAATTATATAAAAAAAATTGTGATAAAGATGTATTGATGTATAAATTTATGTTGGATCTAAATAACAAAAAAGTATTTGAAAATTTTCAAAGCAAAATATGTATTAGAAGCAAAACTTGTAGTGGTAATTTGCATGTGCAACATGTTCTATAAATAACGTTTCAGTTCATTAACAGAGTACATTGTAAAAAATCAATACAGGATAATGAAAATCGTGCAAGTCTTGTTAAAAATTTTGTGTTACCACTCTTCGGTGAGTTTCGGTATGAACTCTCTTATAAAGAAATAATCATTATATCACCTGTTAACTATCCATTGCTAAACATAAGCTTAGCATATTTTCAAAACAACTAGAAAAAATAGACAAGAGCATGTTTCTACACTTAAGGGTTAAATAAAGATAGAATACATATATACATTCATATCTGTCACGCCTGTCACCCATTAGGATAGGCAGAAATAAGACAGAAAAGATAATTAATACCTTCAGGGCGGAACTTGAAATATTCCTTGACGTTCATGACGTAACAATGGCCGAGTATTTGTTCGAGAGGTATGGTGCGATGAGTTTCCGTTTTAAATACCTCTTGATGTAGGAACTTGCGCGTGCGCACGTGAAATGTCTCGTGCGGCCTGCGAAAATAACTAACTTTACACATAAGAGGTTAAAAACACAGAGCTTCTACTATGAGTAATTGATATCTAATATAAATACTTTTTGTAAATATATAATATAGATATACTTATGGAACTATTTAGCAGAGATTGAACCTGCAACCATCAGATTTTATAGTAATGTGTCATACTAATAATATTTAAAATAATAACATACCTGTAATATACATTGTATGAAAAATAATTGTACCGTTAATCATTGGTACACCGTTAAAATCCGTTTAGTAGTTTTTGTTTCTATAACGAACATCATTTTTGTTGTATCGTCAATATATTTCACCTCTCACTCTCTCCACTTGGACAATGCTCAAATCCTTAATTCCTTTTTCTGCTTGAACATAAACGAAATCACCCTTCTTATATTGTGTTTGGAATGGTGCAGTACTACCGGCCAGTACTGATTCTTCAGTACTTGATCTAGAAGAAAATATATTCACAAAAAATATGAATTGGTACATATCTCTCATAGGTAAGACTTCTTTTGAAAACTAAAGCATTTTTGTGAAGTAGATAAAAAAATTACTTTAGGAGCTATAAAATCATAAATAATTCAATATTCAATACATTTATTACGTTAATCAGACAATCGTTTCAATAGTCAAAATATTATTTCATATTACTCTATTCCTGACATCACATTCTCGATAAATAGTAGTGGTGATACATTATGGCAAATCGTACATATTTAACCTGTACTTCACATGCCTAATCGAACATAGCTTTATCACAATTTATTTGTTCAAATGTCTTTTTTTTATACAACTTAGATTGGCAAACAAGCTAACGGTCCACCTGATGGAAAGTGGTAACAGTCGCCTGTAGACATGAGCAGTACCATGGACATAACAGACTATACTGTTTCGCCCATGATACCTCCCATGCGTTGCTATTCCTGAGGACTCAGATGTTATTCCTCTGTGCCCAGTAAATTTACGCATACATATTAAGTTAATATAGTTTTAGAATTAATATATATGCAACTATAAGAACTATAGAACTAGCATATATACTCTGTGTACTGTATATATGCTTGCAGTTTGCGCAGTTGTAATAGGTGATTATTTCAAGCAATGGACTGTTATCAATTAACCAGAATCATACGGTATGTTTTGTTTATACAGTCTAACAATGTTTAAAATTATGAGTATAAATTAATCTAAAGGGTACGAGAAGCCTCACCTGGTCTCATCTTCATCCTCGTTCTCCTGTAACAGTTTGCATTGTTTCACGAGTTCCACACTAGTGGTGAGGGTATCTCGAGTGAAGTTCATTGCGGGGGATTGAAGAGTGTTCTTGCACAGTAGGTCCCTTTGTTCGACAAAATACGATTGCAGTTCCACTGAATCTTCGAATATCTGGCTGTCGGTACGAGAGAGGCGACGTGCTCTGGACATACAGATTTTTTTTTAATAATTTGTTATTAGAATAAAAATGTGTAAAATTCATATGTTTGTGTGTGTTGAAACTCTTATTTTAGTAAGTTAGTAACACAAATTTGAAATAAAAAATAAGCTATTTCTTTTAATTATATATTTTTTTATTTTGTATGAAAGATAAAAAAACATTATTAGATTTCCACTATGCTTTTTGGGACAATATGTACTCATTTTCCCCGCCTGCGCTACCAGCGTATAGCGACAGCGCAGGCGGTATCATCATTCCATTATCACCCCATAAACTGACCCTGTATATACTAGGTGTCTGTGCTTACCTTTCGAAAACGGCGAACATGTCCTGCTGGAAATGATCGAGACGGCGGTAAAGGCCGCGATCGAGGCGGCGCTTTACGAGGTCGAGGCTGATTGCGCGCACTCGTTCTCCGCCCGCCTCATCGTGCTCAGGCAGTTCTGCCATGCTATCTGAGTAACACCTGGAACCATGAACAATCACATTTTTTTTTCAGACGATTATTTTTGATGTCGAAGTTTTGTTTTTCTATCTTGGTACACTTTTTTTTTAAGCCACAAATCGCAACAATTTCCTGGTCCACTAACTAGGAAATACTGCGTTAAGAGAATCACGCAATAAACATCAGGAATCACAACTCAGAACATCCGGGAAGAAAAGGATTGTTTTAATGGGTTTTAACTGCCCCATTGCTACCTATCAGGCCAACCTTCACGCGTTTCCCCCTGGAAACCATCATGATTAATTCTTGTAGAATTCATTACGATGGGCTAACTGCCCTATTTTCATCCTCAGCTATCATACATCACTGGTGCCCGGCTAGCGTATACCGATAGCGCAGGCAGGGTTAGCATTTCATTTTCACCCATAAAAAAAAAATACTCAGAACATCCATACAATAAAAAAAAAACATTACCTGCCCTCCTCATCTTGGTGATTGTAGACAGTAGTGAACAGGTTGAGTAGTAACTCTTGTACCGCAGCTGGTACATCAGGAACAGAATCTTCATCCTCCCTGTAGTCAAGAAACATTTGTTAATATGTGCTCTGTATACGCAGACGAGTAATAAAGAGTTTCTAAAACACCTCTGGTTTATATGAAATCACTTATGAATGAAAGTAAATGAAGTGAGAGACATAAGCGAAGATAGAAGTCTATCACTTATGATTCTTTCTACCAATCCTGTAAAAATATATTAAGAAACTCATACACACATATATATATACAGGAATGTAACAAAGGCAAACAAGTTGACGACCCACCTTATGGAAAGTGGTACTTACCTAAGTAACTGTTTAGTTTGTAAACACATTCGCTGTAGTATTAATGCATCTTTATATATCTGTGAATCCGGTTCGTTATACTTGCAAGCATTATCAAACATTAGTATGAAATCTGAAGCCAGCTCATTAACAGAACTATAGGTGTTCATTTTGAGTTTGTGTGCTATTTTTTCCATGTCAATGGGATTTTTTATCAGCTCGTAATAGTCTGGATACTCAATTTTGTTCGGTAGCTTCATGAATATAAGGGCTAATTGGCGGTTAGCTGAAATATATAATAATTTGATAAAACTTGTGGTTCTCAATGTTTTAAAGCTTCGATTTAGACTAGTTTTATTTTAACCTGTCCCTTTTTGGTCAAGTAAATGGAGATTAATGACTAACATAAAAAGTTGTAGAAATTCTGGTAATAATAATAATAGTCAATCTTGGAGTATTAGCAGTCATACATACACTAATGGCTGCAGAATTAAGCAAAATAATTCAAATCAAATAACCATTGTTAGATATGTTTGCCATCCATCGACGAACTGAGTAGAAATGAAAACGAATTCATAAGCTATACAAAATAATATAAAGCTTTAGTATGATAATAAAAGTATATAAATAACTTCATAGATTGATCAAAATAGGATCCTATATTTGAAATTTCCAACGACAATTTCAACATTGACAAATAATGTCAACTGTGCTGAAAATAGTTCAAATAAAAAAAAATTAAAACACTAAATCTCACCTTTTGGATCCCTGTAATCTCTGATGGCATCATACAATGTCCTCAGTTTTTGTTCCAATGGTGACAATTGCTTCGATTTAGCTGGTTTAAAGGTTTTTATGTTTGTCTTCTTTTCTTGCATGCCACTGTGCAGATCTTTCAATCTATCATTAAGCACTCTTTCCAGAAGGTTTGCGTCATCATATACCATGGAGCCCTCCTCGTTGAACTGGCGGCAGTTGGAGAACATGACGCGGAAATCGGATACCATCTCATCGACTGAGTTGTATCTATCGTTCTGTGAATGACGAATAATGCTTATGACGGGTTTTTTGTCAATTGTAAGTATAGTACTTTATTGAAGTACATAACTTAATATTTCGCCAGTTACACTACGGCAACACTAAACCTACAAACGTGGTATTGAAAAATATACTATGTTATTCACATAGGCCATGTTTATAAATCACAATCATCATTTTTATCGAGTGATTAAATAAATAAAATAGATTTTTTTTTAATGGAGTAAATTTAAATGTAAGCATTTTTGAATAGTATTTTTTTATGAATCTACAAATATAAATTATAAATACAATTTCAGCTGAGTATAACTGGCAAGAAATTCAGAAGAATAAAATTTTAAAAAAGGAATGCTAACCTTAATATTACTCTCAATGGTTATCATATCGATTGGTCTATCTATTACGTTGTAATAATCCGGATAAAGTTTCTTGCTTGGTTTCTCCATGAAGAGCAACATTGGCTGCCTTCCGTCGGGGCACGTGAAGTCTAACATTTGCTTTGCTATATAGTGTAACTTCTTCTTCAGGGGTAGATTTGATTTAGGGATCGAAGGAGACGGAGCGGGGGATGGAGCTGATGGAGGAATTGGATTAACACGCGGGCGTCCTGCGAATAAAAATTATGCTTTTATATAAATAAATTATTATAACAGTAGTATACTATTTTCCGATAAAAAAGACCTATTTCAAATTTGTCAAAATTAGTTATTTTGAACAAAAAAGAAACTATCGGAATTTTTTACCAAATTATAAAGAATATTTATGAAACTTGTTCATGTTCACACAATTAGTTTTAGAAAAGTTATAAAATATCTAAATAATTCCTATGAACATTGACAAATAAAAATAAACAAAAAGACAAAGTATCACCTAATAATAACCACCACATAATATTTCCTTTCGTACTTTTGTAATGTCTCTAAAAACATAAAAAAAAATGAAATAAATAATTTAAATAACAAGAAAATAAAGTGCTTCCCACATATATTACCTGAACACATATTGTTGATTCTGAACTATAATTTTATTTTGAAATGATATAAAATATAAATAAATAGTTCACAGTCAAAAGGAGACAACTAGACAGAATGATAATGGAATGCAAAATATAACAATTCAGTAACGACATAACGGGAGTTTCATTTCTAAGAAGTATTAATACGATTAACTGGCATCTTATAATTGCCGAGTTCTGCGAATCTGATAAGACAGATTAAATTACATACGCTAAGTATGCGAATAAGCTTATTTTGATTAATCTACTTTGTCAATTGAACCAGGAGATAAATAAACGATGTTAGTTTAGGATATGGTATAAATCTATATTAATCCATTCAGTAGTTTCGAGCCTAACTAAAATACATGTTTACAATTTTTATATTTAAGACAACAATGGGATGAAAAAGTTCATACATCATCGGCAACGCATGGGAGGTATTATGGGCGAAACAGTATACTCTGTTATGTCCATGGTACTGCTCATGTCTATAGGCGACAGTTACCACTTCCCATCAGGTGGGCCGTCAGCTTGTTTGCCATTCTAAGTTGTATAAAAAAAAATCTGTACACGAGAGATATTGAAGACAAATATGAGAGGTACAAGAACGACAAAAAGCAAAAACAATAATTTTTAGTAATTTCATGTGTGTGAATGTAAATTAATTTGTTTGTTACGTCTTGTCACCTTCATGACTTAATCTATCGTTATAACATAAGGCATATACATAAAATTATCTAAACACATTTCCTTTATGTTTGTGCTTAGCAGATCGCATAATATATCGATTTTTAACTTTGTATGAATTTGATAATTGTATGAATTCAAATCTGCAGTTATTGTTTATAATCGATGTATACTAATATATTAATACTAGAACTATGAGGGTGGCGCCCTCTAATGTCTAAAATTGTGTAAGTCATCTTGTAAGTACACAAAAATCTTTGACGGGGATTTTTTACAAATTTCATACCCTCCGATTCATAAAGCAAGTGACAATAAAAACAAAAAATGAAACAAATTAAATTTAATTAGATACATTTTAGAATTCCCATACAGTATGAAGTGTTTCGCTATAGAATTGTGTACCATAGTTTATCCACCAAACTTGGAAAAGTTTTAAATGAATGGAGTTTTCGTAGTAACGCAAGTCGGAATTCTTACCTCATAAACACCTCTGACTAGCTCTTCGACAAGTCGTAGATATACATATACATACATAATTATATTTCATTTCTTACCTCTAGGTCTAGGTGTACTTTGGTTCTGACTCTTCACTGTAGAAAGGCTTTCGTCGTCACTGGATGAGCTTTGCACGATATCCAATAACTCTTGTACACGTTGCTGCATTAATCTAGACAAATATTTGTATTTGACTATATATTTATTGTACGTACAATATTGGAGATTAATCCATACGGCATGTCTGTATGTAAGCAAACACCATTGACTATGAAGCATTAGTAACATGTGTATTTTACCATGTACATGTTGATATATATACCGACATACAAACCTTAAACCTAAGAGGTCTTCTTAGGAATTTTAATAACTAGCAAGAAATTTATTGGATCTCAATCTTCAGAAGAAGGTAAGCTATACCCGTTGTAAACGGGTTTTTAACGTTCAATTTAGCAATAATCTTTTTTACATTATAGTTCAAAGTGTGCAAACACGCAATTTTTTAAAGTTTAAAATAAATTTCGATAAACAAAACAATTCACTAGCATGCTGAAAGCTCGAATCGAGACTATGATGACTTAAATATTCATATAAGTATAGTGCAATTGTTATTGGAGTAATTTTGTTTTTAAATAATAGAGACATACCTTTGTAACTTGACAGCGTCTTTGTACAACCTTGAAGTAGGTACATTGTACTGTTTGGCATTCTCAAACATAATATTCATGTCCCCGGCCACCTCGGATAAGGTTCCGTAAGCCCCACGTCTAATTTTGTTCTTAATCTGGTTGAGGGAGACTGGATTTTTTATTTCTTTGTAATAGTCTGGGTAGGCCCGGCGCGAAGGAAGTTTCCAGAACGGTTCTGCCATTGGAGTGCCTGTGACAGTCGACTATTGTAAGAGAGAAGAGACTGCATTTTTCACATGCAAACTAATCTAGAATGTGGGTGCAACGCAACTACCTTGGCTTTAAATTTATAATTACAATATTTAACATTGAAAGTTATTGATTACATAATAGTTCTTACAGAAACAGGTTTTTTAATTGTTCACACGAAAAAAATACAACTAATGTTTATCTATAATTAACTGTATATTAACTGCGCGAATATATGTTTTCTTTATTTCAAGTTCGGATCATTTAATAAATTATTCATAACATGCATGTAAGTATTATAATAAAAAGTGAAGTGAAAATTAAGTACTATATTTCAATTTAAATTTATTTACAAATATTGTCGTATATATTAGGATCATTGTCACTTGCTTCTTGTTCCATGAATTCAAAAGTTTAAAAGCTAAGTAAAAAACATCGTCTGATACATCCCGTCACATACATTTACAACAAAGGCGGTCTAGAAACTCTTGCCATTAAAGGACGCCACACACAATTTATAGCAGTAAGTAAAAATATACAAAAGTAATTACCGTTAGGTCCCAAATGATTCTTAATTGTTTCTAGAAGCTTCCATTGTGGGGAGTCTTCATTTTCAATATGTTCTTCACCACTTTCACCGCCACTATCTTCGGAATGCTATAAACAATACAATTATGTTACACATAGCAATATGAAATGTCATGAAACACACTAATTTACTTGATAACTTTTTGATGAAGTATCGCAAACCCATCGCAGTAGGAAATATACAGTATATTCATCAAAGGAAAGTTTATGCTTTACGATGTAGTAAATACACTCTTTGCTAACATGAATGAATAAAGAAAACAGGTAATAGAGTATAATTTTTGTATACCTGACATTCATATTAAGTGAACAAACCATTATTCAAATAACTATACATAAAATAAACAATAGCTAGAAAAAGATTTTTGTGTAATGTATTATATATTGCCTTAGATTACACAGATACTGTCTCCATACAAATGCTTCGAGAAAAGCAGGTCAACTTTTTCATACAATTTTACGTGATAAATAGATAATTATTTATCACGAAAAGTTGTATGAAAAAGTTTCCTTTATAGTTTCTCTATTTATTTTTTTTTATAATTTTTTACATGTTTTTAATGCGTATAAATTCGTTTTATTTATGAAATATTTAAATATAGATACGTCAAGATACATTGTGTGTAAGTATTAGAACACTGATAAAAAAACGAGCCAGTTAATTTGACAATTAGCTGACAAAAAGTTGACCCCTTTTTTGGGACTCGATGCTCTATCTATATAATCTAAGAATATTCCATCTTGAAAAAAGATTGAAAATAGGTATTGTTCCCCAAGATCAAAAACCATGGAAAGATGAAACAATAAATATGAGCATAGATAATAAAAATATACAAAATAGGGATATTTTCTAATACCAACCTTAAGCTCTGACTCTGTGTCGGAGCCGGGTGGCTCCATAATGGCTAGCGCTTTACTGTTTGGCACGGGGCCCACGCGTGAGGTTCGTTTGCTACGAATACGCTCTGATGTCTTAGCGGGACCGCTGCGGCCGTGTTGATCAATCTCTTGTTTGCGGACTTGGATCACCTGCATATATATTTATTTATTTATACTTTTGCACACATTAAAATATGTCTAAAGACGGACTTAATGCCTGATTCTCTACCAGTCTACCGTTATGCTAAACGAAGAGTAAATGACAGTGCATGGATTTAGCAAAATCAGTTTGTAAATAAAATACTTAGATTTTTTTTCTTTTCAACCGACTTCAAAAAGAAGGAGATTCTCAAATCATATGTATGTTTTTATCGGTTTAAAATTATCTTAATTAATTAAGTGTTAACGTTACAATGCTTTAGCATTTCATCTACAACACTTGGAAATACGGTTATGCATATATCGTATTACCTTTTAGTTTTTTAAGAAATTACTAATTGCAAAACATGCAGGATTACTAAAGATAAAATTAATTAAAAAATATTACCTTCTTCAATGTTTTAGCATCTTTATAAATCTGACTACCAGGCTCGTTGAAGTGGCAAGCATTACGCACCATCAGTTGTAAGTCTTTCTCTAACTCATTTATGTTAGTATATTCACCACCCTGTATCTTCTGTGCAATGGTCTTCAAATCTATAGGGTTGTCTATCACGTTATAGTATTCTGGATAGCGACGTTTGGATGGTAGAAATTGGAAGGCGGGGTAAAGAGCTCTACCATCCGAATTAGCAGTCATTACCTGTGAAATGATGAGCAATTTGAGTAAGTAATAACATTATTTTAACACTTATAAACATGTATAAATTCTATTTATTTACATAAGTAATACCATAGTGTAAAGGGTAAAAGTATATTTCACAGACTTATTAATATTTTTGAAATCAATAAATGAGTAAATAAAAGTCTGCGACGAAGATTGACAAAATCAATTTTACTTATATATAATAATAACTGCTAATAAACAAATCAATTAAAAATAAAAGAACCGACAACCACTGCATGTGACGATTTATGCAAAGTGAAATAAAAGAAACAAAAGAAAGCCACCAACAAGTTCTTTTTCAGTTTTGTTTGTAATATTAGAAAGTGTATTGTAAAATTTACATGGAACTTGAACAGTAATTATAGCAAGGTTATATTTGCAAATATAACAAATATACAAATGTGGTGACAAAATGTGATAAAAAAAATGGTTACCTAGAACGAGAAAAAATTTAATCCAAATGGTGACACAGATCACATGAGGTTGAACTTAGGACAATACACCAGTACAAGAGAAAAAAAAATACGCAATAAAAACCTGTACTGAACTGCCTAATATGATAATAGTAATTTATTGTTCTACTCATATGAACAGAACAGAGATCTATGCATTAATACTTATACATTCTTTTTTATATTTTATAAATACACAGAAAATAAAATCTTTAAGTATATTAGTATGGACAGGTTTGTCTTATTGTTTCAAAACTTATTTTTTAGTTAAATGATTGAGAAATGAAAAAAAAGAAAATCTTACTGCATTAAATAACTCCTCAAATACATTATCCTCTTCATTATTGGTAGATGTCTCTGATAGATCCTCAGCTACATCTGATCTGCGGCTGGAAGATCCATTGCGAGATAGCTTTGGAGTCTTGATTTCTTCACCTGTTATATACAATAAAATTACATTAGCCATACACTTTTTGGATGTGCCACATGCCTCATTAAAGGGATTTGTAAAAAATTTTTATAGGAAGATATAATTATTAAAATGTTACTAGCAACAAAAAATTATGACAGAATTTTTTTATAAAAATTAATAGACCTAACCGAAACCTACAAACTAGTTTACCCTGTAAGATGAGAAAATATGCAATAAGAAAGAATAAGATAACAAATATTGGTATCACATTCTATCTCATGCATGTATGAGTATAAGAGATACCATATATGTCTAATAAAAATTTCGATCTGGGAGCTCATTTTGTAAAGCAACATATTTATTGCCACACATATAATGACAAATTATTAATATTACCATTTTCCAGAGCCTGTTTATTCTGGCCATACAGTTTCCACAGCTCAATAGCATCTTTGTATTCCACAGAGTCTGGCTTGTAGAAAGCTTTTGCATTGTTCACAAGCAGCTCTATATCAGCTGATAACTCTTCAATATCTTCATATGTGTCAGTTTTCAATTTTTGTTGAACCTGCAATCAATTTATTAAATGTATCAACTAAACCATAGGTTCTCAATATGAGTGATAACACCCTTTTTGGGCATTTGAGACTTTCATAGGGCTAGAAGAAGACTCAGAGAAAATTATTATTTAAATAAAATTGTGTCACTTCTGCTTTTTAACAAATTGTAAGAGAAGTGTAAAAAAAGTAAGTAAAAATGGAGGGCTCTAAAAAAATATTAGCTTGCTTATTTACTTATTATAGATGCTTATTTACAAAGCCTACTGTTATTGTATATGTGAAATAAAAAATATATAAAAAATCTTTTAATATTTCAAATTATTCTTAATTTTTGTGTTATTAATTCTATTATACACTAGAATTTCAAATGAAAATCTCTTTTATAGTGAAATCCATCTGTTAAAAATATTATTGAATAAGGACAAAATTAATATAAGATCACAATAAACTCCTTAATTAATAAACTCTACAAAAATATCAAAATCTGAATATATTATAAATACATGGCAATACCATATAATATATTGATAATAACTAAATAAAGAATAATTGAAAATCTTTTCCCTGATTATTATATATTATATATGATATATTATTGTTACTTATAGGGATTACTAATTTTCTTACAGTAAATAGTCTACAAAATTACCCTCAACAAGTCAATAGGCTGTGACACAACTTCATAGTATTGTGGCTCTTGTCGCCTCTTAGGTGCTCTAATAAAGGAGTCACATAGCAATGTACCATCTTCTTTTTTATATGACCTTATAGTGTCATACAGTTGCTGACATATTTCACCCTGAAAAAAATATAATTCATTAATCATAATTAATCAAATAAAGAAATTACCCAAAAAGGATGACAGATACACTCCAAAAACACACACCCAAACCCAAAACGCATATCAATATACCTTTTTGTCCAGTGCAGGATTTGAACCTATGACGAACCCACCTCTCTGTGAATATGAGGAGATTATTACTCTAATCGGACAGGTTGGTATTGCAAAGCTTTGGTTTCAAAATTGATTTTAATATTAATGGAATAATTTGGGTTGCAGGTTTGGTTTTAACAATCCAAATTAGTTAACCTGGTATTTTTTAGAATATTCTTTTATGTAAATAATATATTTTTTATTTTCTTTTTTTATACAAATCATCATACTTTTATAAATTATTTCATTTGTACACTTAAATGACACCATCAGTTTGTTACACCTACCAATACAAACATTAATTAAACCTATGATTTATGTATGTAACTCCACCTGTTACTATAAGTAATACTCAGTCTCTTCTACCAAAACTTATACTATTAAATAAGAGACTTTGCTTACAAACCCCAATTTTAATTTCAAGTTTGAGAACTTACAGGATCCAGCTTCTTTTTCTTTCGAGACGATGGAGGCGGTACAGGGTTGCTTAACTCCGCTCCATCATCACTATCGTCATCAGCTCCACGACTGGCCACGGAAGAGGCACGTCGTCTCTTGCTCATTGTTTACTAGCACAAATACCAGTAAGTGAAGTTTCTCGAGAATATAAAGTATCCAACAGAAAACTCTCACGTCATTACCATGTTAAAAACAACGTTTATTATATTAATAAAATATTTACTGAAATAAGTCACACACACTTTATATACGTACATTTATTTTCCACATAATGAAATTACTGAATTAAAACTAGAAGAATAGGAATTTAGAAACCCAAGCGTGTTTACCAAATTAAAAAGAGAAGCGGTAGACCACAGAGTGAATATGAGAGAACAAGGAGAGTGGACAC
Organism: Galleria mellonella; assembly: GCF_026898425.1. NCBI lineage: Eukaryota > Metazoa > Arthropoda > Insecta > Lepidoptera > Pyralidae > Galleria > Galleria mellonella. The sequence continues at coordinate 4,428,963 of NW_026442062.1, forward strand.
TACTTATATATCGATGAAACCAAAATACATCTATGCAAATACCTAGAAGTATCAACATAAAAAAAGTATATTCAAAGTTATATCAATATTATGCTGTTATATACTATACATTATATACATCTTTTTCGAAAATATCAATTTCTTAATAAAATTTTCTGTAATATAGTGTCAAATTTTCAAATACAATAAAATGGTTACATAGATTTTATATTAATGCTTTTTTATTCAAGTTGACGTGAATCAAAAGCCATCATAAACTGTACATACTCTATGCTATGACAAAAAGTACAGAGTAAAATTTATAATCTCATCTAAATTAATGCAAAATTAATTAGATAATTAGATATTTATTAGATCGGGCTTATTAGATATTTAATAAAAAAAAAGTTCTTATAAAATCGTTTAAAGAAATATATCTATTTGTATTATTTCTTTGTAGCCCATTATATTTACTGGCAATATTTGCTGTCAATCATCGTTTCATTGCCTTGACTAGATTTATGGGTTGGATTTAAGAGTTGTTAAGCGAATTTGGAATTAATGTTACTGAAATTAAATTTATATATTACCAATAGACCATAAATGGGTCCCTAGATTTGTAAAAAAAACTTTTGTTCTTAATTTACAATCTGTCATATTAGAATCCAATATGTTACGTCGTCTTAAGTTACATCATACCATTATTCTCAAATATTTTTAATGTTATAGTCGTTATATCAGCCGTAACTATTCACTGCTGAAATAGCCTAAGATTTATATTTTTACTAGCGACCTGCCCCGGCTTCGTACGGGTGCAATATTAATACTAAATATATCTACCTAACTACTACAGAAAGAACTTATAAACAACGTTTACAGCCTTTTTGTCATTAGACAATACAAACTTGATATAGTGCGAAGTGCGACCTTCGACGCGCTACTTATAGGTACGCGCCCTCCGTGCCGGCCGGGCCGGTACCGCCGCTTCGTTATGTGTCCGCATTTTAAATCTATATCTTCGGAAATATTCATTTAAATTACATGCTGTAAAGGGCCATATTGATCTATATTAAATGGACAATGTATTTAAGGTACTTAATTGGATAAAATTTAATGCTGTATTATTTAAAATCACTTCGTAAATAAGCCATTTTTTCCCGTAAAATATAAATGATATAAAATGGTTATTGTGGGTTATCCTTAAGAGTTAGACATATACCATCGAGATCTTTTTTGTTAACCTTTTTAAGGTGTACAATACCGTAGTATATTATTTTGATTTATCTCGTGGGGTTCAGCCAGCGTTTGCAATGTAAGCGCAAAAAAATGTATTTACGACATAACATTAGAAACCTCTAAATTTATCAGTGTTTCTCTACAATATTATGCATGTATTATACAGATAAACCTTCTTGAATCATTTTATCTATTAAAAAAACCGCTTCAAAATCCATTGCGTAGTTTTAAAGATTTAAGGATACATAGGGACAGACAGACAGCGACAGTGACTTTGTTTTATACTATGTAGTGATGATATCCTAATATATTAATATAAATGTGTAAGTTTGTAAGATGTTGGATACTTCTATGTTACTCAATAAAATTTAAATGGCTAAAATAAATAATAATAATTAATTGAATGAAATTGCTACATATACGAGTAACTTACCCGCGTATTAAGACTAAATATGTATAATATATTTAAGTACTTATTCAAAACTACGAAAAATAGTTTCATGTAAACTTAGATGTAAGTTTCTTTACCTTAATGATATTCAGATTCAATGAAAAAATTTAAAAAAATTATAATAATTGGTGTCATCGGTCACCAATTATCACATTTTTTTTTTTAAATGCAGTAGATATGTCAGTGTTCCATTCCAGAAAAACATAGTGAAATAAATTTCAGAGGTACAAACCAGGCCATATTTTAATCTTTTTACCTACCCTCAAATTTTTATTTTGTAAACTTCTTAAAAATTGTACAGATCTAAGACATCAACGTTCACATTACATTAAAATATTTTTAATTTGCCAAAAAATACTAAGCACAATGCTCAAATACCATAAAAATTTCATTTTATACGGCGAACTTGAATATTTTTGTATAGTGTGTCGAGAAGAATTTTTAAATATAGAAGATGTCGAAAAACACATCCGATGGGAAAAACACAGAAAAATAATGAAAAGACAAACTCTTTTTCCGAAACTTAAACAAGATTCGATTTATAAGGTTTGTACAATTATTTTTTAATTCCGAAATCATAAATTTTAAGGTTGAGTGGAGAATTTATAATAAATACAAGGCGGCTGACCCGTCAACGTTGAAAATGTTTTACAACATATTTTGACATAAATATCGAAGCAGGCTTTTTAATGGATGAAAATAGTAGGTATCACTATACACCCTGTCTGCGCTACTTTTTTAATGGCTAAAAATTGAATAGCTATCCCGCCAGCGCTATTTGTATACGCTGGTGGGGCACCAAGCAAGGGGGATGAGAGCAAGTTAGTTAGCCCATGTGACGAATTCAATGAGAATTAACCACCATGGTTTCCAGGGGGAACCGCGTAGAAATAGATCAAATAGGGTATATTACTAGCAATGAATCTGTTTGACTCCATTACTAACGATCGCTTTCCCCTAACCTGCGCTATTGCTTGACGGTAGTGGAATACCAAGTGTATGAGTGAGTGATAGATGAGAATGCAGTCACCATCCAATTCCTGGTGAATTCATCACGATGACGTCAAATTAGGTAGTTTCAGAGGTGTCCGCTCAAAGATTGACTTGACAGTTAGTTTCCCAGCAATAAGGATATTTCCTGTTAGTAACAATCGTTTTTTTTTATACAAGTTAGAATGGCAAACAAGCTGACGGTCCACCTGATGGAAAATGGTAACCGTCGCCTATAGACATGAGCAGTACCATGGACATAACAGAGTATACTGTTTCGCCCATGATACCCACTATGCGTTGCCATTCCTGAGGACTCAGGTGTTATTCCTCTGTACCTAGTAAATTCACAGCATATCCCACCCTTCAAACCGAAACACAGCCATGTAAACACACCTGCTTCACGGTTGAAACACGAATGGGACAGAGGTACCCAAGCAATCGACTTTTGTACAAAGTCTCCCTCGTCTTGCATATATGCAGGCAACTCAACAGGAACATACTTTGAAGATATTTAGCAGAAAAGTTTAAGTAGGTGATCCTAAACTGTAAGTCTAGAATTATAATGACAACTGGGATAGAAGTAGGTAATAATTTACAATATAACATTTTACGAATAACGATGTCTTACTTGTGCCTTATAGGGTAGCAAGATAGACTAAAGTACCAATAGTTCTTCAATACATACGTTTTGTCTATCCGTAATTATAATTTTTGTCAATTATAATATATAACCCGTTTAATAACCAACATATTTCAGATTGGAAACAATTTCTATTGCGAACTATGCAATTATTTAACGTCAGATATGGAAAATATTATGGCTCACCTGAACGAGGAAAAACATAAAACAAATAGAAAATCTAAAACCCCCGTTATTCCCAAACTTGTAGAATGCAAACGAGATGTGGATACTGGATTTATAATAGTCCATAATGTAATAGTAAGCATTCGTCAATGGAACACTTTTGTGAATCTGACACACTGCATGCTGTGCGATACTGTTGTTGATTTAAATCGCACAGACGAACACATAGTTTTGCATGATCATCTCATAAAATTAATACAAGCGCGCGTAATATTGGAAAATGAAGGTAGATGCTATAGGAAGGTAAGTAAAGTCAATAATTTAAAATATTTTAGTATAATAACTACTGGTTTACCTACTACCGGACCATCAGGTCCCTTATTTATTAAATTACTAGCGGCCCGTCCCGGCTTCGCACAGGTAGACATTTTTAAATTTTAAAAAGTGGCCATTAAGGCTTCACACGCGACGGAAGCTTAAAAATGAAGTAACTCCTCCTGTTTCCCCAACATTTTCCGTCACTGCTCTGCTCCTATTGATCGTAGCGTGATGAAAAGTATACTGGTCCCAGGAGTATGAAGAATAATTGTACCAAGTTTCGTTAAAATCCGCCGAGTAGTTTTTGTTTCTATAACGAACATACAGACAGGGAGACAAAAATTTTACTGATTGCATTTTTGGCATCAGTTTCGATCACCCCTTAATAGTTATTTTGGAAATATATTTCATGTACAGAATTGACCTCTCTACAGATTTATTATAAGTATAGATTAGATGGTACGGTATTTAGATGAGCTTTTTCGACTAAAATATACGTAAGTTAAACCGGTAGTTATTACATTAAGTAATATATAATGTGTACTTATGAAACTTTTAACAATAAAATTTAAGATTGTTCATCAAAAACAAAAACGATTAGTAATGTTAACAAAATTTGCACAAAAACAACGTGGTAGTAAAACCCTTTTGGTTAAAAAAATACACGTAAGTTAAAACTGCAGTTATTACATTAATATACTCGTATAATATGTAGGTACTTACGAAACTTTTAACAATAAAACTTAAGATATTGTTCATAAAATAAACCCCCGATTTGTATTGTTAACAAAATTTGCACAAAAACAATGTGGTAGTAAAATCCTTTTGGTTAAAATAGAATCAATATAACCCATTCAGAATGGAGGAGGCTGTTTCCTACTATTCTATTCGTTTTGAGAATAAATATAAGTAAATAAAGTTGATGGCAATAAACAAGGCATAATTATTCAATAATTGCCGTGCGGTTCCGGCATAGAATTGGTCATCCCTTCCTTTACCGTGAGTGTCATAAGAAGCGACTAAGGAACTTAATGGTCGAGGGATGGGCAGCAGCATCCCTCTTAAAATATGACCAAAAAACAAACCCGCCTGCCAAGCCTGGCAATTACTAGAAAATCGCCCCCAATTGTAAACTAACTTAAGGACCGGTCTCGTTCCTTGTGAGTTCTATGGGAGAGGCCTATGTTTAGCAGTGGACAAATAATGGTTGATATGATGATGATGATCCAATAATGACATTTGAATTTAAGAATGAAAAATGACTGGACCTAACAACAAATGCCGAAATCGTATCTACTTACTAATTATAAATATTTTTATTTTCAGATAAATAAAGATATCAATTATTGTTTTATTTGTAAAACGATAGTAGGTACATCTGATCTTAATGATCACTGGAACTCCGTGGAACATTGTGCAAACAAGACCTCCAGCATCGCAACAACGTCTAAAACGACTGAAACCAAAACAAGCAAAGAAATATACCGTGCTAATGAAACAACCAAAAAGTTGCTGCAATTGCAAAGAACAGTATATGACATAAATTTGGAGAACAAGACGGCAACCTGCAAGTTTTGTAATAAAATTATTCCTTTTCTAGGCAGAGAAATGTTGAATCATCAAAAAGAACATGCAGAAGAGTTACGTGATATAGACGATTCGAAAGAAATGTTGGAAATCATTGCAGGCAATGTTCATTCTAGTGATTCTGAAGCATCGGAGGTAGGATTTAGCGAAACAATCGACCATGGCAAACGTAGGCATAAAATGTCTTTGTATGGTAAACAACATTATATTACACTAACACCAGTTGGTGCCAAAGGTTATTGTCACTTGTGCCACGTTTATATGTCTAGTCACATAAAAGTATTTAGGGAACACACACGAGGACATATACATAAGGGTCATTTGGAGTTTAAAGGTCTTAAAAAAGGTAAGAAGCACGAAAAACCAGATTGCAACACAAAATCATTGCAAAGTTATTTAAAAAACATATTTTATTCGCACGCTATGAGATCATTCTGGATAAACGAGGAGTTAAGTGTGAAGACATATAGTTTTATTCTCATTGCACCCATAAGATATTATAAGAAAACTAAATGCTACGCATGTGATGTAGAATATAAACAGGGAGAGGCCATAGAGCATTACAAAACTATCAGACACAAGACTAACTTATTGGATACCGAAGTAGTCACATATTTGAGAGGCGAATTTATAAGAGAGGTAAATGCATGTTATATAAAGCTATTTTATTCGTATTTGATTTATACCTCGATCAGTTTAGAATCTATAGTTTTATTAAATTTATGGCTTACTTTATATTAATTGTAGATGAGCAGATATTTAGTGAAAGAGTGCTTCCTATAAAACTACTAACGTCTATGTTATGCTAGTAAATTTTTAAATAATAAAAAGAATAAGATTCGTTTGAAAAAAGAATTATCAAAAGTTCATAATAAATTGCCGAAAACATTGCGTAAGAAAAATACTGAGCCGTTAAAAACTCCTTTGTAATTAAAGCTGCTCGTGATGAACTATTAAACATGAAAAAAAAAACTCACAACTACTGTCCTGAATTAGATAAATCGTTTTTTTTTCTTTGCCTTATTTTCTTTTTGCTAATTTCAGATTCGTAACGATTTGTATCATTGTGGATTTTGCAATCGACTATTTGCTTATTGGGATAACATGAAACGCCACATGCGCAGTTGGCGACATAAAGAAATGAAAAAAGACAGGATTATGGCTTCAAACCTGGCTCGAAAGTGGAAAAAAGATAATCTGCTAACTGTTATCAGCACTAATCCCGATATAATGTATGTGCAATTGTTAGATCTTGACTTTTATTTATGATTTTTTATTAATTATTTTTGAAGACACCTTTCATTCTTTTAATGTTGGCAGATAGATTTTTCATTATGTTTTATTTAATGTAAGAGGGCTATTTTTTTGGGAAAAAACATATTCTATTTTAGGCTGTTATCTTTATGACTGTATATAGATAGAATATATAAATTATGGTATAAATATATATTTGTCTACATAACTTTAGATATGTTACATTATTAGGAATAAATTAATTAGTTTACATCATTTGCTATGAATTTAAAATTAACCTTAAAATAAAAGGAAACCTTTAAATGTCTAAAAAAAAAGCATCAAAAGAAAAACAGAATTGAAAGTGTCATGTAACCATTTTTAAAGTAAGTTTTAATTTTATAAAGAAGATTTGCATGTTTTATATAAAGTAGTTTTTATTAATAAAATAAATAGAAAATATTTTATTACTTTTTATTTATAATTTATATGAACTTTTATAATATAAGCATTATACTATATAGGTATATAATCTATAAAACTTACATATTTCTGTTTAAACATTATTAAAATTTAAAACATTACTTAAGTAATAATCACATAATAAACTGACATTTTCTTTCTTTTAAATACCCACCGTTAATTCTGGTGGTGTTTAAGAAATATCTAGCTCAATATGCAGGTAGTAGTTTTCCAGGAAATCCACCTTTTAGAAACTACTGTCCTATAGAAATATTTTTATACTTAATTTCTATATATACCTAATTCAGTCATTATTTCAAAGAAAAAATAAATCTAGTTACTATAAATCATAAACTTTATTACAGTCTAATAATTATATATGTATACTATTATAATAGTAAAAAAAAAAAAACTTAATGTATCAAAATTTTGCCTCTGTAGACATTGGGAACTCTTTATCCATGGATGAAATAAATTTTCCTGCAAGTGAGCTTTACAATTAGAATTCTACAATGTTCAATTCTATTTATAAATATTTTAAATGAGTAATTCTGGTTTTGGCAATCTGAAATTATTAATTGATACCTACTGGTCTATTAAGACAGACAACAATATATGCCAAGGAATGCCTCTCATTTATATAGGCCTTAAGACTTTTGACTGTGAATACATATACATGGTTTGTTTCTACTAACTTGGTATGACTGTTTTATAGAAATCTAAATAGCCATGAATACCCATACCAGAACAAATAAAATAAAAACCTCTGTCATGATTGAACTAAATACAAATCAAGTAGTTTACTTGTGTGAGTTGAGCCACCAGTAGATATGCATGTGAATGCAAGGTCAGGTCAATGGTTTTTGATAATACAGACATATTGGCTAAGTGGACACCTAAATACTTATTATTTAAATTATTTATATAAAACATGTAATATTTGACTCAGTCAATTCATCAGGCACATTATTAAGGTAAACATTTCTAAGCTTCTGATGGTAAGTTACTGAAATAAATATCAAACCATTGAGGATAGTGTGACAATAGTAAGATTAAATCGTTTTCAGATGTATCATGCAATTTACGAAGATAATTTACTGTTGCATTAACATATGTTTGTTTTAAAGACTCAGGTAAACTGTTAACATCAAAATCCATTAATAGAACTATGTGACTCAGAGTCAGGGGATATAATGATGTTGTAGTCCCAGGATTTTGCCTTTTGATATGTTCGATAAATAATGGTATAAATATTTGTATACAAGAATCAAAGTTTGTCATAATAAATATAAAATTCAGTACACCTGAACATATTTGGAAACAAGTAGGTGATGAACATTTCTTAATTAACTCTAATAAATGAGCATTGTCAGAAAATATCTTTTCAATATCAAGTTCTCTATTTGTTAAAATTGTATGACAAATACCAAGTAAATCTTTCTCTATTTCTGGTTTCATTTTTATAGCTATATCATCAAATAATTTGTTATATTCTGCAGGTAATTTATCATTCCACAGGTCCTTTATGACACACATATAATTTTCATTTTTAATATGCCAATGAATTATGTCATCTGACAGCATGTCTAGATAGACACCATTGCCATTTAAATTGATTAAAGCTTGAATAATTTCTGGGTTCAGTGTAGACTCATAAATGGAATCTATATTTAAGTATTTGAATCTCCGTATTAAAAAAGCGTCGAGTTGCCTTTCTGTGAACTCACCAGGTCTATTTTCAAGCAAATGTTGTTGATAAAGTTCAGTCAAAGTTTCCATTTCATTCTCATCTACATTAACGTGATCTTCAGGCTCTATTTTGCACATTTTCCTTATGTTTTCAAGTATAGTCAGACGTAAATTATTATTAATGTTGGAGTTTTGTTCAGATATCTTAAGGATCTTGACTAAACTTCTTGAAAGAGCACGAGCTACATTTCTATCAAGCAGTGGATTTTTATAGGTAAAATCTGGACATATTTCATTATGTGATTTAATTATTTTCTCTATTAACTGATTATTCATTTTTATTTTTATATCACCACGAGTGAACAAAAGTTTATTATTTAAAAACCAGTTTGTTGACAAACAAAAGTAAAATGACTTTAAAGCTAGAACATTTGTTAAAGTCACAGATAACATAGAGAGATTGATTGACCACAGATGTTAAATAACCTGAATAATACTAATGTCACAGATAATATAATACTATACTAGCTAATGTAATTATCGTGTGAAATAATTTTATATTTAAAAATAGGTGATAATTATTGATGACAAATGCAAATTATTGAATACATACATTATGAATAGTAAATTTAATATTTTGCTTCATAGGAGAAACTTCATGAAGGATGACACGTTATAGTAAATCTATAAAACAAACAACGTTTATTCTGCCATCTATTGTCAAGTAGCATAACATACTTTTTAGTAGTGTACTAGATAACAGATGTCACTAATAGTGTAAACAAATAAAATGTTTTTTAAACCGACTACAAAAGGAGGAGTTCTCAATTCGGGCGTATCTTTTAATGTTATGTTATGAGTTAGCCTATAGTGAGGAATTCTACAAAAAATAATCACACAATGGATTCCAAGGGTAATTGTGTGGAGATCGACCTGATAATCAATTGCTAATAATGAGGCTGTTAGACCCCATTACTAACAATCCCTTTAACCTCCCTCCGTCACCTCTCACCGCGTGTAGATTTTTTTATGGATGACAATGGAATGCCCCGTCTGCGATAGCGATATACACAGTTAGTGCACCAGTGGCAAATGACAGGTGAGAATGTAAAAGTAGGTCAGTTAGCCCATCGTAATGAATAAACCTGGAATTTTGCACGATAGTTTTCAGGGGGACCACGTGGAGGTCGACCTGATAGGATATGTTGCTAGCAATGGGCCTGGTAATCCGCATTAACTAGCAATCCCTTCCACTCAGGTATCGCGTGGAGCTTAATGTTGTATATTGCTTACAGTTCCTATTAATTCTCGTTACTGATAATTCTTAATCCCTTCCTCCCTTGGCAGGCGGGTTGGCAAAATATTTTAAAAAGGACGCTGCTGTCCATCTCTCTATCTTTAAGTTTCCTTAGTCGCCTCTTACGACACCCACGGGCAAGGAAGGCTGACCAATTCTATGCTAGGACCACACGACAAAAATACCGACCTAATATACTTACTGCTATACGGTTACAGATAAAATGTAGATTCAGATTTATTAGCTGTTGTAGATGGTCTGTAGACTATTGCGAACAAAGTGTACTGTACTCTCGAAGTGCTACAGAAGTGTTTAACTTATTCTATGCCGAGACCACACAGCCAGGTACTATATAATCAAATATAAATAAAGTATGATGATGATGATAAATAGAGAGCGTCATGGTCTAATATTACAGCCACGAACTTATAAATCTCAAAGGTCGTAAGCTAAGAGACTAAAATTCGTGTCAATTTAAATTATCGACTAATTCTTCGATAATGGAAAACACCATTAATAAATCAAATTAATCGTATTTATTAGTGGCGTTATACCACTAGTTTCATTTCTTGTTACAATGAAGTGTAATAAAATTATGATAAAAATGTTGGAATGTACGTTCTCCACTTAGGTTATAATTCTCTTTGATATACTTAGATTGTACTTACTGTTAAATTTTTCTGACTACCCCTCTAAAGATCACAATCATAAGCATATTTTATATTTTTTTATAGATATTTTCTGTATGTGTATTAGAAGTAAAAGAGAACGAAGCGCTACATGTTCACCAATCATAGAGAACTTTAACAATGGCGTCGCTCCTAATTAGAAAACTTAATTAAATTACTGCAAAACGACCTTTAAATAAACAGACATTCCCCGGTTCCCTTTTATATTGCGACGTTGTTAAAATTGTTGGAATGGGTACAGGGCCTTATGTGGGGGCGAGATGGTAGTTCACGTATCTCGTTCTCGGGCGGGGCCTTAACATGGTATGGCCCACGTATTTAGATTCTCTCTATGTGAGGTCTTGATCGTAATTTATTAAGCGGCCCCACAAATACAAACTTTCGAAATACACTATTCAAGAAATAGCTACGTGAATTATTAAGTCGTTCCAATGACTTTTTTTGTCCAATCTCTATCTGTGTAACGGTGTAAATTTTTTACTAATTAAGATATCTTCTGCTTATTATTCACGTTGATCTATGTTTTCTAATAGTTTTGTGCACGATTTATTATCGGATGCTTTCTTTCGTATTGGTAATGAGTAGGTATTGAATAAGATTTGCTAAAAATATTTTTCAATATATTTTTATAGTGTCGTCGTAACGAAAGAATGATTTTAACCTGAGGAAGGTAGTTTCCGTTAGTACCTACATAGTACGTAAGTATCTAGTTATGTGTAAATAGATAGTGCCTACTATATAAATGTAAATTGAATGGTGCGTATAATATGTAATAGATATAGTATAATAGGTACACAAGTACATACTATTTATGTCGCAGTCATTAGGTAGATATGCACGTGTGTAATACTATCAGTTCAAGAGTCATAAATTAGGTATAGGCAATATACAACATACTTATAGGTAATACGTATGTATTAAAAAATCTAATGATTTTGTTTGTAAAGGACACATTTAAAAAAATACTAATTGTATTTAAAAAAAATCTTTCACTAACCAATATACGAGTAAATTAACGCTAATATAAACAATATTAACAGCTTACTTATTTTATTAAAAAAGTGTGTTACTGGTGGGATGTTAGTATTTTATAATCTGATTTCTATTTATTTTTATTAGTAATTTTTAGCCTAGGTAAATTCATGATTAAAACGATTATCGATACCTTTAAACTCGGTATTAAGTATTACTTAAATGAGTCATAGTCAATCTGGAAAAATCTGAAAAAAATCTTATTTATTTATTTAACTCTTTAATGCACATAAACATTGTGTTTATGTAATATAATTACAAATTATGGACATAAAAAGCTAAGAACAAAAAGCGGTCTTTTCGCTATGCAAACAACCTTTGGTTAATGGCGAACAGATAGAAGTGGGTAGGACGATAGGTGGCACAAAAATTATTTAATAATTTTTTACATGCATAAAATACAAAATTTTACACATATATATTTAATAGATACATGATATACATAATAAATAATACATATACACGAAGAGGTATGTAACATAAGAAGAAAATACGATGAATCCAGATAAACATGACAGAAAAAAGGAAAAGGGGAACTTAAAAGTCTTAAAAGGCCGGTAACACACCTGTAATTTCTTTGATTTTACAGGTGCCTATGGGCGGCGGTAATCACTTACCATCAGGTGAGCCGCATACTCGTTTGCTCGCTATGTCATAAAAAAAATATAGAGAGAATGCATTTCGACTAGTCTCTTGGGATGGGATAAGTTCATGCCTGGTATTTTTTAATAGGTGAGAATGCCTTACCCCGTCTATATGGGGGGAAAGGGATTGTTAGTACTGGGGACATTAGCCCCCATTGCTATTAATATACCATATCAGGTCCATCTCCACGTGGTTCCCCCTGGAGACCATCGTGAACAATTCTTGTTGTTCACAATCGGTCATACCTGTCATCCTTTGGCGCCGGGTATACCGATAGCGCAGGTGAGTATATATACCCTATATCCGCCGCCCGTTATGATACAGGTGAGAGATGATAGGTGAGGATTAATCAACTCATCGTGATTTATTCCTCAAGAATTAACTACAATGGTTTTTAGAGGGACCTACATGGATGTGGCCTGATAGATTATATTACTAGCAATTAGCTTGTTAGACCCCATTACTGACAATCCCTTCCTCCTCCTCCATTCCTGGTATTAGATATAAGAAATTATAACAAAAAATAAACTAAGACTAGAAAATAATTGAGTATACAATAAATAATAATAGGTAAGTATAAAAAAGTTTTATGTAAATTAACGCGAATTCTTTGGAATCCGTAACAAACTCTAATCTAGATAATATACAAGTTCACAATGCGTGAGAATTTTTTCCATTTTCTTTAAGGTTTTCTTTTAGATGTAGTAAAATCTAAGAGTAAAATATTTGGCATTTAGTCAAGTAATCTGTTAACATCACATAAACAGATTTACTGAAAATCCAGTAGGTATGTATCGAATCATGAATAAGATAATATTGTAGGTACCATATCAACAATCGTAGATAAATGAGATGAAGTTGAAGGTCACATTAGCCGGTGAAAAGTAATGAGACACTAATATATATATTTTTTTGCGTGACAGAATCCGAAATGAGAGTCACATAGCTGACAGAACCGACAACTGACGGGAAGAAAGCTTTTTGATTGGCGATCCCATACAAGTAAATGGAGCAACGATCTAAAATGCATCGCAGGAAGTCAATGGATGCAGATGGCTCAGGACCGTTCTTTTAGTTATCTATGGGGAAGGCCTATGTTTAGCAGCGAAAAGATAATGGGTAAGATGATTATACATTAATTTTTAAATTTTCTCCTCTTTATGTATTAGTGATTATGTACTAGATTTATTAATATTTTAAATGTGAAAATGGGAAAGATTTAATGGTTGAACTAGACGACTTGTAATTTAATGTCTATACACGTACGTAGGTATAGTAAGTATTTGAGATTAAGAAGAACAGACTACTTATTATGCCAGTCAATCAATATATCCTTTTAACGCAGATAAAGTTGTTTTAAAATTTTCAATTTTTTTTGTACAACTTAGAATGGCAAACAAGCTGACGGCCCACCTGATGGAAAGTGGTAACCGTCGCCTATAGACATAAGCAGTACCATGGACATAACAGAGTATACTGTTTCGCCCATGATACCCCCATGTGTTGCCATTTCTGAGGACTCAGGTGTTATTCCTCCGTACCCGGTAAATTCACGTCGTATCCCACCCTTCAAACCGAAACACAGCCATGCAAACATAACTGCTTAAAATTTTTATATTTAATTAACTGCTAGATGTAAATGCAGCCATAAGTATGCATACCTACTTACAGGCTTCATGAAAGCAATTCAATTTTTTTTGTCTACGCTACGAGTAATATTATAAGAAGAAGAGATTAGATTGTTTGTTTGTAATGAATAACTGATTACTCAACTGAATTTATAAAATGTTTCATTTACGAAAGCTACATTATCAGCGAGCGAGCGAAAGCTGCATTATCATTTAAAAAATCTATACCTATGCAAAACTGAGCCGAATTTCTAGTGAAAAATAATTTTCTTTAACAAATTTTTGTCTGTTAATAACTATAGAAAGTTTGTAAATTATAAGAAATCTCCTATTATTATGCCAAAACTGAAAAGTGTTTTCAATTATTGAGCATAGATTAATTAAGCAATAAAAATAATAGGACTAAACATTCCTTTGATTAGAAGACAATGGACCAATAACAACTTCGTTTCGGCAATTATACTCATCGATATTGTGAAGTTATGACTAATTATGACAGAAAAATATTTCTCTTTAATAAAAGTCATATTAAAAATATATATAAAAATATTATTTAAATATCACAAAATATAGATGCATTTTAGGGTTCCCTATTAAGAGTAAAGAAGTCGGTTGAAAATAATACAAGTATCTATACCAGTGATTCTCAACCACTGTGCCGCGGCACTTTTATGTGCCGCCAAATTTTAAAAGTGTGCCGCCAAATTTTGCAAATATTTAAAATTTTTGTCATAAACTATTTATGCATTATTTATGCAGCAGCAGTAAGTAATATTTTTTTTTTTTGTGTTTTCAAATTTTGAAATCGTTAAATATGTGCCGCAACAAAAAAAAAGGTTGAGAATCACTGATCTATACCATAGACTTAGTATAATGTACTATTATAATCCAAGATCTACACATACTTATTTGAATTAAGTATTTTTCTATTCATATCTGACCTAGGTATCTTACAAATATAATAATAGTTATGTATACTTAGATATGTATACTTTTATAAGAGCATATTAAATATAAGAGATTTTTTATGGGTGAAAATAGAATGGTAATTCCGCCCGCGCTATCGGTATACGCTGGCGGGGCACCAGTGAGAGATGATAGGTGAGGATGAAGTCAGGTAGGTTGACAAAAACAATAAGAAATTATACACGATCGTTTCTAGGATTAACCGCATGGAAGTAGAACTAATAAGGTATATTGCTAGCAATGGGGTTACTAAACTCCATTACTAACAATCCTTTTCCCCCCAACGGGGTCATTTTTTTTAATGGATGACGATCGAATGGTAACCCCGCCTGCGCTTACGGTATACACTGGCGGGGCACTAGTAATAGGTGATAGGTGATAGGTGAGATAAAAAGGCAGGCCCATTGTGATGAATACACCAGAAATTCAGCACGATGGTTTCCAGGAGGGCCACGTGGAGGTCAACCTGGTAGTGTATTGCTGCCAATGGGATTGGTAGTTCGTGTTACTAACAATCCCTTTCCCCGCAACCGGGTCAGTTAGCTCATCATGACGAATTCTACAAGAATTAACCGCGATAATATCTAAGAGCAAACGGCGTAGAAGTCGACTGACTAGAAGGGATTAAGAGTAGATAGGTTTGTTCCCATATTATCGTCAAATTACTACTGTAAACATAAGTACTTATAATTATTTATTATTCATAGTAGACTAACTAGTAGGTAGTATTATTCGTAGCTAACTCTAATGTTACTATTAAATGAGTTTTGAAATTAATGTAAAAAACTAAAAGAATTAGTACTCCTTATCCTTATTATTATTTTTATTTCAGCCGTTAACTGTCCACTGCTGAACATAAGCCATCATGCCTACATCATAGGAGTCGACTAAGGAAGGGCGCGGGATGAACAGCAATGTTCCTCTTAAAACATCTCTAAAAGCCTAACTGCGGTTGTCAACCCGCCTGCCAAGTGTGGCAACTAATGGCAAAACTCCCCTTATGGGAAAGGCTTATGTCCAGCAGTGGACAGTTAACAACTAAGATGATGATTTTGGGAATGATCTTACTACTTCTTTACTAGCAATTACTAGTGAGTTTTCAAAATCAAACCCTTGAAATCACGTCACCTATTTATCTATTGTTTGTCATCGTTCGATTCTCGCGATATGATCGGACCGTCAACACGTCCAAATGATTGATTGCGCGCTTTACTGCGCCGTGACTATAAAGCCCATTACACACGGCCATCAAACAAAAGAATTGGCCCCAATGATGACCGAAAGCGTGCGAAAGTGTCGTGCCGTCAACCATGATTGCCAATGATTACGGGTGACGCAATTCGATGAACTTTCAACGCTTAAAACGGTTTGGAAATGAGAGAGGGTGAACTGGTGCCGTCAAGGCGGCCAAGACGCGACTAAGCAGGTATGTCTAGACTTCAAAAAAGAAAAAAATTAAGAACTGTAAAATAATAATAGTATTACGTTCTTAAATATAATAAGTAAAGTAAGTACTTACTTTTTGAATAGAACGAGGATGACAACTGAACATACAACCTGTTTGATGGTAGCTAACCATTCAACCATTGCAATTCAAAAATGTATGGAAACATCGCTTTCGCTTTACGGACTCTTTAAGGAAATACGAAGATCTTGTGTTACAGTTCAGGTCATATCCTTTATTTGCGTTATTTACTTAAATCTAAAAATGAAAACAACAATTTTAATTTTACATTTTAGGTATTTTATTCTAGTTATAGATACCTTTACCATGGACATAAATACTGTTTCGCCCATGATACCCCCCACGCGTTGCCATTCCTGAGAACTCAGGTGTTATCTTCTGTACCCTGTAAATGAAAAAAAAAAACTGTAAAAATAAATATATCTATCAGGTATCAGGCTTGTCATTCAATTAAGCTTAACTGTAACAATTTTTTTTTCATTGAGTAATTAATTGCATGTATCTTACATAGGACTTGCAAATATTCGATAATTTTGATAATCGAATACAGTTTTTTTCAGGACGGTATTCGAATATTTGAATTTGAATATCCAAAAGAAAAATAAAAGTAACAAATAAGTATATTATTATAGATTGTAAAGAGGAGATTGTACAAATGGATAAATTCAGATACCTGGTTACGAAAGACATCGAGGACCAATCAAAATTGGAGAGAAGATTGAGTCCAAAGACAATTTCTGGTAACAATTTCTGTTATAAATATAGTTAGACAGAAGGTAATGAAATAACTTATATTAAAAATACACCTTCAATTATTTTTCCAAAGACAGAAAATCGCCGATATAGTGAAATACAAAAAGTCTTTGTAAAAAAAAAAAGAAATCACTTAGTTCAATTTAATTTTACTAAGTGTATTTTCTTTAGGTATTTTATTTTAATAAAAAGTGTAGGTATAAAATTATTCGAATATATTAGAATAGTTCTAATTTACTATACGAATATTCTGAAATAATATTCGATTAATCTGAATAATCGAGTGCAAGCCCTAATCGCACGTAAAACATTGCATGAGTACAAATTAATGCAATTTTAATACTGTCTCATCGATTACGCTCGACTGTGGATCGATTTATTATGATATGAACATTCGAAAATAATCGTGTAAAAAATTATCCCTATATTGTATTTAGCTTTTGCCAGTTACCTCTTGTTATGGACCACCATGTGCGTGCAAGCGGGACAAAATATAGCGGGATGTAGTACGATTCAGTGGGACGAAGCGCCCGCGATGGGTGGCCTGCGCCAGCGCCGCTATACGTCTGTAATGACGGGTAAACAATGATCTATTATTTTACCGCACATGCGCGAGATTGGATAGTAATTCGCTGAACGACTCTATTGGATTAAACTTCACCATACTGCAACGACGTGGAATGATAGGTTATAAAACGAAAAAACACAAAACGCAGTTTGTTTGATTTAGTTTTTGTGTTAGAGTTTGAAAATATTCACATTAAAAATGAGATCCTAAAAGTAAAAAATATATAGGAGCTTATAGCCCGCCAAAAATAAAAAGGAAATAAAAATAATAGAAGCTAGAGAAATGTTTTCTGAGGTCTCCAAAGCGTTTTATTAACCTCTGCATAGTAAACATTTGTTTCAATATTCTTTTTTTTTTATAACTGTTGTTCTTATATTTAAACTTATCGGGTAAACATGAACGCGATGGTATGGAAATTAAAATTTCGGAAACTAACCACTAGAGGGGGAAAAGGGATTGTTAGTAATGGAGACTGGGAATCCCATTGCTAGCAATATACTTAACCAGGTCGACCTCCTCGCGGTTCCCCCTGGAAACTATCATGGTTAATTCCTGATCATCACGATGGACTAACTGGCCTGTTTTCATTCTCATCTATCACCCTTCACTGGTACTCCGCCAGCGTATCCCGTTAGCGCAGGCGGGGTTACTATACTATTTTCACAAAAAAAAAAACTAACCGCTAGAGACACAGTTAAGTTCCCAATAATAACGTCGTTTTTTGTTAAAATTACACTATAAATTCAAGGTTGGGTCATGAGTCTGAGCGACACACCTAGCGTAATTCACAAACTTTTCTTAATTCAGAATCGGTCGCGGTCCTCGTGTGAGGTACATCGGTACATTAATGGACTACCATAGACTATACAGTCAATTTGTTCAAGCGACGTGTAACGACAATAAAACATGTTATTTTTGATATTTACGGCTCTCAAACACGCAATACCTTTGTTATTAAAACAAATAAATATTGGAGGTGTAAAGAGATAGGAGCTTTTATAACTTTCTTTATCGTTAAACGTGTTTTTGTAATCCTAATTGATGTTGCTGCAAGATTTTGTTAGACATATATATATATTGTATGTATTTAAATTACCAATTAAAGGGCTTTTGTATTTTTTTTTTTTTATTTTGAAATGGCAAAACTTAAAAAAAACGGCCCACTTGGTAAGAAGTGGTTACCGTCTCGCCTATATTCATAAACAGCACCATGCATGAATATCGCCGATATTTTAGGTATGTCCATGGTACTGCTCATGTCTATAGGCGACGGTTACCACTTTCCATCAGGTGGGCCGTCAGCTTGTTTGCCATTCTAAGATGTATAAAAAAAAACCTACCCTTCATAAGAGTACTATGCCGTTTTTGAGATTTTAAAAAGATAGATAAGGCCCTTACAGTAGCTCTACATAGCTAGTAATTTCACTACCGCCCTTCAAATATAGCCGGAATTCAAGTTTGTTCACTTGGCGACAAAAATACTTATGGAAGGCACCTACGCGTTCGAAATTCGTCATAGGTATTTACTCAATTTTTTTCGCAATTTTAATGACAAAACCTGGTATTAGTAACGATTTTGTCATCAAAATCGCAAAACAAAAAATTTGGAAAACAAAGATTTTAGTCAGTCTAAGCAGAAACAATTTTAATTTAATTTACAGCGGAATTAATGCCAAATAATATCAAATGTCTACTTTTAATAATTTCATTACAGAATATACATGAGGCCATGTTTTTATTGTTGTGTTTAATGTTAAAAAAAAAAACGAAGTCTGAAATAAAGACTAAAATATTATGACCTTGAGAATCAAGCTACTTGTAAGTTACAATAAAAAATAAATAAATAAAGTAACAGGTAGACAAGTAAACTATTTAAATTCCTCACAATATTAATGTATCAATAGTCACTAATATCATTAGCAATGGTTAACGACAATTGCTGTCATCACATACGATTTCAAATGGAATTCACAAAGAAATCAATCACAAAACAGCCTCCTATAAATATAATATCCGAATGACCTAATTCGTTCGTTCTCCCCGTGCGGTCCCTCATTTAGAGCAGCAATAAAACCTCTTTTGACGTATCCGTGGCAAAATCCCTAACTGATATGACCCTTTACTCTGCTAAGGTGTTAAGAAAACTCGTTTAGTTCACAGTAAAGTATAACTTGAATGCTATAGTATAAGGTATATATTTATTTGTGGGTGAATTCTCGTTTATTAGAGTACAAAGGCGCCGCTGGCCACGGCGGCACCTTTGAAGCGGTGGGCTGTAATTACGTAAGAGTGTGTTCAGAATTCTCCGGTGTTCAGATATCGCGGTTCGAAGTGTGGCTCTACGGATTACTAGAATCTTAGTGTTCACGTATATTTAAATGAAGTGCAGCCCTCTAAAATGGAATTTCGACAGTTATGCTACTTTATGTGCCGCACCTTGTTTTCGGGTACCAGATTCGTGTTATAGAATCGATTTTTTTATTATCAGTATTGATTTTTTAATGTCCATTTACTAGACATTAAAAATCAATACTGATAATATACATATCTGATATTAAAATTAAGATTTTTAATTTCTATTTATAGACAAGCTTTTATACAATTAAACTATATTTCAGAAAACTAATGCATAATAAATAATATGACAATTATGGATGAATAAATATATATTTTTTTAACTTAATATGGATTAATTTTGTAAAATTTGTAAGCTACTACATGTTGTATTTTGTACCCGTGAAAATTTATTGCGTCATATATAAATCCTATATTAAAAAAATAACTAACTTTTTCTGACACCATTCATACCTATTCCATATACCAATTATCGGTAGCACCATATGGTGGATGATGTACATAAATTTTCGTGTTAATTTAAATTTGGAACAAACTTTCTGGTGGTCGTAAACACCATTGACAAAATACGGGTAAATTCATTCAAAAGATGGTAATAGGTGACGTAAAGCACGTAAGTCAAAATTAGTATTATCTTTAGTCTGTACATTGATCAAATAGCGAGACGCAAATATTGTCTCTGATCACTCCATTTTAGATTACAGTCGTGACCATATTTTTTAGTTTCACCTGTTTACTGTACTTGTATAAGTATAATATAACAATAGGAAGTAGTGATCGCTAATCCATTTAGAGTACTCGTATTTCTTACGAGTAAACTTTATTCCGATCCGCAACCGGACATTTCCGTTAATGAATAATTAAAAGCTTTGTCATTACTGTGTGACGAATTAACTACAAGGCGGCGGGTTGCGGGGCGGGACGGGGGCGTGGTCTCGCGGTCTCACTTCAAAGAAGCCGCCGCGACACCACAAAGGGACCACTTATTGATGTGCGAGCGAGATGAAGTCGAAGAAAGTGTCGGCACGAGAGAGATAGTATATAGTAATATGTTTGTAG
Source organism: Galleria mellonella (assembly GCF_026898425.1). NCBI lineage: Eukaryota > Metazoa > Arthropoda > Insecta > Lepidoptera > Pyralidae > Galleria > Galleria mellonella. The sequence goes on from NW_026442062.1 coordinate 4,450,173, forward strand.
TAGTAATGCTTATGAACGGGTTGATTCAAGATTGCCCGAATGGCAACTAGTGATGCACTAACATGAGAGTCGATAAATGTTCGTTTATCGATAGATACACTTTTTGTAGTATAATTTGCTAATGATATAGAAATATATACCTTCGTTTTATTTAGCTGTGCATGTTAGAATCCCAACATACCTAATTCAATTAGTTAAATTAGTTTTTTTTTTATGTCAGTCTTTATCTCAAATTTCATCGATTTTAAAGTCCGAACGATTTAAATCTTGTAAAACCCTAAAAAAGTTCCTGCACTAATGTGTCTAGTCCACGGTTTAGTGCTCTTAATAGGAAATTTAGTGCTCTTACTATTCTTGTCTCTGTTAACACAAGAATACATCAGCGTGGGAGAAGTAATTTTGCACTGCTGAACATGTCTAATGTGCCCATTACATTATCTTATTGTGCGGGGCATTACCAACTGCACTAAGCTTGCAGTAATTAAATACTATCGATATCGATATTAGCACACTACACACTAATAAGTACAACACTAGCAATAAATCTGAACCGCTAAAGAAGCTTACGTCACTGACGTATTGTTTATAAATCAGAGACCGCCTCGTATCTTAAGCCGACAGTATTATACAACCAATTTAGGTATATTCTACAGGTACAATATTAAACTTTATAAACAAAGACCTCCTTAATATAGTTGGGTAAATCTGTCAGTGGGAATTAAAATTAAAATAGCGTAGTCAATATGTAGTCGTGTTATTTTCATTTGGTAAAAGCTTAATTTATGAATTTTCAAATTTGTCAGAATTTTTGAGAACGCGTATAGCCTTCTAACATAAACCTCCCCTCTTTAAGTTGCTATTAGTTGCAACGCTTGGCAGGTGGATTGACAATCGCAGTTAGGCTTTGGAGATGTTTTAAGAGGAACGCTAGTGCCCATCCCTCGCACCCTTAGTGCTTCTACGATACCTACGGGAAAGGAAGATGTAGCCTATTTTATGATGGGACCACACGAAGTGCATGTGTATTTGTAAATTATAATTTATTTATTTTAATCTGTCTTGAAAACGTAAGACGTTATTTTTTATGTGTAGGTTTTATGAAGATATATCTAATGTTTTTTCTCAACAAATTTTTTTATGATACTAAGAATGGCAAATAAGCAGACAGTCCACCTAATAGAAAGTGGTAACCGTAATCTATACAGAAAAAAAGATTGGTAGTAATGGGAATTTACTAGCTCCCTTACTAGCAATAAACCCTATCAAGTCGACTTCCACGCGGTTCCCCTGGAAACCATCGTGGTTAATTCTTGTGGAATTTACCAAAAGAGGCTGACTGACCTGCTTTCATCCTCGCCAGTCATCCCGCACTAGTGCCCCGCCAGTGTATACCGATAGCGCAGTGCAGTCCATTGTCATGCATTAAAAAAATCGTCGTCTATAGACTTGAACGGCATTGTACAGCACATCATAGAATACAGTATGATGGCTGTGGTACTCCGTATGTGTTTTTTTTTTTTTTTTTACAACACAGGGGGCAAACGAGCATGCGGCTCACCTGATGGTAAGTGACTACCGCCGCCCATGATCACCCACAACACCAGCGGCATTGCAGGTGTGCTGCCGGCCTTTTAAAAAGGAATATACTCTTTTCTTGAAGGTTATGTTGTCGTATCGGTTCGGAAATACTGCTGCTGGAAGTTGATTCCAAAGAATGGTTGTGCGTGGAAGAAAGTGCCTTGAAAAACGCACGGTGGAAGACCGCCACTCGTCCAGATGATTGGGATGAAACTTTAGTTTGTGGCGGGTTGTACGGTGGTGAAAATCAGCAGCAGGTATCAATCCGAACAATTCCTCAGAACACTCCCCATGATAAATTCGGTAGAAGATGCACAGAGATGCAACATCTCTGCGCAGTTTCAGTGGGTCAAGTCGGACAGTAAGGCGTTGACTATCGATAATTCGAGCCGCCCGACTTTGAATGCGGTCTAACGGAAGGAGTTGGTACTGTGGCGCTCCTGCCCACAGGTGAGAACAGTATTCCATATGCGGCCTGACTTGGGCTTTATATAATTTCAGGCGGTGTTCTGGCATGAAATATCGTCTCACCCTATATGTGTTGTCATTCCTGAACACTACGGTAACACCATAGCGTTCATGCCTCGGTAATTTATAATATACCATAATGCTACAGCCCATCCTTCAAACCGAAACATAGCCATACAAATTCAGCAGAAACATGGATGGGATAGAGATGTCTATGTAAACGACTTTTGTACAGTCTCCCTCTGAGGATTACTTTTACATAGTTCCTATTACACATTGGTGTATTCAGTCTTACTTCAGATCTGAAATAAACGATATAATAAAGTGGTAGTGAAGAAACAATTCTCATATAATTCTACCTAAATTTGGTTACACGGAGGGAAGGGATTGTTAGTAATGTGGAGGTTAGTCCTCATTGCTATCAATATAGATAGATAGATAGATGCTCTTTATCGTTTCCTTCAAAAGGTTACAATAGTAAATTTATTATAAATATAAATAATTACAAGAAATAATCACAATGAGAAAACAATGGGCGACCTTATCGCTAAGAGCGATCTCTTCCAGGCAACCTTTGGATGGAGAGGAGTAATTATAAACAATTTGGTAGGAGGCACGAAATATACCCTATCAGATCGACCTCCATGTGGTTCCCCCTGGAAACTATTGCGACTAATTTATCATTGAATTCGTCATGATGGGCTAACTGACCTGCCTTTTCATCCTCACCTATCACCTCTCAATGGTACCCCGCCAGTGTACACCGATGGCGCAGGTAGGATTAATATATCATTTTCACCCATAAAAAATATTCTGATTACATTTACTACTTCAATTATTATAGGAAAAAGAACTTAAAATCCATATTAATATGAGCTTAAAATAAAATATATCTACTATAATAATAATCTATAAAAAGAAGTAGGCACTATAAATGTGAAAGTGAGTTTGTTTCCTTTTTGCGTCTTAATAACTTCACTAATCGCTATGCAATTAATTTGGTATACATATATACATTGTTGATGAGGTATTGGCAACTTTTATAACCATTTATTATAGAACTTATTTATATATATATTTTTTATTTTAAAATTTAAAATTAATTAATTAATATTTTGAATTAAATGTTCCGACAATAACATAACAAATACATATTTGGAATGGAGAAGACTACTTTTATCTTAGTCAAACAACATACTACAATTAGTAGACATTTAGTGATTTATTCCCATTCACTACCTCTCTAAAATAATCCACAAGGCTGGAAAAAAGTTAAAATAAAAATTGCAGCCGCTCAATACTGTAATGGTCTCACAAGAGACGTGCCTAATTCGATAATTAACAGGTCCAAGCCATTAAATCGAATTATCTATGACACGTTCACTCAGAAGAGAAAGATAACTACTCATTAGATGTAATACGACCAATATTGTTAGAGCTCTGAAGGGAGAAGTAATTGCCCCTTTCTCGTCTCGGTATTGGGGATCAGGAGACGAAAGATAGGTCAGTTAATACTGGTATTGGGTTAATAGAGAGACTGCTGATTCACGTAGGTAGACACATCGGTGTATCAAAGTGGTAAGGCTCGGTAGAGTTCTCACGATCGCGAAATTGATAAAGACGTTAGGATTTTTGAACATGATATTAGAGTAGTGAGAAAGAAATTCAAAGGAATTCCTGTAGCTCTTTTTTTACTTTAAATTTAATTATACCTATTATTTATTAAGTTTTAAATAGACTGTTAGAGTACTTGTACTGAGAAAGTTAAAGGACATAAGAGAAGTCATCCCAATGGGTTGGAACAAAATTATAAAATTATAATACTTCGGTATTCCTAAGTGTCTAATTAAAAAATTCTATCCAATTGGAAAATCTAAAAAAATAATTAACCTCCCTTATCCATAGAAACTAAAACACACTACAAACCTATCGCAGCTATTGTTTTGTCACTTTCTTTCACGTTGAGTATGTAGCATAAAACCTATAGTGGATTTTAGTTTTTAACATTATTAAACATTTGGCATTTTTATGAATAAGAGTTATTATTTACGAAGATGAATTACTTATTTAGTTTTTTTTCTTTAATTCACAGCACTATGTTTAACAGAGTTGGAACAGAATTATAAAATTGGTTAATATTATGCTTATTATGTACAAGGGCGAATTAGTTGGACTTTTAAATTAATAATACCGGAATACTCCTACCATTAACATAGTACCTACTACTTACCAGTAATTCTGTGGTAAGATGGCAAAATTAAATTATATTTTACGCTTTATAGGTATTTTATATTTTACATCAATGGACATAATTTTCTCATAATGGTAATAACATCATCGTTACATAAAGTATGATCACGGGCCATAATAATTATGTATCTGCCGTAAACTCCTTTTTACACTTTGTATGATATTTGTGTACTTTAACGATATAATATCATACAATTATTAAATTCGATCATCTCAGATCCAATATTATTATATTACTTACGGTTAAAATGATACTAAGTACTAATATGGCAAAATAATAAATAATAATTATTTAATCAGATTTAAGCGGTTTGATAAATTTTGAATGAAATTGGAATTTAATGAAATACGAATGTACAATTTTTCATTCAATAATGCAGGTATATATCACAGAATATCTATTTAAATGGTTGTAAAGCCAAAGTCACGTAATAATAGTCAGTAATTTATAAATATAAACATGTTGTCATCATAATTTGTTATTCTGATATATTTTTTAGTAAAATTAAATTTCGCCCATGATTAATCATTATAAGCAATAAGCAAATTACTACCCTTAATTAACGTTGAAGGTGTGACGATGTATGTAAGTCATGCCCTTGTCCCACCTGTGTTCAATATAGGTAAATATAATGTAACCCTAAACTTGAGATGGGAAAAGGGATTGTTGGTAATGGAGTTTGTTAGCCCCATTTCTAGCAATATACCCTGTCAGGTCTACCTCCTCGTGGTTCTCCCTAGAAAACATCGTGATTGATTTCTTGTTAGATTCGTCATGGTAGGCTAAGTGACCTGCTTCATCCTTACTTATCATCTCTCGCTGGTACCCCGTCAGTGTACACTGATAGAGCAGTTTTACCGTGGGCCGGGGTTACCATTCCATTATCATCTATTAAAAACCCTAAACTTGTCATTCTGTAAATGAATCAAAATAGTTCTTAGATTTAGACACTCTCACTGAAAGCAGACAGCAACCCCCTTATTCATAAAAACGTTAAACCTCTCATAATCTTATTTTAGCTATTGAACTATTTAGTCCTTTTCTTTTACACTATTTTTTTTCCGAATTAGAAAAAAGTGATAAAACAATGTAATATGTAGTTAAAATTGGTTTGCAGAAGATTTTATGACTTATGTATATATCATGGGGATAAGAGAGTATGCAAAATGTTATTATGCATTTCAAAAAGAAAAAGTACTTAAATTGCCTGTATATCTTATACATATCTTTGACGATTCTAAATCTATTTTGATAATCGATAAAATATGAGTACACCTCCTCTTCCTTTAAAATAAAACTAGCTAATTTGATCAGCATTAAATTAATTACGATTGAAGTAGTTTTTTTTTTTAATAACAGTATCTATCTCATAGAAAAAAATGTATGAAATTTTTGTACAATATCTAGACTCGTAAGTCTAAGAAACAACTATCTAGACCGACGAGACAACTAAAAGTTATATTGAAAAATATTTCTTAAAAACATTATCTTTTGTAATTTATTAGTTGAAAATATGACTCTTTATATAAAAATATTTAAGAAAATAAAATCGTACTGCTAGACAAAAATCTTTCGGATATCACATGTCTTTTATGTCTGTTAATTCTCGGTGTAATTGAAGTACTTAGTCATGCCAATAGATAAAAAAATACAAATAAGGTGACATTGAATAATTATTGAAACAAAACCCAGAATTCCTAATATTAGTGCTCAACATATGTGACCTTGAATACGGCTAATAAGAGAGGAAACCGCAACAGTTGCGGTGCCCATTAGACCCGATCCGACTCGAATCTGACCACGCCTCACGATCCATTCAATAATTAGCGATCATTTATCTTTGCACCTCTGTCAAAACTGTGTCGCTCACATCAAAACATTTTAAAATATGCCATAATTAGGGATCACTTGATTAATTCAACCACCAGAATGAGCTCTTTGAATGTCAAATTTGGGTTCCTCGAGGTGTGAATTAGACGATTTTTCTCGTTGATAAAGGTTGACGGATGGACGGAAAATGTACTTTTGTGTGTTAATTATGCATGGTTATCTGTTAAATTTATTTAATTATACGCTGCCTGTAGATGGATCAGCGGTCAGGTGTTACTTTTTGTAGTGTTGTGTTCTGATTAATGAATATATATGTACAATAATTAATTAGATATAAGACAGTTAAATTTGCATTCAAAATATTTCCAATGTTTTTATTTTTTATGCACTTTTAAAAGACAAACTTAACGGAAAGTGGTAACTACCGTCTATAGACTTGAATAGCATCACTAACATCATAGAATACACTGTGTCGCCCATGGTACCCATCACACGTATTTTATAATTTTAACTACCATATTTTAATTTAAACCGAAATCTAGCCATCCAAATTGTTTAAGACAACTTGATTATAAAGTTAATTTTACATATTAAGTAAAATACAAACTGTCACATCTGTCCTTTCTGCTTAGAACCATCCTATGAAATATCTGACTGTTCACTGATGGGGTTAATAAGAAGCTTATGTTCTTTAGGTACATATCATGCCCACCTGTATGTAAAATTTCATAGTGATTGGTGAACTTATTAAGGTGCCAAAAAATAACAAACTCACATTTACTCATATAATTTTAATAAGGATATACAGTCCACTTTTATTTTAGGCAGTTCTTGGTTTAATTTAATCAATACACAGCACAGCTGCTTAGTGTATAGGAATGCACATATATATGTAAAATGCTGCATGACATGTTATTTAGTGTATGGTCGACATAAGTATGATATAAATTTATATTATACAAATAATGTTATTTATATATATAATTTTACGAGTAATTTTATTGTTTATTCTGGGTTTTTATTCTAGTACTAGGTAATAGTAATAATCGATGATCAATGAGTAAATATATAGGTAGTAACGAAAAGGGAATTTAATTAATTATATCAACGAATTATAAATTAGAGTTGTATTTTTTCTATTACCCAATGATTACATTTTTCTGTATACTTACCACGTTACTTGCAAATAAATATTCATTCATTCATTTATTAATTCTATGCATCATTTTATTATCGAAATCAAAATAAAATTATTATCTAATACGAGTATGCTATGCAGTGACTTAACTATATATCATTAGTTACTGAATATATTAACTAAATAGCGTCTAAAGCGAACAAAATTAACATAAAGCATATAAGTTTACGTCTTTACGAACACATATAAAGGGTTACGTACCCAAATTATCCTTCACAATGCCCTCATGACTGAGAAACCTGTAATTTTCTTTTTGTGCCCTTTCACAATTGGATCCAACTATTGTTAGCAAGCCGCGACTTGGGAGTGACCTAAGTGGATATTCATAATTCATAATGCTTTAATAATGAGTGCAGAGCCTTCATTTATATTTGATATCAGTGCCAATAAAAAGTAATAAATATTTATAAGTAATAAACAAATGGAGAGGGCTATGCTCAGAATTTCTTTGCGTGACAGAATTCAGAATGGAAGTCTGCAGAAGAACTAAAGTCACCGACATATACAGGAGAATCGGCAAGCTGAAGTGGTAATGGGCCGGTTATTATATATTGATCGAGTAATTAATAACCAAACAAAGATAAGAAAAAGGTAGGCAAACGTAATGTGGGCCGATTCCTCGCATGATGGAGTGATCATCTCAAGTTTTACAGAAAGTCGCTGGATGCAAGTGATACAGGATAGTACTTTGTGCGCAATATGAAAGAGACTTTGTACAGGATACAGGAGTCGTCTGTTTAGGTATGGTGGGCTCATCCTTATTTCAGCCGTGAAGCAGCTGTTCTTTTTTTTATTTTTATACAACTTAGAATGGCAAACAATCTGATAGTTCACCTAATGGAAAGTGGTAATCGTCACTGAAAGACATGAGCAGTACCATGGACATAACATAATTATACAGTTTCGCCCATGATACCCTTCATGCGTTGCCACTTCTCAAGATTCAGGTGTTATTCGTTTGTATCCTGTAAATTCACGCCATATCCCACCACCTTTCAAACAGAAACACAGTTATGCAAACACAACTGCTTCGTGGTTGAAACACGAATAGGGCTGAGGTGCTGAAGCAAACGATTTTTTTACAAAGTCTCCCTTTAGTGCATTTTGCATGGACGTTTTAATTTAAAGAGTATGGAGGTACACAGTCTTCAGAAATGATAACGCATGAGGTGTGTCGTGGTCATCGTAGTGTACTCTGTGATGGTCATGGTGCTGCACGTGTGTTTAGGTGACGGTTACTACATTCCATTTTTTTTAATGGGTGATAATAGAATAGTAACCCCGCCTGCGCTATCGGTATACACCGGCGGGGCACCAGTGAAGGATGATAAGTGAGGATGAAGCAGGTCAGTTAGACGTGACGAATTCAACAAGAATTGTTCACGATGGTTTCCAGGGGGAACCACGTGGAGGTCGACCTAATAGAGCATATTGCTAACAATGGGGCTATCAAACTCCATTGCTAATAATCCTTTTTTCCCCACAACATTCCATTAGCTAGGCTTATAAAAGAAATCCTACTATATAAGTATACAGCTCTAAATTTAGAAAGAAACGTGATTTTTTAATCCATTACTGGGATATAATGCAGGTTGGCGGACGGTTTCTAGTGAGTCAATTGGACTGACCCTAGTTAGATAGAGTTCTCAAATACCTAGACAGCCATTTAATGATTATACCAAACAGTATAATTATTCCGTTTTCCCTCCTATCAATGCCTCCTGGCTAACAACAACGCATTCATCAGTAGATTTTGATCGTTGCTTAACCCCATTGATCGATACTGATCGACTAATAAATATTTAAAATTGATCAATGTGCTTTCAATACCCGGTTTAATATACTGCCAGGTAGGTATCCAATTTATCGGAGAACTTTCCCTTATAAAATTGAATGTAGCGACAATCTTGAAAGAAGACGGGGTTTTAACAGCGGAAAGAACACACGATTATGGTATGCAATCACTATCATATTTCTAGAAACATACATATACTTACCTACTTAATTATTATTCTGAGAAATTAATTTGCATAAACATTATTTAGTGGTTACTACAAATTAAGCATATGGCCGAACTAAGCTTCTAATTTGCAAATACTTTTTGTATTTGCAGATTACAATGAGGAAGAAACGCCGCAGCACTTAATTTGTGGTTGTAACCCACTCATGCAAAAAAAGGATATATCTTCTTTGAAAAATACACTTTATATCCTGAGGAGATAAAAACTTCGTTACAAAAACATTTTAAATTTCCTATCACTGATAAGAATTAGCAGCGAACATTAAAAAAGGGCGAGCACAAAGATCATGGAAAAATTGCAGTGTTACAGGCTTTTCTGCCTGAAAAAGCCCGTCTTTCTATAATAATAATAATATCTACTTAATTATGTATTTTCAATGTAAAGCGTATCAGGTATGAAGATGATATCTTCGTTGTTCGTTTTAATGCATAATCTATACCCTGTTATGGGAATATAGACAGGATCGTATCTATTACTATTAGCTGAAACAAAACGAATGCCGGATCATTTAGGGACACAACAATAGGAATTACTTATTCAACTGACAAGTCTGCATATCGATTCGAAAACATCGATGATAAGTCATCCACTAATTGATATCGACAGTCGACACCCATTAGTTGTGCATCTCAGTCAAGCACTCAGCCCGTCCGAAAATGACACTCACTCAAGAACAAGTAATCGGTATTAAACCGGCTTGTCAATTTATATTGTCTCGTAAGTAATTCCACATTCCCAGCTCGATTGTAAGGCGTTATAATGACAGCAGGATGACGTATGGATTTGTCGCTTACGGCGTTTGGAGGCGCGCGCCAGCGGCCACATCAAAGAGGTGGGCTCCTTTGATGTTGCCGCCATTCCGCGCCGAGTGTTGGGAAGTAGCTTGCACTGTTTGGCAGATTATCGATATTTATATACATCGATAAGTCCGTTTTTACCATATTTAAAAAATATATTTCAGTATCTGTTAATATATAAGTAATATATTATAATAACTAAAAATATTTAATTATAGAAAGATAGATAAATACTCTTTATTGTTTCCTCCAAAAGATTACAGTAGTATACTTATTATCAATATAAATAATTACAAGAAACAATCACAATGAGAAAACAATGGGCGACCTTATCGCTAAGAGCAATCTCTTCCAGGCAACCTTTGCATGGAGAGGAGTAATTATAAACAATTTGGTAGGAGGCACGAAGAAAAATTTTGTTAGTTCTAGATATGAGAGATGTAATACATTTTATTTCTTTATAATCGGTTTAATTAAATTATAAGTATTTTTCTTTACTTTTTACTTGTATTATTTTTTTATTACTTGTAATGCGATTGTTAAAATAACATGAGTTAGTTGTTATTAATTTGTATGTGTGTATGTAGCTATTGTTCAGTAGTAGCTGTTCTAGTTGAAAAAGTATAATAAAATCGTTAGAGGTATAATTTTATTTATTTGTCTTAGTCATTTTATAATAAGTATATGGTAAATAGAATGGGCGTAAAGCTGTATAGAATTTTCTCCCAGTTATCATTTGGAAATTGAAATACAAGTGTGCACAGCAGAATATTGAAAATAAGTATAGGTAATAAAAAACAGTTAATGTTAAGGTAAAGTGGTAAACGGTGTTGATGACAACTTTACCCATTATTTTCCTTTATTTTGTCATTGTTTGTTTACCTAAATAAATGAAAAATAAAGTATAATACAGATCCTCGTTTCTATCGATGTCGATATTTCTACGCGCCATCTCATCGCAAGGTAATAAAACGAACGGAGCACGTATTTTGACGTGGAGCGGCGCTTCTGGTCTTTTGTCCCGTTCGCTCGAATTGCTTCGTCCCTCTCGCACCGGCGAGGTGTCTGGGAGGCTATTATAGCGTTATAGCTTGGTTGAGCTTCGCTATAAATTATGGTGCAATAGTGCTAGTACTCATTCTTTTGGACACCGCTTGCTTAGGTAAGAAGCGAAACTATCTGGTAGACATTTGCCAGCTGACATGCAGGGCAGGCCTAAATTCCATGCATAATAAGCTCTTACTATACCTGTCTGTCATACTATTCGATACCTGGTTGGTTGATTTCCACTCAGATGACATTTATACAAAGGTTTCCCTTTGGTAAACATAGTTATAACTATGTTATAACTATAGTTTACCAGAGGGAGACTTTGTACAAAAGTCGATTGCTTGGGTACCTCTGTCCCATTCCTATTTCTACCGTGAAGCAGTTGTGTTTGCATGGCTGTGATTCGGTTTGAAGGGTGGGATATGGCGTGAATTTACTGGGTACAGAGGAATAACACCTGAGTCCTCAAGAATGGCAACGTATAGAGGGTATCATGGGCGAAACAGTACACTCTGTTATGTCCATGGTACTGCTCATGTCTATAGGCGACGGTTACCACTTTCCATCAGGTGGGCCGTCAGCTTGTTTGCCATTCTAAGTTGTATAAAAAAAAAGTAACTTTGTACATATTGACAAAAAGAATTTTGGCCTTAAATTTGTCATCTTATGCTTACTCAGCTTACTGATAATTTCGCCACTGTTTTTTTTAAGATTATTTGTTTTATATATACACCTTAGAATAGCAAACAAACGGACGCCACACTTAATGGAAAGTAGTTGGGGGCAAGGGATTGTTAGTAACAGGGATTACTAGTCCCATTGCTAGCAATATACCCACTTAGGTCGACCTCCACGCGGTTCCCCTTGGAAACTATATTAATTTTTAATGAATTTTTAACAATGGGCTAACTGATCTGGTTTCATCCTCACCTATCAACCCTCACTGGTGCTTACGGTATACGCTGATGGGGCTATCATGGCATTATCATGCATTAAAAAAATGGAAAGTGGTAACTGTTGCCTTTAATTTTATTAAAGGTACACAATTAAGAGAAAACAATACAGGAAGAGTAAAGGAAAAGAACGAGAGTTTTTGAGAGAGACTCGTGTCCAGTAATGAGTAGATGCCCAATAATAGGTTGCTATTATCCTGATTAGAATAAAATACGTATTTCAAATTAGCTATTTGCCGTAAGTAAAAAAAATAGGCCACTCCTTCCTTTCCCGTGGGTGTCGTAAGAAACAACTAAGGGAGGGCGAGGGATGGGCAGCAGCGTCCCTCTTAAAATATCAACAAAAGTCAAACTGCGGTTGCCAACCCGCCTGCCGAACGTGACAACTGTTGGCAAAACCTGCTTTTTGGGAGAGGCTATGTTCAGCAGCGGACGTTTAACGGCTGTAACAATAATACGAGTACAACAATAGACGAAACGAGAAATATCTTCAATAAACATTGGCCAACATAAGACTCAAATCCGAAAGGTTCAAATTGATGAATTGAAATCTCTGATTCGTCTTGTTTACTCAAAAACTTAGATTGAAACACATAAAAAAAAAACGGGCAATAAACAAGAGAAACCTCTTTGGCGGCACACATAGTCATAAAAATAGCTATTAGGATGTCTTATTAACACCTATTTCGACATAATTAGGATCAATTTACTACTAAAACGGTCGAGAGTTATTTAATTGTTTGTGTTTTATGAAGAGGGTTAAGTTAGCATTAATATGAATGTATGGTAAAATGAACCTTGTTGTTGTTGCCGATTTGTTGGTGAAGATGCGAAGTCATAGTTATCAACATCAGTTGTAGTACTTGTAATATTGTAGATTAGAGAATTACTATATTTACATATAGTAGATATAAATGTATAATGTTTACTTTACCATACTTTGATATTCCGATTTCAGTTCTCGGTTGGGATTATTTAAAGACAAACTTTTTTTGTTTGAGCTTGGAAGTCTGCGTCGCGTTTGATTTTTGTTTCTCATAATAATAATAATATTTAAAAGTTATAAACACCTACTTATAGTTTTAATTAATGGTTTAATTTATTTATTTATTTATTATAAGTTACAATAACAGTTTGCAAACAGAAATGAACCATTAAAAAAAAAACAATACAAAAATTTATCAATAGGCAGTTTGCCAACCTTACAACCAACCTTTACTTATAACTTAGTGTTAAACGATGTTTACAACGTTTAACACTAAGTTATAAGTAAACGTTATACATTTTTATAGATATACATTACATTACTGATTACAATTATGAACTTATTCTATCCAAAAAAAAAAAAATCCAAACTTATTCCATCTCAAAACCATACAACGATCTCTTAAACCCAATAGTACTCTGATGAAAGATTTCGATTTTTTCGCTAATTTTGTTATACAATTGACACATCCGATGAATGGGATTATTATGTGAGACATTATTATTGGTGGATGGAATACCGAATAGCCGAGGATGTCTGAAAGAATGCTTACACGCAATCAAGTTCAGAGAAGCTGTTAATGATTCATTCAACAATCCATTTGCAATCCTAGAAAGCAAGCACAGATCACCAATTCTACGCCTCGTTTCCAAAGTTAAGAATCCAAAATACTTCATACGTTGCTCATAATCACGTAAATTTTGTTTTAAATGAAATTTCATGAATAAATGAAATTTATGAATAGTTATACTTACTAGATTATAGATGGGAACTACTGGTGAAATTGTGTTATGTCGTTTGATTTAAGAAATCCATAAATACATTAACTATGCACTATAGAGATTTTTAATTCATACTAGGTCTTATGGTTTTACTCTCCAAAATTAAATAAGTATTCTAAGGAAATAGATCATAATAACTCTTTTTATCATTCCTTTATTTACTGTAACAATAAATGTGTAATAAATTTAAATTTTTATTTAATTTTGAGTTTTAGGAAATAGAGAGAACCGGAGGGAGACTTTGTACAAAATTCATTTGCTTGGGTATCTCTGTCTCATTCGTGTTTGTAGTGTGAAGCAGTTGTGTTTGCATGGCTGTATTTCGGTTTGAAGATATTAAAGTAGTAGTTTTAAGATAGTAAATTTACAGGACCTTACTTCTCAAGAATGGCAACGCATGGGGCGTTTAATGGGCGAAAGAGTATACTCGGTTATGTCCATGGTATTACTCATGTTTATAGACAACGGTTACCTACCGCTTTCCATCATACATTGTGGGCCGAAAGATTGTTTGCCATTCTAAGTTGCAAAAAAAAATCGTCTGATACATGTTTGATACATATTAACCCCTTAAAATTATTAATGTTGCAATATTCATCTGAGCAAAGTTCCGGAATTCAGGTAACATTTTATTGCCATGTAGGTGTGCACGTAGATACGTAAGTATAGATGATTTTATGGGCTCAAAACCGGGATAAGCTGTTAAAGCGGCAGATTAGTCTATAATTCGAAGAAATGCAAATGTTAATAGAAACACATACCTAACACCAAAGCCAAGTGCAGAAACGATAATTTATCATCTAAACAATAAACTAAACAGTACCAGGCGCACACACACGGTGTGATTTATAACTTATTTATGAAACCAGCACGGGCGGCCGATGTTTCTTTTATAAAATTAAGGTCCATATTCATCAGATAGGTACGTATTCGTATAACGATGGCCCGTAAAGTTTCGAGTGCTAAATATAATAATTATTCAGATCAATACGAGTTTCTGAATATCATTATTCTGTAATAAATGGAATTTCATTTATATTATCTGAGTATATTCTAGATGAGAGGCAATTTGTTTCTGTGCTTTATTCTAGGTCCTTTCTACACATAATGAAGCTCACGCCCTGTGGTATTTGGAAAACATATATTTAATAAAACCATTTATTTTGAAACTGTCTCTATCTACCTTGTGTCAGTAATAGAGAAAATAGGATAGATAGAAAAAAAAAACAAAATAAAAATGTTATAAATGAGCATAGGAGTAAAAAGAGAGAATAAAGAAAAACAGAGGATGTACATCCAAAATGAAAAGGAATCAAGTACAATAAATAATTGTTTACAAGTATAATAAATAATGTACGCGTGAAAGTTTAGTGAATTCTCGGCTTTTATATCAAACGAATAATCACAATTTTATATCATTCCTTTGATGTTTAATATTGTTTGTTAATTATAAAATTATAAATACAGCGGCCTGCCTGATTTTGTAAACTTAAACTTTATTCTTATAACGTAAAGATATTAAGTAGATTGTCTTATATTATGGGTATGAGGTATTTGTATAGCGGCAAATATCTTCATCGAATTAAAAATAGAGATGAAATTAGCCAGAAATTGTTATATAATTGAATTATGGGCAATTAAACTCGGGTGCTTTAATCTTTTTGTTACAAACAAACATCCTCAATCCTTGTTTTAAGTTTACCAGAGGGAAACTTTTTACAAAAGTCGTTTGTTTGGGTACCTTTATTCCATTTGTGCTTCTACCATGAAGTAGATGTGTTTGCATGGCTGTGTTTTGGTTTGAAGGGCCCACCCTTAAAATTTAATATCCCAATATGGCAGTCAATTTACAGAGGTTAGTTTTCAGGAGTGATAACGCATAGAGGTCATCATGGGCGATAGAGTATACTCTGTGATGTCCATGGTACTGTTCATGTCTATAGACGACGGTTACCACTTTCCATCATGTGAGTCGTTAGCTTGTTTGCCACTCTAAGTTGCATAAAAAATAAAACTAAGTTTTAAGAAATCATAAAATATTCTTAAGCAAATACATTTATTTGAAACATAATTTTATTTAAACTTTCTATACTTATTAAATATTTAATTTTGAAAATATTGTGCAAGTATAGTTAGTGTTATTACTGGACAATTAAAACCCACGTGATGGAAAGTGGTATATGGACATGATCTGACCATTGACATCACACGATAAACTACGTCGTCTACGAGGCACATGATGTATCTACGATTATAGAGATTTATAATAGATGACTTGGAAGATTGAATTTACAAATATATTTTGATCTTAAAATATTAAGCTGTCTTTAAAAAATTCATGCTTAATTAGCTCTAAGTATACACATCAGAATTTTGAGACAAGCTTATCGATCAGAATGCGACCATTTTAAACTTCATAACTGATCACACGGTAAATAGATCCGAATAATGTTATTAAAGGATTAATATTATACTCTAGATATTACGCATACAACTTTAAACTTTAGTCAGAGTGAAATAGGAACGGTTATCGTACAAAACATAAAAAGAGTCAAATCTGCCGCTTGACAGGCGAAATCCTTCCAATCTAAAGGACCTTGCCTCATTAGTACTTATACTACATATGAATTGATACGTGAACAATGACGTCTGGATTCCTAATGCGATAAGGTCTTACTTGGGAGATTAAGCACGTGTCACAAGTATTAAATTCTGAGGTGAGTAACAAAGACGCGGTACCTTTGGCTTTGATGTTGCTTGTTAGTTGGACGACCCGTCTGTCTGGTTGTTGATCTCACACAAGTGAAACATGACCAATTAAATGAATCTTGATTCGGTTGATGAATAAAATAAATATAATAGTAGATTAAAATCAATATTTACTCGGCTTCTTATTCGTATTCATCATTGCTTCACTTTAGAAACCAACTTGCAGTGCTCTTGGAAAGTTTGTGTCAGGATAAAAGATATTTCTTGTCAGATTAGATTGACACTAACAATATGGGCCGCATCGGATTTAAGACGATGTTATGAAACATAGAAGACGGTAATAGTATAGCAAAAGTGTTACCAACTACTACAATTTCTATCAAATATAGGATTTAACTCTTAAAACAAAAAGAGGGGTGTTACAAGTTTGAAGTATAATATTTGTCTATAGCATAGTAACATTTTTAAGTATTGATCGATGAAAGGAGGTAGATTATTATTTTCTTTTTTTTTTATTGAATTTATGCGATATTATTTCCAATTCAGAACCTTTTTTGATATTTCTAATCTTGTGTGTCTATTTTACTTCCATCTTGATTTCATATGAATTCTCTCACGATTGAAATCGGTTGTTTTTCTACAGAGCAAAATCTTAAATTATATAAGGTAAATACAATTAAGCTTAGAGTAAATAAAACGTATTTGAAATGTAATCGAGAATAAGATCATAATATAAACCTAATTATCATGTAGGTTATCGACCACTTTATCTTTACAGTATGTAAAATGATTTTAATAATTTACGTATACGATTACCAACATCAATTTTCAAACGCAGTTTCAAAACTCTCGATCCACTAATAGTCCAATAAACGCCCATTTATAACATAATTGTACTTTAATATACCCACACACGCTGCGAAACGGCTAAAACATGACAAAACCGCTTCATTATCGGCCATTGTGCGATTTCACTCTACTTTCAATAGCTATTGTGATAAATTTTTGGCAGATCCATTTAAATTCTCCTTAACACGTTGGCGGAAAGTTTAAAATGGCATGTTGATAATTATGACTTTCAATAAAAGTAGATAATAGTTAAGCTAAATGTTGCGTTCGAATTTCAGTCATGTCGCTTTAACAATTAAGTTGCAAATTATTAAAATTTGCAATATTATTAAAGCAATTATGTCTATGGCTGTACTGAAAAGTGGTATCATTACTTTAGGGTACCGTATTTTAAGGAAGTTATCAGTTCAATCTAAGATAATATCTTATTATTTATAGGCGTTTGCATATTTGTCTTCATCTATCATAGAAAACTAAAATTAATTAACTACTTAATATAAAAAATAATAAATTTTATTATTTTCCCAATTACATATTATTTCATTATATCCACTGTAAGCATGTATGCATGCATCTATGCATGTATGCATCTCTAAAAATTTATGTTTCATTTCGATAAATGTATAATTAGAGTAAGTATCTTTTTCAATAGATGAAAATAGAATGGTAACTCTACCTGGGCTAACGGTATACGCTAGCGGGGCACCAGTGAGAGATGAAGGATGACCTGAAAAAAGCAGGTCAGTTAGCCCATCGTGATGAATATACTTGTAATTCAGTACGATGGTTTCCAGAGGGGACCACGGGGGGTCAACCTGGTTGGGTATATTGCTAGCAATAGGGCCTTTAGTCTCCATTACTAACAATCCCTTACCCCCATAGCTAGTATCTATACCTAATATATGTTACTTCAATGATATATCTACTCGGTATCTAATTTCATAGCATTACAAGTCATCTGAGTAATTCTAGAATAAGGTTTCTTAAGGAGCTGAAGATGAATTCTAAGATAAGTTTTAGATTTATTTTATTCTATTACGAAAAGGACAATCGAATTAACAGTGAACAGCAATCTTTCTCGAATTGCTGTTTATGCGAAAGGAAGCTTTTATTATGCTTACCCTGAAAAATTCTTAATTTCACAGGTATATGATATCCATTAATATTAATATCTACTGAACCCTCAATGCATGGATGATATTTTTTAGGGAATCAAATGTGGCGATATATCATTTTCGCGATATTCTCTCGTTAATTCGTCACAGGAGGCTGGCTGTATTTGGGTCAGTTATTTTGCCGTAGGCCAGGGGACTGTGAGAAAAAAATGGTTAAAATTGCAAGGGGATATTGTGGCGTCAGCAGTGAATTTGTTGGAGACATAGTGGCGCTCAAAAAAAGAAGTGATTCAGTCAATTTTAATATGCTCATATGAGTATGAGTACAGTAAGTATAATTACGTGTTGACTTAAAGATATATTTAGTGATTTAAAAGGAGTGAGAAAAGTTTAGTACAAGATGATATAATGATTAATATTTAATAGATTGTAATAGAAATAAAGATTTGTTACAATTAATAAGTTCGAACATATAATATGTGGGGAGAAGGGATTGTTAGTAATGGAGACTGAGAATCCTATTGCTAGCAATATATCCAATCAGGTCGACCTCCACGAGGTTCCCCCTGGAAACTATCATTGTTAATTCCTGATGTATTCATCATGATGGGCTAACTGGCCTGTTTTCATTCTCATCTATCACCCTTCACTGGTGCTCCGCCAGCGTATTCCATTAGCGCAAGCGGGGTTACCATACCATTTTCACCCATCAAAAAAAAAAACATATAATATGTTGCGATAAAAGAATGTTTTCCGTACGACGTCTGTTTGAGTAATTATGACTGTCAAACATGTCACAATTTTTTTCTGTACCTACATAGATTTGAATAGATCGGTAGCCTACACATAGATTATTTTGCTGAACTAAAGATTCGTACTTGTATCTTATTTTATATGGATAGACAGGTAATAGTGCCAAAGAGTAAATAAGTCGATTTAAGTTCCTAGTTCACCATGGCCTAACCTCTCGTTCGACGAAGTCTCTTTATCTACAAAATGCCTCTGTCTACGCGCTATAGAGGATCCTTTGCCGTCCATGCTGCTTGATTGTGGAATTCTCTTCCCATGCTTATCCGTGAGAGTGAAAGCCTAAATATTTTTAAGAGTAGACTTAAGATGTGTACACCCTTCTACCCGCTGATCTCGATGCTTCTTTCCAGTTTGCGGATGCTGGAATAGAACTCTTTTAGAGTTAAGCTCGCCTTGCATTGCATATTTGCTTATCTCAGTCATATTTTTATTTATTATTAGTGTGTACAATAAAGTATAAATAAAATAAGTTAATATGTGCTAATATGTAATATATATTTATTTGAATTTAAAATATGGAGCTCAAAATATTTAAACATATCTACATCGACGTTATTTACTATAGACTTCAAACAAAACAATATCGTTACATTCACAGGACATAATTGGATATTAGTTGTAGCTATTATTTGTAGTTATAGAAAAAAAAAATCTAGCGGCGCAAGAAAATATAGTGGGTGTAAGAATAAAAAACATGACGCAACTGTTAGCGCCCGAAGCGGCGCGTGCCGCTCCTCAAATTAATTATAATGACGCATAAAAGTAATTAAAATGACGTTTCCATTAATGCTAGAATTATTTATAAATTACTTGAATAGTGGAATATTATATAGCAGAAATTTAGACACTTACATAAAACAGATGAGAATTAAAATATGTGGCAAATAGGACTGGCAGATTTTGAAAGGTGTAGTGAAAAGACTGGAACTTCCGATTTGCTACACAATAGTTACTTTTTACAGCAATTTCCGCATAAATTCTTAATTTGTCTGTTTTTACCCTCTATTCGATGTGATTTTAATTCAATTATATCATAAGCCAGACTGATGTTTAATAGTCTAAGATCATATTTTATTTTAATTTATATAGACAAAATATTTTTTTTATAAGACAATAATTGAAGTTTCAGAAACATTTTTATTTTCATTATTCTACTGTTTTTACATTTTAAAGACTATATAGTAATTATATAACATATTTGTGTCAATTAACTTCTGTGAAATGTCCAATAAAAGTTTTTTATTATTTTAAATTAGTAGTGTTTTTTTTTTTTTTTGTATTATTTCGCTAATATTTAGGTTTGATAATAAATAAAGCAGTACGAGTATAGCTAGGACCAAAAAGTAGACACTTATGTTAATATACGCCATTAAATTGAATATTTTACCCGGGTAAATTACACAAATGATTCGACCAAAGAATAATTACAGCTTGCAACACCTTCACAAAACAAATTTCCTACCTTTCATTGCGGTTCTAAAAACAAATGTAACATAATAACATCCTATGATTGCACGCCATAATTATTTTCAATTTGGAATTGTTGTATTCGAAATCAACAACTGTTTTTCAATGTTACCACACTGAATTGGCCTCTCGCATGTTCCTTCCAGTTTGCCGAAAGACCATTCAAGACGTATTCCAATTTATAGCCAGGGGCGTACTTATAGTGGTCACATTACAATACAACGTTTCACCCTACCATCGGTACTACCAACCTCAAAATTAAGGTTTTAAATTGCGAACAAAGAATCTGAAAGTTGTACGTTTAATTTTTTTAATATTAATTCAACCAGTCGATCAATGAAAAGTCTTAATTACTATATAAAAGGTAACATAAATTAACAGCTCTTGGCCATATTATTACTGGTTTCGTTGGAATGGCGTAGCGTTTTGCGTTAATATTTGTATTGGTCTTAATTGTTGCAATTCTTTAATGTTTGTAAGTATATATTTGCGAGTGTTGGTTATTGTTACCGACATTGATATTATTTGCAATAATATCAATATGGTACCTACCATTGTATTACAAATAAAACTTAATGTATCTTTACATTGTATAGATAGAGTGTGATATAATGTAAGGTAACCTTACATTATATAGATAGAGTGTGTCCATACAAATGCTTCGAAAAAAGCTAGTCAACTTTTTGCGTTATAAATAGTTTTTAGTGTTTTCTTTATAACTTCTATATTTATTTTGTTTTATAATTTTAGCATCTTTTTAGTGTGTAAAAACTCATTTTATTTATTAAATAATTAAATATAGATACGTCAAGATACATTATGTACGTAAGCATATAGAACACTGATAATAAATCGAGTCGGCTAATTTGATCATTTGCTGACAAAGTTTTTAAGACCCGATAATCTATCTGTATAATCTAAGATATCTATATAATCTATTCAAATTGCTTAATATTTTATTTGGAAAAATTGAAAAAAAAAAACACAAGGGACGTTCGTTAGTTGCAGTTTAGTTTTTTTTTTTTTTTTTTTAATCCTTCCTATTCCCTTGATAATATTTAGTGTGACCAATTTTATCAACCCTGATATAATTAATGTACTACTTTTTCTTTTAATAAGACAAGAATAACATTTATCGTAAACATTTTCATTAAGTCCTTTTCTATAATGAGATTAGATAAGCTTTTTCCAGATCTTTTCTCCCATTTTGAGCTCAGTTAATAGGACCTCCTCAAAGGTCAAGTAGCTGAGACACGATGGCATGGCAATTCAATTATTATTGTCCACGTGCCATATAATATTACGACTTTTCTAATTTCATTTATTCAAAGGTTCCAAAGAAAAAAAAATACATATCAATAGTATATCTACAGCAATTATTTATTGTGTACGGTTCATCACTTGTTTGGGTGCTGGCAATAGTAAACGCTATAAAAGTTAAATATTCAAATATGATCAGACTCTCGCGTGATAAGTTACATAGATCCAGTGATATTTGCGCTGTGCTTTCTATGCGAGTGTTTACCGTCACAGGTCACGTCAAGTTGGTGATTAAGGTCGATGGGCGACCAATTAGAGAATAACAAACTCGTATCCGTAACTAATAGTCGTACAGTTTTAACAATTTGAGCTTGAAACGTTCAGTGTAATTTGACATCGATGATTTTGAGCTTGGTGTACAATGAATGTTTTTAACATATTTTAATGAACTAAAAAAATATATATATATAAAAAAAAAATTGGGCGGCGGTAGTCACTTACCATCAGGTGAGCCGCATGCTCGTTTGCCCCCTGTGTTGTAAAAAAAAAATATCATTAGATATGGTAGACGTCTGTTTGTTCGCAGAGCTCGTTCTGTTGACACTAAATAACTGATACACAAAGTTAAAAAAAAGTATTAAATTTGCTTTTTTTTTTTAAATATTATAATGTAACTCTTAATAAAGTGTGCTCTCTTAATAAAGTAGCTATGGTTTTTATGACGGCAACAGTGAATTGTCAATAACGCTCTTCATGGCGATTCAGGACCTAATAATGTGACTAGAGAATCACCTTAGTTTAATGCTTGTGACCAAGAGATTTACTTGAAATGAAACGTAGGTACGCGTGATGAGATAATATATTTCCTTTAAAAATTCCATATTAATTTTTATCCACGGAATGGCAAACCTGAGACTTTTGAGACTGAACACTTTGCGTTTTATGCTTTCAAATACATCTTTTTGTATCGTGTATTGTCTGTCAGTTTGTGTTAATTCCTTAAACCTTTTCTGTGTGATTCTGTATGGGTTAATAGGATTCCTAACATAACAACCAATTAAAGTAAAGATATCTAATAATAAAAGTATTTTTTAAAAATAGATTAAATATGATTATTTATATAAGGTATATTTATAAAGCTATTTCTATTATACCATTCTACATATATCTACTACGCTCGAAGTTGTCGACAAGTAGATATGTATATCTGAAATTATTTGTCAGACTTGGTAACTCCAACTTAGACTTAGTGATCAACTGACGAATCCAACTCGGCTGGGCAGCGTTCAGAAAACTACGCCATATCTGCTCCTCCCAAATATCTCATACTTTGAAGATGAAGGTCTTTAAGCAGTGCGTGTTGCCATAGGTGACCTACGGAGTCGAAACATAGTCCGTAATTGCAATGAGCTGGTTACATAGCTCGAATAATTATTAACCGATCGAAAAGAAAGGTACTTGAAAGGCGTTATCGTTCAGGCAAAAGCAGTGTAAGACGATCGCTTACTGAATAGAGCGGGGATCTTAAATGTATTTCAGAGAGTCATTGGATGCAAGTGAATCGGGATGGTTTCTTATGGCAATCTATGGGTGAGGCCTATGTTTAGCTGTGGACAGTTAACGGTTGATACGATATAGTGATTATGTATAATGTATTATTACAGATAACTGAGGGAGACTTTGTACAAAAGTCGATTGCTTGGGTACCTCTGTCCCATTCGTGTTTCAACCGTGAAACAGTTGTGTTTGCATGACTGTGTTTCGGTTTGAAGGGTGGGATATGGCGTGAATTTACTGGGTATGGAGGAATAACACCTAACTCCTCAGGAATGGCAACGCATGGGGGGTATTATGGGCGAAATAGTATACTCTGTTATGTCCATGGTACTGCTCATGTCTATAGGTGACGGTTACCACTTTACATCAGGTGGGCCGTCAACTTGTTTGCCATTCTAAGTTGTATAAAAAAAAATTAAAATAGTCATAGACAAAACAAAATAGTTTTTTTCTATAGTAAATTTATATTATCTGAGGTGATAGTATACTAACTTAAAATACATATAGGTACCCATTTCATATTTTAGATATTAACTTTTAAAAATTCTTAATAGAAATAAGTTTTTACTAATAATTTATTTTACTGTGTAACGGTCATAAAATTACGTAACGTAATAATTAATAGTAATGTATACAGTTACGGTTATTAAAACAATAAACGATAATGTACTTACTTATCTTGTTTTACTATTTAATTACAGGCAATTGACGAACCGCGCATACACCATACACATATATGTATATAAACGTATAGCACTTTAATACACAATATAACAAAAGGTACCTGAACTATTTTTTTAATGGGTGAAAATGTAATGGTAACTTAGCGCTAACAGCGCTTAGCGCTGGTGGGGCATCAGTGATAGGTGAGGATGAAGGCAGGTCGATTGGGCAATCGTGAAGAATTTGACAAGATTTAACCACGATGGTTTGGTTGAATAACCGCGTTGAGATCAACCTGTTAGGGTATATTGTTAGCAATGGAGCTGTCAGAACCCGTTACTAAGAATCCCCTTCTCCTATCTGGAGTTCTTATTATTATTATAGGTATGTATATTCAGTTACATAATCTATATGGGCTATAGGTTTCGGCTGCCATTTTCCATCAGGTGAGCGTAAGTTTATTTTTCGTACTTACGATTACAGTAACAAGTTAGTAAGTTAGTAACCATAATTAATTGTTATGCCACAATCTTACTATTATTATAAATGCGAAAGTTTGTGGGGACGGATAGTTGTTTGCTGATTTTTCAGGCAAAAACTACTAAACGGGTCTGATTGACACTTGGTACACCGATAGGTTATATCTTAAACGTAATACTTTATATAGTAATGCATGCGGTAAAATTCGCGGACAAACAGCCAGTAATTATGTAAACTTTAAGTCACTTAGTTGCAGATATAAACCAGATTGCCCCAACAATTTACACCCTAGAAGCTGTTATGATTAGTTAAATTTTCTTTCAACGCATATAGCTTAAATGTAATTTTCTTTTATATTCATATACATATATCTATTTTAAGATACTAGAGTTGAATGAGATGACAGAACTGTTATTTATACTATATATATATATATATATATATATATATATATATATATATATATATATATATATATATATATATATATATATTATTTAATAATTTAAAATTTTAAAATGATTTTCATGTTACCGTTTCGAATTCAACAACAGTGTACAATAATCTTTATGTTATATTTGTTCTGGGCACGCGACGCGCCAACATCAAACGCTCTCTTGCCCAATTCAAACAAAGCGAAATCACGAAGAGCATGATCTAACGTCTCGAATGGATTTCATACCGGACCATGAGAATATGGGCATTTAAGTCGGCCAAGACCGTGTATGGAGTATTTTTAATTATTTAAACGCTTCAAACTCGCGGCGACTAATTCGTAAATTTATTTTTGGTTGTTTACTAAGGACCAGTTTAGAAATAAGTAGATAATAATTGTCTAGTTAACCGTTCTATTTATCTTTTATTATTATTTAGTTATTCAATCAATTGGTATGTTAGTGGTGTTAGTCTTCCATTAAAATTTTCGATATATCGATATTTTCAATACTTCTTTACCTCTGTCCATATCCATCCAGTGCAGGTCAATTAACTTTATTGACTTCAGACATAATCAAAAATTAATTCAGCCCTATCAAATGCCGAAAAAGTCATGATTAGAAAAAATTAAAACAGTATTATTTCGAATTTTCAAAGCTATCAATTTTATCGGGATATTATCTAAAGTGATCGAAGATCTTAATTCAGACAGCTGATTTTCATAACTCTATTATATTGGATCTGTACTTACTTGGCTTAAAGTTAGGTATAATTAAATATTGTTCTAGCAAAACTCGTTGTATTTTTATTTTTTATCTACAGACATAGACACAATTTGTGTGTTTTTCATTTATTAACTAATCTTCGGAAGGCAACTGTTGCCAATATGTATTATATGAATTTTAATTGCCTTGAAATTCAGATTAAAAAATATTTAACAGCCGCTTAAATTGCTTTAAGGTTACCAAAGTAAGGGTAATAAATAAACAGAAAAAATTAGAACACATAATTGTTTATTTACACTAAGTAATATTCACATTCACATAGTTCGTGAAAGCACGAGTGCCCTTAAGGTATAAAAAGTCACATTTTACAATAAGCATGTAACGGTAGTAGGAACAAGGTTTAACCTTAAGTCAAGGGGTCTAAAATGGCTACTTGGGTGATTTTTAATACAATACTAATCTTTTTAACTTCTTTAGTTCATGTACGACAATCTTTTTAGAAAACTTGTAATAATAAATAAGCTAACGACAAATCGAATAGAAAGTGGCTATTGTCGTTGTTAACATCTGTAATATGAATACCATGAACGTCATAGAATACTGCGTGATTCTTATGGTAAGTATTTCTCATGCATTGCTATTTCATAAGCTGTTCCTAGTCGATAATTTTACCGCCACGGCTTGGCGGTAGAAATATTTCAGCGTTTCACATCTTTTTTTTTTAAGAAACTTATTCTGTAATATCTTCGAAAAATTTATATGAAATTTATCAATTAGTGTTTATTTATTATTTACGAATCACCAAATTGGCCATTTTAAACCCATAGTACACATTATACAACGGAACCTAGGCCTCTGTACAGGCAAGAATTGTGATTAAAATAATCTCTGACCATAATGACTTTAATACCGTTGACATAAGTTATATTATGGTCAGGTTTTATGCTAATCCCGATCGTTATACATTCTGGGGTCGAGGCCCAAGGGTTATATAGGGTAGCTACATAACACCAACAGTTTGTGAATAATTATTATTAAAGGAACCTACCCAACGAAGAAACATCTGCTCTTAAGTCATTTAGTGTTAACTGATAATTTAATGTCACTGACCGTATTTTGACTTTTATACTCAGTTTTATTTATTTTATTGATCATAATGAAATGATAAATATAAAAAGAATTAAAATTTGACATAATAATTATATTCCTCTGTAATTTAAGAAAAATAATACAAGTGGTTTAAAACATGAAAATAGATATAGTCTTACAATCAAAAAGTTTTAAAAATGTCTTGTAAAGCCACGATCTTGTATAATAACAACTAGTACATGTAATAATCAGATGAATCAATAATAAAGATTACAGAGGTAATTGAATTTTTCACATGCTCAAATAGCCATAGTAATACCATAGTCTAAAGAACTATTTGATTGCATCGTTTGTACATTTAAAATTTAAATGCTTTAGTATTTTGTCGCAAAGATATTACTTATATAATGATGTGTATGTACATCAATTATGTACAAAAAAGATTTTACAAAACAATATAATATTATCAAAAACGTTTTAAGAACATTTTTGCATATTAATTAACGCGTCAAGGTAAAAAAGCAATCATATATTATTGCATATGATTAAATGGTGAGTTTAAGTCTGGCCAATACTATTTGTAAACACATTATCAATAGAATTTTCCGATACTTTTTTCGGTGAGCTGACTCACAAATGGACCAACAGGAGGTACTGAAATACTTTCGAGTAAACTATATTATTTTACTGCTTCTCGAAATATTATTACATTTTATAGGATTTCACAATGTACTTCATGTGATATTTAAATCAATTTTAGGAAATTAAATTTAAAAATTTTCCACAAAATGGTCAGAAAATTTTATTTGTTATCATATCATTGTCACCTGCCAATAATTCATAAATAGAACACAGTACCTAATTAGCACTAATTAGCTATATTTTTGTAAGTATTATAATAGGTAGATAAAGGTATTTAATTAAGTACATTATATACAAATTGTGTTGGTAATTTTTTAAAAAAAGAACCAAATGATATTTTCATGAACTAATGAGTGCTAGTGAGTATTCCTATAAGGAATTATTCAGTACATAAATAAATATATTAAATTATACCTTTAAACTGTAAATATAAGTAGATACTTTATTTAAATTCAATTTGAATTTAATTTAGTAACGTACGTACCTACTCGAGAAATCCAAGATAAAAATTCAATCGCATTATATAACAATAAAAAAATAGTTATTGTTATTTTCATTATTATATAATTCGATCATATTTTGTATTAATTAATAAATAATTACGCAAAACTTCAATTAAAGAAAGTGAATCGACATAAATTTGTTCTATAGGTGTTGTTGGAAATTGTTACTCTTCGAACTAATTTAAAATTTGTAATTATCTCTTACTAATGATAAATTAGATTACACGTTGTTTTTACATCATTAACTTGGATTATCCATTAACTTTTTATAAACGTCAAATAGAAGAATTTTATACTAATAAATCTACATTTACAAATAAGTATTATGTACAAAATTGGATTTGCCGTAACACCTATCGCTGGCTTATAGAAACGAAGTTTGCGTTTTCATATTGCACTTTTAAAGGTAAATAGTAGGTATTAATCTAGAAATGATAATAGCTTACTACTTTTTTCACTGGTATTGCCATATTTCTATATGCCAGACAATAATAACCTGTCCACAATAAATAATTATAGTATCTCTATAAAATATTAAGTACTTAAATAATAAAATCAACTATCACATTTATTTCGAAGCTTCTTCATAATGTATTTTGTACAATGATAAACTACAACCTCGTATGTATTTATTTACAGTCATATTTAAATAGTGATACATTACTATTCTAGATTAGTGAAGAAAATATCTAACGTCACTAATGAGTCTGTTTGAAATATTAAATAGTGATGTACATAAAGTTCATTAATCGATATCGATTTAATAATCGAGTACGCGTCGATCGTAGTTAGCACTAGGCGCGATCGCCCGCGTTGCCTCGTTTCATTTTGACGCATTCACGACAAGATTTGTAGCGGCCTCCTCGCTTGCACCTATACTCATGGCTTTCTTCTTCAGTATCCCCAAATCTGTTACATTTTCTAAGAAACTCTTATGCGCTGAGAGTACTTTAGCACTCTCGACATCCTTTTTGAGTTCTTCCATATCTCGTTTCAGTTTTGCACGTCTGTTTTGGAACCACGTGATTACTTGTGCGTTAGAAAGTCCTAGGGAACTGGCTATTTCATCTCTGTCCGCCGGTGACAAATACTTTTGGTAAAGAAACCGTTTCTCTAGTTCAAAGATTTGATGATTCGTGAAGGCCGTTCGAGATTTTCGTTTCTTTTTTGGCTGTGGTCTGGAGTTGAAGAGATTCAGATGATTTGACTGACCATCTGAAACAATAAAATGATATTATGTTAAAAATAATTACAACAATAGTTTGGTAAGTAATTCGGGTGCCTAATCTATTTTGATCTAAGATTTATTCATTGTCACAATTTATTAATAAATGTTTTATGAGCATCAATTTCAAAGTCTTTCATCTTTAACTTTAGCAAGTCTATAAAAACGCGATCTGGTTTTTCTTCATACTATAAATGGAAAGCTGAGGGTTTCGTTAATAGATAGATAAAATGGTTGCGTTTACTCGTTATCAGGTACTAAAACATTATTTGAGTCTATGACACCATCATAAAGCGCCCGCAGCGCTAAAATGTTATTCCACTGTCGTAAAGCATACAATAAAACACACCCAGAATCGTTACATTTTAACGAGCACACAATCACATACGGGTTGTTTTAAAATCGCTATAACACAGTAAAAACAATCAGTGTAACTTTGTTAGTATATTATCTAACATAAGATAGCTTCGATTCACTATCGCAGCTAATTGTAATTTTACGGGAAACTATCAGTTTTTATGCCAGCTAGAAATCCAATTTTCCTTTTATAGCTCTAATAAACATAACGGAAATGAAGATATGTATAACAATAGAGCCATCGCTATATCCGGTAGCCGATGGCCTACTTTTAATGTAATATTTTCATGGCGTTATTTGCTTTAAACTAGTTATTTCTACAGTTTATTGTTTTCAAAAATATTTGTAAAGCTCAGAGTACCTATGAGTCTATGAAACTACAAATATCATATGTGATTTTAAAATAAATTAGAGAAGTAATATTACCACTTTGTAGAGAGATGCGCTTATTGTATTTGATTGAGAGAGCATTCAATATTTAAGAAATAAGGTATTAATAGATTGAGGTATATTCAATATACCTATTTTGGCTTACTGTTACTTTTAGTGCTTATATTATGCAGTGGATTTACAGGATACAGCGGAATAACACATGAGTCCTCAGGAATGGCAACGCATGGGGTGTGTCATGGGCGAAACAGTATATTCTGTTGTGGTCATGGCACTGCTCATGTCTATAGACGACGGTTACCACTTTCCATCAGGTGGGCCGTCAGCTTGTTTGCCATTCTAAGTTGCATAAAAAAAATTTGCATACTGAGAATCGGCAACATTTGAAAAAAAAAATTGTAAATAATTAAACAAACAACAAATAATTCTGCCTGCGCTATTGGTATACACTAGCGGGGCACCAGTGATGGATGACTGATGAGGATGAAAGCAGGTCAGTTAGCCCAATGGCCTAACGAATTTAACTAGAATTAGCCACATTGGTTTCTAGGGGGAACCACGTGGAGGTCGACCTAACAGAGTATATTGCTAGTAATGGGGCTATTTGACCCCATTACTAACAATCCCTTTCTTAACTAACTTGTATTTCTCAAGAAAACAATAATTAGAAAACTAGTTTGATTCAATGTTTTCATATTTATAATTTTCTAAAAACAAAGTGTTTCGGTATATGATTAAGATAATATACACACATTGTGGTCGTCTTAATGTTTGTCTAGAAAAAGTTCATAATTATAATAAGAAGTTAGTAGGTACCACCAAATAGTAAAACATATGTAGTTTATGCTCGTAAAAAAGAATTATTACTAACACGACCTCCAGAAATATTTTGGGATCTTAGCACATCAATATTCACAAGTTTGCGTGGTAAACCACAGAAATTAATAAAATAACATATTGCACTTTAAGATCTGTGTCGTTAATTTAACTGCCTATGTATTGTTGGATCATCGGAATTTTTAACGGCGAAAAGCTTAATGCTTTGACATGGACCACATGTTTAACTGATACTTTAGTGGTTGAAAAATTATAATAAAAGTGTTGTGGTAAAATTGAAAATATTTTTTTCGTCTCATCTTGTAAGCATCTTTACATGACTAATGTTAAATGAATTTTAAAGTACTTACTTAATATTGCTTCGTCATTTGCAATGTTATAAATAGTATGTAAACTTAAATCTATCAATATATTGTATTTGCATACATCAACGAACATTTGTGAGTACTAAGGACTCTAAAATAAAAAAAGAAAGATCACATTTATTACACGTCAAATTTTGTTCAGTCACCGTCACGTTCAATTTAAGAATTAAAGAAGATTGCCAATTCATTTATAAAATACATGAATATACCGTCGGCACGAAAATGGCACATCAGCTATATTAATCATGGCCTAATCGCATCCTTAGCGAATCTGAACCTCAATTAGGACTGTATAAAACAGCAAAGTGCCAAAAAACTGCTTCGTCCAAAGACATCGTTAAGTTCACCGCAAAAAAGAACTAATCGGATATGGTTTTGTGACTGTAACACATCTTTTAAGGTGTCTGTAGCGGGAAATCTACTAAAATTATAATTTACCTGCTATGGTTAAAATACTTAATTTGCATTTTGTGATAAAGATTTTGTCATAGTAAGTATTCCTATTAGACAAATTGCAGGTGTTCATAGGCTACAGTAACCACTTACCATCAAGTGGCCCGTATGCTTGTTTGCCACCTCAGTGGTATAAAAAAAAAGATCTGAGCCTTACTTTTTACTTAAGAAAATTGCGATAGGGTTATATTAATAGAGTATTGTGCAATTAAAATGTTCATATTAAATACAATGCTGAACACTGATTATATAAATGAAATAATCCTAGAATCTTAAGCCATTTTAGAATATGATATTCACAAAATTAGCATAGGAAGAAAAAAAAATTGTAAATTTGTCTATAGATTTCGTTACCCTACTACATATAGCTACACTTATTTCTTCACGAAATCTATAGAAAAAAAATCAAATACTTTATTATTTACGGCGATTTGTAAATTTATAAGAGGTAGAGCAAGAATATAAAATAAAATAATTATTTTCTTCAATATTCCTTATTTATCATCAATAAATTTCTGACACATTAGATCATTAAAAATGCAGTTGATTCTTCGAAATATAAAATTGATTATTAAAATAGCTTATGATATTCATTATCTAAAGGGTTTTAAAATATTTAATTTCTCTTTTTTTTATAAAAAGCAACAGCAGTTCCAATTTAATTCAATACAGAATTTTGTTTATACTTATGTACATATTGGTATGACGCATACATTTTGTTCTGATTCATTCGGGCAATGCCACGAGTTACAGGTAGTTTGAGGAAAGTAATACGAGTTATTTATATTCAACCGATTTAAAAAAAGAGGACGTTGGCAATTCTCTTATATTTTTGTTACCTCATAACTAAAATAAACCATCATTGGTAAAATTATTTGTAATATTCTTTTTTTTTTTAAATATAATAACTACCGGTTTAACTTATGTGTAATTAGATCGAGAAAGCTCTACTAGTTTCGAGGTCAATCCGTAATCCTTAATTATGAGCGGTTGTGACGCGAGCCTGATTGCTATTTTTTATTCTTTATTTTTTATCTATAAGGATATATATAACTATATATAATATAATGGTATACTTTTATTGGTATTTTTTTTCATCTATAATATACCTATATATAATATAAAAATATACTTTCATTGATCTCATAAAATTTTTATCAGAATCTGTTTAATTTTTTAATAAAAAAAAAACTGGTTTTGCTATGATCGAAGTCGGTGTTTTGTTTTTTTTTTTGTGAAAAAAATCTTAAATACTTTTTTTTTATATTTTTTTAACAAAGTATGTATTTTCAGCATGATACGTTTATATATAGATTAAAGTTTCAGTTGTCTTTTTATTTAATAAAGACGTAGGTAATAAATATTAGATAATTACGGTAAGATATATCTAATATGCAAAAAAAAAAAAAACTAACAACAGACAGTAAAAATACTCATAGATAGGTTGAATAATAACAACACGCCATTTTAATAAGAACATTGTTTTTTTTAACTGCTACGGAACTTAATTGAAAATTCTTCTTTTTACAGTGCCAGATTGATTTACTCATTTAATTAATTCCTCAATCGCATCACGTAGTAACCAGGTTTATGAGGACCAAGCATGACCCTTTTGACGTTGATTTTATTGAAACTACGCTTTATTATCGCTAAGATTTAGTACATTAATGTTTCTATATGATTAGAGCCGAAAAGTCTCTATTGCAAAGCGGTAAGGGATTATGTTCATGTAATTATGTTGGGTCAAAAGAAGGGTTAAGTTAGTCGAACAGCTTTGAAAATGAATGGACTGGAGACCAATACAGATAGATACGCACGTTTTACGTATACATGATAATGTCTAAAAGGAAGTAAAGATGGGTGCACACTTGATGTAAAATTCTGTAGATGTTAAATGACTATATATTTTTTACTATTATTTAGTAGCTAATCTATATGCCTCCTATTATACTATGAAAATAAGTACTCTACTACAATTATAAATACGAATCTTTGTGAGAATGTATATATGGATATATATTTATTACTCTTTTACATAAAAAATGCTGAACGGATTGGAATCAAATTTGGTACAAGGACAGATTATATCATATAATTAGATTATACTTTCCATCAGGTGGGCCGTCAGCTTGTTTGTCATTCTAAGTTGCATAAAAAAAAAACAAATTTAGTACAAGGAAAGATTATATCTTATTATTAGATTATATAGTACGTAGTCAGTATAATCTAATACAGTTAATCAAACATACGACGGGTCATATGGTAATTGTGGTACCAATGTAACCATAGGTTAGAATGATCTAACTCTAAAATCAGGCGAGTTTTCTCCCTGCCACTGTATTGGTATAAAATATTAAAATACTACATTTATGTGTCTACTTTAAAATTAATCCGCGTGATGTTTGAACAGAGCCTTATAACGATCACAAATTGAATGTCCTGGTTTTTTCTCTAAATAAGTTTTTTCTATCGTACGCCTTGTTATGCGGGACCCTGTATAAGGAATCCGACAGAAAAACTCCTTTTTCTCATGTCCGTTTCTATTGTGCGCAAAAAGCGTGGCGAAACTGAATTTACGCGTGTAGGTATTCATTGGTAGGCCTACCAATGAATTTTAAAAGCATTGATTTTTTTAAAACTTGATTGATGTAGATCGATGATGTAGATGGATAAAAATCGAACTCAGGCTGAGTTCGATTTTTATCCAACTGCTGAAGATAAAACGGTAATGATCCTTGTACATATCATATCAGTCGTTATTTGTCCACAACTGAAATTTGAGAAATTTTGAAAAATTCCCCATAAATTAGGGAGTTTGCCAATAGTTGCCACATTTGGCAGACGGATTGGCAACCGCAGTTAAGCTTTGGCGATGTATTGAGAGGGCTGCTGCTCATCACTGCTGCTGTTCATCCCGTGAACTTTAACTCGATCGCTTCTTACGACACCCATGGGAAAGGAAAGGTTAGCCTATTTTATACCAGGATCACACGGCGATCATACATATGTATATTATTATAAAAGTATGTTATTTTTTGTATATATGTGTACATATATTGAGAATTTAGACTTTAGATGCAAAACACAGATTTTAATAATTTGAGTGTCACTATTTTGGAAGTGTTATAGATTATATAACGACTATAAAAATATAATGTCGGTCAGAACTATCTAAAATTTGCAAAATTCAAGAGTGTTCGTACTAAACAACTATCTCTATCTTTGTAATATATTTTTTTTTCTAGCTTTCAGAACGTCATATTGTAAGCAGTTTCAAGGTCACAGATATATCAGTGGACTGAAATATCCATACTTTTGTACAAAATATTCCTGTAATCAGAGAAAGAATTACAGGCTATCTACTGTTCATCTTGACCAGTGATGCACAGCTGAACTCGAAAGTAAACTACTCCATTAGTCTATCTCTTTTAAATCTTATATATAAAATTCTCGTGTCACGGTGTTTGTTACCAAACTCCTCCGAAACGGCTTTACCGATATTTATGAAATTTTGTGTGCATATTGGGTAGGTCTGAGAATCGGCCAACATCTATTTTTCATACCCTTCAATGATAAGGGTGACCCTCCCCAAAAAAATTTTTATTTTTTTGACATATTTTTCCATTTTTATTTTATTATGATTTAGCATTGAAAAATACATACAATCTCAAATTTTCACCGTTTTACGATTAACTCCTGTTTTTTAATCGCGACTTTTATATGCCGTAATAGGGTTGCAAGATGGCAATCCAAAAGAATAATAGTAGTACGATATATTTTCATGTATAGTTCTAAAAATAATGTATATGGTAAAACAACGTTTGCCGAGTCATCTAGTTACATATATATTTGCCTTCTAAAGTTTGTTTTTATTAAATTAATTTCTTCCCTTATTAACACACCGCGCACGAAGTTCGTCAATTTGAATATTCAAACTATCGTTCTAGAAAATTCAATTTTGACAGTCATCTAATTTTTATTTTGTAATCTAAAACCTTATTTGATTGTATCTTACGAATTAGAATGCAAAATGTATGTTCGTTTGTAATACAATTAGAAAAAGTGGTCGTAATAAGCGGGTGCGGATGGGACCGAACAAAATAGTAGTTGGTATGCATAGCAATGAGTTAAGAGTAATGACAGACATTTCTCATATTGTTTTGTATTGAAGAATTATTAATGTTGTGTAGGTAGTAAGTACTTATGTTTCATGTAACATATACACCTATTTTAGACATTTTATTTATACTGATATTTTTAAACAATTGTCAACATTTTTTAATATTCTTTCTTAGAACATATCATATCATCTAAGTAAAATAGGGTAAAGTTTATCTTATTAAATTTAGATGCTCGTTTTTTGAACTGTGTCAAATCAGAGACTACATTTATGTAACACACACGAATAGGGTCATCATTCAATATATTAACTTATATTTTGTTTAGCATTAGATTATTGTGTTTTATATTAAATTATTATTTATTTCAGATCATGTAACTGTAATTAAAAATTACAATTTCAACTATAACAAAATTATATGTGATCATGTGAATACCTACCAGTGAATAATATTTTACTAGCTGTTAAAAGAATTATCAAAATTGGCAACGTAATTGCATACAATATAGACGAAACACATACGAATTCAGAAACTCCCTCTTTCATGTTGCTTAAAAATATAGAATGGACATGTTCTTCCTTTTTGAAGTTGCTTAAAACGGTATTGTAGCGAACGCACGGAGACACGAGTCATTTTTTCAGTCATTACGCGGTATTATCAAAACATATCCCCACAAAGACGGTATGGTTGAACGGCTGGATTCCACTCACGGGTGATTTAGTCGCGCGGATGGGCGGCGAGCGACAAACGCGCGACTGTCGCACACACAAAATGGCCCGTGACTGTGTTTGGGCTTCTTAATTAGAGATAAGTATCCGGTTAAGTTTTTTTTTTTAAATGTATATTTTAGTACAACTTAAGTACTGTATGCTCTTTAACCTTGACATTAAGCCAGTAATAAGGACATTCTTTAGTAAATTTTTTTTATTATTCTGATAATAATATAATTAGTTATTTATATTCTAGTTTTATATACAATCCTTATTATTATTATTATAAATGTGAAAGTGAGTTTGTTTGTTACCTTATAGCGTGTTAACAGCTTAACCTATTACTGCAAAATTTAATATACCTACACTTAATATACGTAATAGAGAAGGTTATATATAGGATATTTATTCTCTGGGTCAATAAACACAGTCATGGTTAAATGGTAGTGTTTCATTATTTACAATTTTTTTAAATGTTGCCGATTCTTAGTATGTTAATTTTTTTTATTCAACTTAGAATGGCAAACAAGCTGACGGCCCACCTGACGTAAAGTGATAACCGTTTCGCCCATGATTGCCGTTCCTGAGGATTCAGGTGTTATTCCCCTGTACCCAGTAAATTCACGCCATATCCTACCCTTCAAACCGAAACACAGCCATGAAAACACAACTGCTTCACGGTAGAAACACGAATGGGATAGAGATACCCAAGCGATCGACTTTTGTACAAAGTCTCCCTCTGGTTGTTCATAGATTCTGCGATCTTATCCTTTATTTGCGTATGAGGTCAGCTAAGTCGTTGCACGTCTACCCATTAGGATCTTTTGTACTTCCCTCTGCCTTATATTAAGTAAACTATCATGTTAACTACAGGTTTTATAAGTTACCTTAACGATATTCCGCTATTTAACATATCTATAGTCTCCTGGCTCTAGATAAGCCGTTCCGAGTATGTTCATACGCATACTTGCCAATGAATCACAGTTGCACATCAGGTGTTTCATGGATTCCCATTCCTCACTGTACAATCTACACAGTGTGTCAGAAGATAGACCCATCTTGTATAGTATATGCCTTACTGGTAGGTATGTGTCCAGTTGAGGTACCTATTATGAGTCTAGCCTGTTGTCTGCCATTACTGTAGATGAGTTTATCTAATTCTTAAACCTTGTCGTTTAAGAACTTCTTAGATAGTTTTCGATCAAAACATGTAATGAGTTAATATTTAGTTTTAGAATTACTAGAGCAATTCTATTTGAATAGTATTTGTAAAATTTGCATAAGCTCGTATTTACAATTATGATTACCTAACCAAACGTATATATGGTATTTAGGTATAATAAAACAGTAATCAAGTATGAGTGGTACCTAACTAAAAAATGAACAAAATAAGTTTCTTAAAAAATACTTGCGAATCAACCAATTTGACAAATGGGTGAGCATTCAAATCGAATCGAATTATTCGTGGCCGATTTACTCTGTTGCGGTTATTTCTTGGTACAGATGTCAAAATATGTTTTGACGCTACTGCAAATTTTTTTTTACGTTAGGAAATATATTGTTAGTCTATGATAGAGACGGTTACATTTAAACCTTACAAATATAGGTAATATTTAGTATCACGCCCGACTTCGCATGAGTACATAGATTTTTCGAAAATAATTTACAGATTGTATATGTTATTCGCTGATAATGTAGCTTTCTATAGAAAGTATTTTAAAAATTGGTTAAGTAGTTTTTAAGTTTATCTATTACATACACACAATAAAATCGTTCCTTTTTATAATATTAGTAGGTATTAAATAAGGCACGATTGGATTACAAATCTGCAATTAAATAAAGAGAGAAATCAATTTAAAATTGATGTATAATAAACTCAAATAATGAAAAAAAATTTAATTGAATTATAAACCTGCTTTTTATTTTAAGTCGGTTTAAAGATATGAGCATCGTAAATTAAATAGCAACATAACTACGTCAGTGCATAATTTAACGGTAAAGAAAATAACGTCTTAACTTTTTGTGTACAGTCTAGTCTAGCTAATGAGAAAATCATCGGGTGTAATGAGTTGATTACTTTGCTAATTATGTCTTGCTTATGAATATGGCACGCTGTACACGAACACATGACTATAGGCACAACTCACAAGAGTAAGTGTAAGTTTTATGAGTTGTGCCTGTTCACACTTTTGGTCTCTACCTGTCGTTTAGGTATATATTAACTTTTGTCCGAATTTCAGATTCCTATTGTTAACTTACATGATCGTTATTCAATTGACGGAACCATCTCGGCTGGGCAACGTTCAGAAAACTATGCCACATTTTCTCATCCAAAATACCTCAGTTTGAAGTTGACGATCTTTAATCAGTGTGTAGCCAGTGATGATATAATATATGAAACCGAAACATGATCCTTCACAATTGCTCGTATGCAAAAAGCTTCAAGTTACTCAGTGAGTTATGGAGATGTTACACTCGGAGTTTCTTTGCATTACAGAATCCGAAATGAGGATATCCGCTACAGAAGCAAAGTTGACCGATATATTCCGAACGTTACATAGCTCGACCCGACAACCGATGGGGAAGAAAGGTTCTTGAGTGATAAAATTAATAAAGGTGCATATGTAATTTTAGATATGTTTTTGCCCATAGTTGAAAGCTCCGCTCTGGATCCTGGGATGGGCACTCTGAAATTCGTCTGTGAGTATCCACTGAATGTCTGCAATTTTAAGGTCATCGTTCTACTGATTTATACATTTAGTATCTATAATTATTATGTATCTTTTTATTAAAGGTGCATAGAGCTTTTGGTCATTTATTAAATTTGCATTCTTCTTTAATCTCTTAATTGTATTTGTCATTATTACGTTCTACATGTGTTTTTTTTACAAATTTTATGGTTAAAAGTTTTGGTACGTACCTACACATTATATTTTAACGGCAAGGATAATCGAATTGACTTGTATTTTAGTCGAAAATAAAATAATAATAATTAACACTTATCCAAAATTCACATCATGTGTGATGATTGTGAATTTTGTAATACTATTATTTGCAGTCGCATAGTTTAGTCAGTATTTGAATGTAGTTACGAGTAAATCTAATAGAATGATTTTCGTAAACCGCAGAGCTTCATTTATAAAAATAGATCTATCTAGTGTATTACAAATGAAATTAGACAGTTTATTCAATAGAACAATAATATTACTATTACCGATATTACCGTTTTATTGGTAAAACCACATTCTCACGGCGGCGTTCACACGGCTTGATTTTTGGGTGCGGACCACGGCACGTATCGCTTCTGGTTTTACGCCCCGTTGATCTGAGATTAGATCGTTTTTATCGCGGAATCACTCTGAAGATGTTACGATATTGGATTTATTGTACGTCTACAATATTTTCAATCCATTTCAAAGATCTACAGGGTTGTCATCTATTTTTAGGAAATTCCCTATTGTTTTATTCTTTAAAAGTGTTAAATTATTATAAGCATTCTAATGGGTTTAATTTTTTGCTATCATTTTGCATCAAATAATTATCAGTAGGTAAGTATTATAATTCAGAATCAGTAGGCAATAGACGTTTATTTATTTGCTGCGATTCTTTGCACTTTTACTCCGAATTAGAGGTTAAGTATCGTAGTAAATGAAAATTTAGAACAAATTGATTTGTACAATAATAAAAATGATAAGAGGCAACCCTGGTAACATCTCAATGCTCGCTCAACTGGATTTAAATCGTGCGCGTTTTTTTAATGTAACGGTATACCTATTTTCAAATGTATTATTGAATCAGAACTACGGAAGCAACAAACTGTCTTGAATAATAAAAATGTAGAATGGTGATAAAATTCATAAATGTACACTAAATTTTTTTTTAAATACAAGTAGTAGGTACTTCACTATTTTTAAATGTTAAACATTTTTAAATTTAAAAATATCAAGGATGCGATGTAAAATTATTTTATAAATTAATAACAATAAAAAAAAATTTTACTTGATATAAATAACACTCAACAGGTGAAATTGTATAAATATTAACTACTCACCAACTTATTGATCTATAGTATAATATAATTACTTAATAACACGCACTGTAGTTTACATTTGCATTTAGACAGAAATAATTGGACCGTTTGATAATTTATTTTATCTACAAATAACATTTTACTTTTCACTAAGTATCATCATATATTTTATGCCAAACTACATTAATTTAATATATTATATAGCATACACATTATTAATATGATTACAAACAATAATAAACTACATAAGTTTTAACCGCCAATTAAAATAAACATTTTGACATAACGACCAATTAAGATAAACATTTGATTGATCCTCGCCACAACAATCTCAAATATAAGTGCGCGGCCGCTGGGCCCACGCCAGGAATGACACAATGTCTCATTATGAACAATTAGTATGGCATAAATTAGCCAACATTGTCTTGACATGACGCGGCGCTGTTGGTGTAATTGTTGTGAACTATTATTGTCTATTGCTGTTAACACAGGCGAGATTAGTGCCTGCTTTAGTACATAGCGAATTAATTAAAACGACCACATTGCAGTAATTATAGTTGTAGTCACTTTGTAATTATATTATACCTATTGTAAGTAACAATCTTATAGGTATTATATATTAGTGTAGTTTTCAACTGCCAGAGGTCCTCCTCTAGCAATCTGTCCGGCTCTAGAGTAAGGGCACACGGCTATGCAACCCTGACCTTCCGAGCCACTGCAGTTTCTGACAAGTATCCCCTTCGCAACTGCAGTACACCAACTTTGTTTCATAATTTCCTCATTTTTCCTCCATATTATCCATAGCGGATACCACCAATAAATCCTAAGGATGTCAAGCAAGCGGCTGGTGTCGTAAAGCCAAGTCCATATGTAATATGAATAAAATCATATTATGCCGACCTCAAATAATTGGTATAAGGGTAAGGGCAGGAAGATGATAATTTGTTTTTCAATTTTATTGTAGAAAATTTATATCTTTTTCGAATGTCAGTTATTTCGGCTATTTATAGTCTACCATATGTTAATTCGAATATATTTTGCCTATATTGGGTACTATTAATTAGATTTTCTTTATATTATAAGAATAAATAATAAACCGTTTAATTGCAAAACTGTACCCAATAAATTCATGTAATAAAAGACATAATGCGAAAAAAAATAGTCATTAGCGGTGCTCTCAAAGTGGGCGCCAAAATATCTTCAATATTACGTAATCGTAAATCAAAGGCGCTTAACTAATAGACTATGGCGAAGTCGGAATTCTAAAATACGTCCTACAGTTTCATTAGTAAAAAACCCAGTGGTGCAAAAACCGCGGCATTTTGTACAAAAAGTTGCACGCGTGGAGTACAGCGGCAGTTAGTGCATGGCCCGTGACAGTGTAACGACCGATGGTTATCGTACTGAACGCGCATCTTTTCTGCTGACAGAGTTACGCTTGAGTTACATTAATAAGGTTCAACTCTTCAAACTAA
The DNA here is from genome assembly GCF_026898425.1 of Galleria mellonella. Classification (NCBI taxonomy): domain Eukaryota; kingdom Metazoa; phylum Arthropoda; class Insecta; order Lepidoptera; family Pyralidae; genus Galleria; species Galleria mellonella. Next base: position 4,492,353 of record NW_026442062.1, read on the forward strand.
AGATTCTGAAAATATCTAATTGGGGCTGAAGAAAATCGAGCAGAAAAACAATATAAACCAACGACTTCATCTTATTTGCAAAACAAAAAATATTTTTTTATGAATACCAAAGTCACAGTAGTGTATCATTTTTGTTAAATTTAAAGATAATGAGGATTTTCTTAATACATCTTTATTGGACTTGCTATATATAAAACGATATTTTTTCTTGGATCCCCTTACAATTAAAGAAACTCCGTCGCAGTACATGGCGTCGTACCGTTTTGCATATTAAGGCCCTGACTGAAATTTTTTCTTTCTTTAATTGTACTGTATAACATGGGAAATTCATATAAAAGCAGAACACTTGCCTAATGTAAAAAATATATTATTAATGATTATATTATTAATTAGTTATTAATTTAAATTGAATTAGACATACATTATAAGCGATAATCATAATAATATCTAAATAGGTAGGTATACATTAATCGAGAGCGGACGAAATACTCTCTTTGATGTTTCATTGAGCTGCTGATAAGTTTTTATACTACCTCTTCAGTCCCAAGTAGTCAAAACAAACCATTTGTGTCCTCTTTAAGGTGCCACTTGAGTTTATTACCTCCCTTTATTTTACGTTTTATTTACTACTTTTTGTGCAGTAAAAAATAACAGCATTACATATTATATTAATATTTACAAGGATAAAGTTGTCGATTTACTAAGTATGTATAACTTAAAGTGATAATAAAAATGCAGTTATTATTGTTTAGTTACATTCTTATTATCAATGGCACGTAAATAATTCGCACGACTACTACTTGTCACAATTAATCATCATTTTTGATGTTTAGTTCACGTTTCTATAATAAAACATCTAATAATTAAATTGTATTTTGAGTTATAGGTGCTTTATTGTGTTTTAATACCAAATGATTATTGGCTGATATTATTAGTGAAGTTAAAAGATGTAGGTAGATATGGGAAATTAATAACAATAATAAAAGCTTTTTTAAAATGCAATTTATTTCAACTGAGCAAAACGAAGTAGATAAATAATGAAGAAAAAACGGCCATAGACATTTGTCTCCCCTTCAGCAGAAGTAATCCGGGACGTTTATCTTTGTGTTCCCACAGTGGGCCGAGTCAGTTGCGCGGTTGGACATAAATCGCGTTTAACAACAATTTGTGAGAGTTACGCGACTGCCGATCCGTCGGCGCACTGTGTATACACGTAAGTACGGTATTCGGGACCCGCTGTGCGGAAAATCTATTTATTCGCGTAGCTCATGTCCTGGAAAAATAGGTTAATAAATCTTGAATTTTTTATGGTGCCTACAAAATTTAAGTATGTGTTATTTTAATTTTATCTCCATGGCTTGTAAATAATGAAAATATGATTTATAATTTAGTATATAGATTGAAATAGTTATAACAGAACTGAAGTTGCATTTTAATTAAAATTGTGATTAAAAATTGGAACGAAATATTGCTTGGTCAGTGTTATTAACTTATTACAATATGTTTTAGTTATCTATTAATATCTGGTAGTCAGATTTGATGCTAATTCCGTTACAAAATTGCATTTTAGACACGCTTAGAGCAATAACTCACAGACCACCGACAGCGTCAATCCAATAATATTTAATCCATTAGATCCACCGGACTTGCGTTTTTGTACATTGTAAATTGTGATTTATTTAAAGATTTATAAAATTTTAGTACAGATGTGCATCTAAGTTTAATTACATTTGGGACATGCCTACCACAATAACCAAATTTTAATGTTACACGTTCTTTCAATCTAGGTGTTTTAAATTTTTATTTTTAATTTAATTTGTATAATAAACAAAACGATAATTTTATCATAATAGGCTCACTACGTGTATCTTGTAAGTGCTAAATTTAGAATCTCCTGAATTGCGAATTAATTTGCCTCGAAAAGCCAAATCCAAAACGGTAGCCACGTGATTGGATATAAATCACTGAACGCCAATAATGTGGGCTGAGCTGCCCCAAGGGATCAACACTGCGTTCACCCCAGCTTCGGAGAGAAATTCGTACGATGAAAACACTTCCTTTTGTCACATAATTGCCTAAATTGTTATTAGACAGAATAAAGACATATGACTGTGGGACGCAGCCGACGGGCGAGCAGGGGGACATTTGTCAGCTTCTTGCTTTTTATTTAGTGGCTGCGAATGGGACATGTATTTATAGAAGGCATGAGAGATGTTCGTTTAATAGTGTGATTAGGAGCTGTCTGGATGTGCTCGTAATATTTGGGGACGTCGGTTGTAATTTTCGAATGGCTTTGAAAGATTTATGCTAATTATTCAGTGGGTAAGGCGGTGATATAATGTCTTTTTCACAATGTATGTGAATCATGAATTGCTTTGTCTATTTATATTGAAAGAGATTTTAATAAATAATATGAAGATATCAGAATATTGTTAATGTTATATTGTTTATTCATTGGAAATAAACAATGTATATAATTACCTATCACACATAGTTACAACCATCCGAAACTCGCAACGTTGATGTTGTTCTTGTAAAGTTGTACCTACATTTTAAATACGATACGATAAGAATACAAAATAATTCATTATACAAATTGCGTGCTCATATAATGATTAATTTAGTTAAAAAGATTTCAAAATGTTATTTATATTGTGATCCATTTTTCTTAAAGAAAATTATAATATTATAAAGTTCGTAAATGTTATTTAATTTTAAGTATTATATTATAAACAGGATAGAAGTACTTCTTGAAAATTAGCAAACACTTATGCGCAAAGCAATTGTAACTTCGATTAACATAGAGGACACTCATATCGTAATTTAGATATAATTAAACTTATTTTTATAATATTTTTTTTAATTAATTTCGTTTTCCATCATTACATTCAGATATTTATTTTGGAAATTATAAAGATTCTAAAACATATATTTTCACATAAGAATTTGTATTAGGTATTTATTTTGAATAAAATTAAGCACAATTTCATCAATGTGGAAAGAAATCATAATATTATTTCTTTATTAGGCATTGACATTCTTAACTGTGTATCCAAGAGGTTACTATGACGCAGATGGGCATGTTTATAGCAGTAGGCAATTAATAGGCACCGCAGAGACATCTATCAGCTGACTGCACACTAACATGTTTGTGGACAAATACTTCTTTTAGTTTTACGACGTTTTAATGTTGTGAAACGTTTAGAACTCGTATCACAAACTTTTCGGCGGCCAATAATAATAACAAAAACAACATTTTGTGTGCGGTCTAAACAAATCACTGCCACATGTTCGACACTAAAACCTACAACAAAACGCCTTACTGACAGATATATTAGTGACTTTGCAGTCGCATAAAAACCATTATATGTGCACGAATGCATAGTGAATTTTCGACCCTATTTTCCTGTACTACAGATGAAATTCATATTGCAAACATTCAAATTGAAGTAAAGTGAACCTAGGTATTGTCGGGTAGGTTGACACTTGGAATATTGTTGCGTTTTTGACAAATTTATGCGAGTAAAGTGAAGTTTTTATTCCGAGTTTTGACTACACGCTGATATGTCTTTTCACACTGTGCGCCAAGTAGCACATAAATTAATTGCTTTGCAAATATGGAAGTCTATGACAGTGTGTTCTTATGTTACATTGATTGAAACATGTTGTGTATCAGGGTGGCAGTTTTGTGTGTGGTCTAAAAATTGCCAGGCTGAATTCTTATCAACTATACTGTTATATTCTACTAGTTCTACTGTTTAATCCTATTAAATTATAAATGTGAAAGTTTGTAAAGATGTTTGGATGTTGGTTACTAAATTACGATTAAACTGAATAAATTCCAATAGAAATGGTACTCAGATAGATTGTAATACATTGTAACCCGTATGGTTATTTTATATATTCATTCGGGCAAAGCCGCGCGATACAACTAGTATAATATAATTTGTAATAATATTAGAGTTTTCTAATATTGAATTTACTATAATATAATTGGGTTTGAATAAAATTTATTTTCCTACCTAGTTTAAAGCTTAAAAGCTGCTTATCCCAATTATTTACATTTTCTATTAAGTAATGCAGTGCTTGATTTGAGACGGTGATCTCTCACTTTACTTTTGTTAACATGCTATACTTTTGGAGAATCGATCAGAAATTTAAATTAACAAACTGTTGGTATCACCCAGATTCGGCCAATTCATAATCAATGTTATCAATTCGAGTTGACATATTAATTAAGCCCAAGGCGTCGACGCTCTCACGACATAATAGTTTCCAAAATTACAAACAAACGAACAAAACCTGGGATTCAATCACTACTTATAGAAATGAAACAACTTTTATTTTTTATTTTTTGGGATTTTTAACCGCATACCGAACTAATTTCGTCCCCTCGTAACGTTCATTTGTACCAGTGTGCGTCACTAATTGAGACATATTGCGTAATGTATACGTTTCTCGCTACATTAAACAATAGTTTGTAATATATCTAGAAAATTGATATCAATGGCAGTTTTTGAAGTAATTAAAATATTGTTGGAAGGTGTTGTTATAATAACTATAATAGATATAGGTATATTTTATTATTATGTCTATAAATTTGAGGAAGAGTAATCGTATCTACTAATACAATACAATCTACAATAGTATCTACTTACCAAATTAAATACCTAATTGTTTGTTTTATAATGCAATTGCATTATAATAAAATTTAGAATGGCAAACTAGCTGACGGTCCACTGGATGGGAAGTGGTAACCGTCGCCTATAGACATGAACATAACAGAGTATGTGTCGCCCAGGATACCCTAAACGCGTAGCAATTCCTGAGGACTAAAGTGTATTGCCTCTGCAGCCTGTATTTTCATTGCTGTACCCCACCCACACTTCAAACCAAAACATATCTTTCTATCATCGTACGGCTCGCCATCGACAGGGAGTTCACTCTTATACCTTACAGCCTAAATGGTCGTGTACAACGCGGTTTCAGAGATGCTTTCTCCCACGAACACTCAGGTTATGGAATGAGCTCCCTGCCGAGGTTTTCCCGAGAGACTACAGCATGGGGTTCTTCAAAAGGGGGGTAAAGAGGTTTCTTCAGGGTCGGCAACGCGCGCGTAATACCTCTGGTATTGCAGGCGTTCATAGGCTACGGGAACCGCTTACCATCCGGTGGGCCGTATGCTTGTTTGCCACCTCAGTGGTATAAAAAAAAAACATAGTCATGCAAACAAAACTGCTTCACTACAGAAAGACGAATGGGACAAAGGTACCCAAGCAGACAACTTTTAGGTATTTGTACAACTTGTAGTCTCTCTCTGGTACTCTGATAACTTTTATACAGTCTTCTAGTATATTAGATATTTAAATGATGATCTTGACCGTTTTCGCCATGACCGAAAATGGACCGAAAACTCTGCTATTATTAATTCATTGTCTGCATAGGGAGCTATTAGATTATCTGTTGTTGGCGTTAATGTGCTTGGACGTGGCTTACATTAACCAATATTTTTAGTAAAGGTTTTTGCACATAAGGGTCATGCAAGTATACCATCACTGTTGGTGGTCGAAATTTTATTTCGTCTCTCTTTGCGTCATGTTGAAAAAGACGTAACATATATACGTGGTGTTCAAATAGTGTTCATTCATCTAATACATATTCAAATAATATCTATTTCATGGTACATGAGATAATATTAATTTTAAAGGAGTTAATTTAAAAATATATTGGCAAATAAAAAAGAATACAGGATAACTAAATAATGGTTGGACTGAAAAAAAATAAACAAAGGCACCGATACACCAACGTTTACGGAAAACAGCAATAATCGGTGTGGTGTCGGCCAACAATTTAAATGTCGACGCCGATTTAGATTTATTCCTTGTAGCGATTTATTGCATCTCCGCGTTTGCACCGAGTCCGTGCCCGCACCGTGTGCTGCTTCGAATATAATACCATAGAATAAGTAAATACTAAAAATAATAGTATAATACAACAGAATAAATAAATACGAGTATGCAATATAATACACCCGTAAAGTGTTACCACTTTTTTCTGTTAAGATGGTAGGACTAAAAGTTGAAGATTTTTGTACCACTGGTAATCTATTCAAAATGTTATAAGTCGTTACTAAAGGAATAAATCACAATATACTAGTGCCAGAGAAAGAAAATACAAAATAAAAACCAGTATATACAAAATAAAGACGCTAGCGTTCTAATATAATATTAGAATTATATCTCTATCTTCTTCTTGTGAGAAGGGATCCATGATCAGCAATGGGACTTGTGTTGTTAAAGAATAAGGAAGTAGCAAAAAATATAGCTTCAGTCGATCTAATACCAAGACGTTACCACTAGTAGTATGAACACCTGCAATATCAGTTGTATGTGGGTGTGTTGGTTCACGCATTTACAATTCTTGAATGTAAAAAAGTAAAGTCTATTCTAATTTTCTTGAGAGTAGGAATTTATACAAAAGTTGTCATTCTATCAACAAGTGTTAGTGCCTGCATAGCTGTTTTGGTATGAAAAATATGATATGGATAAAGAAAATAAAGTACAAGCCAGGATCTCATAGTGATATATCTCATAGTCATAATCTTCAGGGATAGTTAACACAAGACAGATATGGATGTTACAGTACATTCTAAACATACATTTGTATCAACTTTATTACAACACTATATGCAGGTCTATTAATGTCTTTGTAATAAGTTTTTTTTTAATACGGCTAAACTAATCGTCACGAAATTTGACATACACGTACCTACTATGTGATGAAGAAGGATATGCTCGCCTTTGTACATTTGCTTTCCACTGTTAGATTTCTTTATATATTAATTGTGTGTACAATAATGTGTATAAATTAATGAATAAAAATGTATTTCTTAAAAAGTAATCAACATTATCCGGTCTTGAGGACGAAGTCGCGAGTGAAAACTTGTTTATCATAATTTCATTGAAAACGTTTCAAAATTAATATTGGTTCAACGAGTCATTAATCAAACTTTTTATTAATTCGCTAGTGATGAGCACCTGATCAAATACCTCGGTATTTTCTAACGAATCGATTTGTGTCAAATGTCATTGCTGTAGTTAATGGATTGATAATCGATAACACCCTAGCAACCCTTACGAGGTAGTAAAAGTGTCTATGATATTTAAATACCAGTTGTTTATAAACTTAAACGTGTATTTTTCTTCTTTTTCTTTAAATGCCTAAGTATGGAAGATTTGTCGTTTTTGTTTACCATTCGCAATAGCTACTGTATTAAGTACAGAAGACGCATGCAAAGTAATTATCATCATCATTATACCAGCCGTCAACTATTCACTGCTAAACATAGGCATCCTTCTTGAGGGCGGTTTGCCAGTAGTTGTCTCGCTTGATTGGGTTGGCACCCCTAGTTTGGTTTTGCCGATGTTTTAAAAGGGACGTTGCTCTTCATCCCTCGACCGTTACATTCTATTCTATACCGGGACCACACGGCTTTTACGGCGGTACGGCTAATGTACATATTGTTATAAATTAATGTTGTGTTTAAATGTAGAGCAATCTAAATCTATGTGTTATCGCGAATAAACGATGTGATTGAGATTATTTGACAATTGGCCAAAGTAAGCAAGTGAGTACTTACGTTTAGAATCTTATGTGTGTATGTTATACGACCTCATCATGATATCTATTTCTGAAGCAAGCTATAGTTCATATAAATGGATTTATATTGGAATAAGGACCATATTATTTATCACCTAATCACAATATTCATATGACTCAATTTCTTAAATATACTAGTCCTTTATAAAATATGAACACATTTGTCAACAAGTGTAACTTTAAAAAAAAAAACAATTCCATTGATACAACGTTGACTTATTGTGCTGACAGCGCATTCAAGGCACGTAGTGTTGTCGCAAACTTCCCGGGATCCCTTTAGCAAACAAATGATCCCGGGCGGGGACGATTTAGCGGGATAACACGAGACTCGAGAGCGTGGCCCGCTTTCAATTTGTTTCAATTACTTGCCGACTGGCTCAGGGTAAATTACTGTTAGTGTCCCAAATAGGTATTGTCTAGCAACTTTAGTTTCATTAAATTGTTTAGAAGTAGCTTTTAACTAATTCTTTTGATACAAATGGGAACGAAATTATATAGTATAAGCTGTATCTATGGGCATCATAGTATAAGTAATAGTATCTACTAAGTCTATAATTTTTTTTTTAATAAATATAGGCAATTCCATGAATACATACTTAGGTACAAGTATACAGTATATTCCCATTGTAATTAATAATTTAGATACTGTTTGAATAAAAGGAGAAATTAATTTTGTTTAAATACTTATTTGCCTTTATTTACTCTTTATTTGAACTAATTCATTTATTATTTAGCTATGCCTATAGAGTAACACGAATCCGCTGGTGTTTATATTGCTCTAAGTTTTGTCATAAGAATTATTCTTATGGTTTTGTAATAATAATAATAATACCAATAGATACATTTCTACATGTTCTCAACCGTGCTCATAACTGGAAATCGCCTGGTTCAGACAATATACATAATTATTGGTATAAAAAGTTTACATCCACTCATATACACATACATAATCATTTAAACTCATTCATACACTCGCCTACCAGTATACCCGCTTTTGTAACACAAGGAATCACCTATATGCTGCCTAAAGATAAAAATGATGCACAAAACCCGGCTAAATATAGACCAATTACTTGTCTCCAGAATATTTACAAACTCTTAACGGCATGTCTGAGTGAATTAATTTATCAACACATAACTACACACAAGATCCTCACGGAACAGCAAAAAGGATGCAGGAAAAATAGCCAAGGATGTAAAGAACAACTAACTATAGACGCTATTGTTATGAACAATGCATATAAACAGAAAAAAGATATTCACACTATGTTTATAGATTATCGTAAAGCATTTGACTCGGTACCTCACAGCTGGCTAATTCGAATTCTTCAAATATATAAAATTAACCCTAAAATCATATCCTTCTTACAAACTGCAATGAGAAACTGGCAAACAACCCTAAAAATTAACCATAATACTCAATCATTAACTACTGAACCAATTTATATCAAACGAGGGATTTTCCAAGGCGACGCTCTTAGCCCTTTGTGGTTCTGCCTTGCCCTAAACCCTTTATCTAATCTACTTATAAACAGTAATCTCGGATACAAACTAGACAAAAATAATGATGATAGTTCAATTTCACATTTAATGTACATGGACGATATTAAATTATTTGCCACAAAAAAAACAGACCTCTTTCTTCTAGCTGACATTACACAAGAATTCTCAAAAGATATCCAAATGCAGTTCGGTGTTGACAAATGCAAAATTCTATCAGTTAATAAAGGTAAAATTCAAAATAACGGATATGCACTTGAAACTGGAGAAATGATCGAACCGATGGATGAAGCTAGCACATACAAATATCTTGGATTTCACCAATCTAGACAAATTCACCAAAAAGCAGCTAAACATGATCTTACAACTAAATTCAAGTATCGACTTAACTTAATTTTGAAAACTGAACTCAATTCAAAAAATACTATAAAAGCTATTAATACATTTGCTATCCCAATCCTCACTTACTCTTTTGGTATATTAAATTGGTCACAAACAGACCTAAAAAACCTACAACGCACCGTGAACACGCACCTTACTAAATATAGGAAACATCACCTAAATCATCCATCCAAAGACTCTTTCTGCCACGACATGAAGGAGGAAGAGGAGTGATAGATATCCAAAACCTACATAACAAACAAATAGCTACCCTTAGACAATACTTCCACACTAAATCTCAACAGTCATTAATCCACAAATATGTTACAGAAACAGACAAAAAACTCACACCACTCAACCTGTGCGACAGACAAACTCAAACCAACGAGCAACTGACTAATTTAGAACAGAAAATCGCAACATGGACTGGAAAATCATTACACGGAAGACACCGATCCAACCTTTGCCATCCACACGTCGACAAAGATAAGTCGAACGAATGGTTAAAGAGAGGCGAACTGTTTCCCGAGACTGAAGGGTTCATGCTTGCGATACATTAAAGATGGTAATAGCCACCCGTAATTACAAAAAACATATTATAAAAGATCCGAACCAGACCACCGACTTATGCAGACACTGCAATAGTGCAGCAGAAACTATTCAGCATATAACTGGATCCTGTAAGAGTATTGTGCAAACGGACTACAAACATAGACATGATCAAGTAGCTTCAATAATTCACCAACAACTCGCTTACAAATATGATTTTATAAGAAAAAAACAGCCTTACTATAAATACAAGCCTGAAACTGTTCTAGACAATTTTTTTTTTACAGACAAAATACAATAGACCGGATATCACACTTCATGACAAAAACAGTAACACAATATACCTCATAGACATCGCTATCCCTAACACACATAATCTCCAAACTACCATCTCAGATAAACTTGCGAAGTACCAGGATCTTGCAATAGCAGTGAAAACACAATGGCAAGCCCATACAGTACATATTGTACCCATTGTTCTATCTTCCACCGGCATTATACCAAAGACTCTAAGTAATAGCCTACAAACACTAAATATCCACACTAATCAAACATACCTACTACAAAAGGCCACTATCTTAAATACCTGCCATATTACTAGAAAATTCCTCACCTCGTCTACTATTACATCTTCCTACTCTGAAACCTCTCCTACACTTGGTTAAGGCCCGTGTCGGTGAGTAAACCTTCGTCCATGTGAAGAAGAGAAAGAAAAACAAATATATATATATAATAATAATAATAATAAATCTCTTTATTTTCAGGTATATACCCATAGTTAACATTTTTATATTATTAATTAAATAAATTGTTATTATTATTTTTAAAATATACATCAATTATAAAATACCAATTTAAATTATTTCGTTATAAAATCTCTTGTCGTCAGGTATGCTGTGAGAAATACAGTCTTTACAATATTATTACTTGTTGTCATTAATCTGAAATTTTGCCTTATAATTACGTAAAATAGCAAAAAAATCATTAACCCAGTTCTCTGCAAACATGCCAGACGCACTACACCGCCATGGCAAGTTGAGCATCGCTCGGAATGCGTTATTGTATTGCACACGCAGTGTGTTATAAGCCCTTTTCGTATAACTATACCATAACTGGCTGGTGTAGAAAGCCTTAAATAAGACTTAAACAATGTCAATTTGACTAGCTTCGAACAGTGGTTAAATCGTCTAGCCAGCATATTGCTTCTACATGCAATGTTACGCCTTTGTCTCTCCAGATCGCTATCATCTTTCAGATCTTCTGTCAACATATGTCCAAGATATTTAAATTTATTAACTATTTTTAAAGTATTCCCACATAAATTAATTTTTGGCAAAATTTCAGGTCCCTTTCCATATTTACTAATACTATATCCAATAGATACTTAGTTCGTAAATATGATAAAGTTTAATTGGATTTAATTACACGATTATAATAATGTTACGAATTTAATTAGTGCAATACTTAAACAAGTCAAAGAGATAAACAAGACATAAGTATATTCGAGATTTTGACATCACCTTGTGTAGGCATTTGTTGAATAGGTGCCATTGTTTATAATGAATATATATACAGAAAATGCATAGTTTCCACACGAGAGAACACAGTCCGCCTATCAACGTAATGATCAATTTACGCATATCCAAAGTCCCTCAAACAAATTTGTAGTTCCTTTATAGAGCTATAGCAGAACAAATCGTTTCACTTTAGTCTATTTACTTTAATTCGAACTTAAAATTATCAACAGCGAATGTAGCCTCGCCTATTTGTACATATCAAGTGCACGGTGGATCAGGCGACGGATTTAAGCGGACAGAATTAGTTCGACAAAGTGAAATTTCGTTAGCACGCGTTAAAGGGAGTACGAGGGGAGTGCTGGGGTCAAGGGGAAGGTTGTCACTGGAGGGGCGTTTTCCATTTCACGCTCCGTTCACCGCTGATGACACCGCATTCCGTCGAGCAAATGGTTCGACAAATGAAGTGAGGGCGCAGTCGCGGACACGCCCTGCCACGTCATAACTGTCACTTCAGCTGAAGGGAGACTTCACCCGCTCCCATTTCGGAAGTGAAGGGCTTTGTACTAACAAATTGATTCGATTTAACACCACCGCTGTCCATTTGTCTGAAACTTGTCTTTTTAGTAGATAAATCTACAACGGTAAATGGATGTAAGCTGCTATATCTATGTTGCTATAGCTCTAACAGATACTACCTTCAAGTACTTTTATTTTTCGGTGTCGTGAAAGTGTATAAAGTGCTTCTACATTTTCTATAAAAAAATTACCTATTTTTTTCTCTTTCATAGGAAAATATGTCGTTATGAAGCCCAATTCGATAACAATAATTTGGGCCACACGTTACTAATACCTACTTCTTTTCGATTTTCATTCTTGTCAGACTAAAATTAAATATATTCATTTCTTTATTCAAAATGTAAGATTACAAACGACGGGAACTAACTAAAAACTGTATAGGTATCAAATACAAAATAATGCATGGGTCATACAAAATAATGCAATGTCATTACCCATTTATCAACTAAAGTCTATTATACTTTTGTAATTAATTATAACTTTTAACCATTTAAATTATAACAATACTTGTTACCTAATCTTTAATTGTTTAATTCGTAGCTTTGATGTGTAAATAAATGGGTACCTATTTAAAAATATATTTTACTCGTGTATACTATACTACCTTCAATGTGATCAAAAAATCATGTGATCAAATGTGATCAAATTTTATCATGGAAAAAATAATAACGATTGATAACTAAATTTCATTAGATACCTATGTGCTAAAATTTTTCATAATACCTATTTGGAGTACTTTAAATGACTTATAACAAAAACATATCTATTACATTCGATCGGAATTCAAATTGAGAACTAACAATTTAAAAATAGGTATGTAAGTACAACATGCACACACACATTTACATCGGGATGTTTAAATTGAGAACAGAGCACGTTCTTCTTGGTATATACAATATGCACACATACAATACATTTACATCAGAAGGTTCTTACACCTGTTTTCATGATAGTCACGGAACACTCGTGTCGCTGTAGGTAAGGTGTTTGGTGTGCAAGCGGACGTTATAAAAACTCTTTTGTTGATCGACTTAGTAGCACCCGTGGACGCGTGCTTCTGTTTAAAGTTACTGACCATTGGCACACACTTTGTTATGCTATATTGATGACAAGTATTTTTAGCTGCACAAAAAAGTCTTTTGTTATGGAAGCACCGATAAACGACATGGTTCACAGATACTTTACAATATAATAAATACACGTGTTTACATAGATTTTGTTTCGCAAGGAGTAGAGAGCCTCCCATGAAATATTTTCCGAAATTTCGGGGCCGAACGAAAAAAATGTTAAAATTATATAATACACACTATTTACAAATGTGAAAATATCGTTCCTTTGGACTTCTATTGTAGAATTTATGATGAACGAAATAATGAGCTTCATTTACTGGGTCGATTTAGGTATGAACAAAATCACGAAATTGAGTCTGAAAATTCGGAATTTCGTTTCATAGTAGACCCCAGGATTTGGCTCCATAAAGAAAACCAGCAACTTCAATTGGCACAAAATTAAAATGGAAATAACATTGGAGTAAACCATAATATGCATAAAATTTCAAAAATCTCGGTTCAATATAAACTAACACATTCCGTTATATTGAAATTTAGATGAATTGAGAATTTCCTTGTTTAGATTTATATTGATGATTGACTGTATTGATTAATATTTTATTATATTTTTCTTGATAATTGTGTATTAGTTAACATTAGTGTTGAAGTTTTGTCGATCAATGGTTACGGATCTTGAGATTTCTGGGGTTTCTTTCAAGGGTCTGTGGCCATCTATGTTGCTTTTTGGCCCTTTGAAACAGTCTAAGCTGGATGGACTGGAAAGTTTTGTTTTTTTTTTAATGGATGAAAGTCGAATGGTGCACTCGTCTATTTTACCGGTATACCAATGGCGGGCTATCAGTGAAGGATAAAATGATGAGGCTGAAGTCAGGTTAGTTGGCCCATGGTAACAAATTCAGAAGTAATTAACCACGATGGTTTTCAGGGGGAACTTTGTAGTTGTGTCACTAACAATATACCCCGTCACGACCTGACGGGGTATATTGATAGCAATGGGGACTATTATTGACTCCGTTACTAATAATCCCTCTTCATCTGCTAGGAGAGTGTGATACTCTCACATAAAATGTTCCAACTGCGAGATTAAGTGCAGATATACCCGATTGAACTATGATATCATTATTTTTATGAGGAGAGTGACTATTTGTATTTAACATATACCTAATCTACAGATAGATATGAATGAGATTTTGAATGTGAATGATTATTAAATGAAGCTCTCCATATAAAATTGATTCGTTTTGAATTCACCTGTACTATGTGCACCTACGTTTAAGGAAAGAAAAAGATTCCCGATTATGAACAGTGATGACAGTGGGATCGATTTGAATCCCGGCGGGGCGCATCCCGCAAGGTCCCGCGGCGGCAATCCCGCAGGTGGCGAGCTATGACAATTTAAAACCGATAGCTGACAATTTGAAAATGGAACGCGACGATAACTTGTCATTCTATCACGATTTGTAACGCTCGCGGTTTACAGCACTTAAATTGAGTAAAATGTTTTTTTTTTTTTATAAAAACTGATTCAGTGGCTGACAATACTGTAAGCATCTTTAGTGGTTGTGAAAATAGTGTTGAGGTATATTTATAAAGAAATATGCGAATAGAATTGCAAATAACTAAGTGTAATATACTTATTTTTAAATAACAAAAAAAAAACTGTAATTATTAAAATTTTATTTCGCTGAAAACAGCAGGATACATTAGTCGTCACATAATCCATAACGGATCGACACGAAAGCAAACTATATTAATTATTTTTAAGCATTCTTTTAGAAATAAGTGAAAGTTCAAAAATATAAAGCGCATTTTTTCAAACTGTTTGAATGTTATGCACGTCTACGATGTTTTATAAATACCTATACAGATGTATATTATTCGTACTACATTTACTGCAATCTACGTTCTTAATATGTAAAACATGGTCGAGACATTTAGCAAACTCATCGAAGCAAATGCTTATCGTGTCACGCTGTTTATTAACCTTATTAGCCATTTAATCCGAAAAATCGATTATTGTTAGCCGTAATAAACACGTATTTAGCAACACGCATACCTTGTAGAGGTTGAAAAGACGTGTAGAATTAGTTCTTTAAGATTAATTTTAAGTAATTTAAGAATTTCATCACATAAAAAATTGGAATCTTTAATCATAAATAAATAATAAAATAGAATACAGGATAGTTTATATATAGGGGAAAATTTTATCGATTAAAAAGAAATAACAAATTGATTACTACTTTTCATTACGTGGGCCGTTAGGACGTCAGCCATTCCAAGTTGCTTAAAAAAGTAGTTTTTTTTTTACAAAAAAGCGCATGTGGACTAAGTTACATAAGTGTCTATGAAATGTTAGGTTTAATGTTGGAAAATACTATATACTAAGTAGACAATAACCTTTAGGTTATTGTCTACTTAAGGTTGTAAGAGAAATGTTTCTGAATATAAGTTATTCTCTAACCGTTGCATATTAATAACTATGATTGGCGATCCTTGAAGGCATTTCCTTTATAACTTTAAATTCCTTATTAATTATGTTTCTTTAAAACACATTAGTTAGAAAGTGTTTTTCATCGTCCGTTAATAATTGTAAGTAAAATAAAATGAAAGAGAAACATATCAGCATAAATTGCCCTGTCTCTCCTCATATTATATATTTGTGTCTGAGATATTTTTTACTTTGTGTAGCACTGAAAAATCTTATTGCTTTCAACGCATACGTTATAAGTGGCGCGAGTGACGGCTTGTTAAGTGTCGCAGATTATTAATGTCGCCATTTTGAATTTAATTTGACTTCGAACTTTGAAGCGACAGAGAATAAGTAGATACTTTGTAATTTTATTGTAACATCAACCTAAATATTGCATGTAGTGCTAATAAAATATTTGTTTATTTGATATAGTGAATGTTAAGTTTCGTTTATGTATCTAAAACTAATTTGAATTGATATGAGGAAGCAAACATCAATACCGCAGAATAAAACGATATTTATCTGGATTATTGTAAGTATACTTGAGTACTAGGAGTACCTAATTCTAATTTTAAAATTAATTTAGATAGAGGTATTTGTTTGTACGTAGTGTATTTTAATACTTTTCCTTCTAATAATTTTCCTCAAGTTTTACCCTGCACAATTTTTGCTGTAGGTATAAAGTTGTATGCGTTGCAGGAAAAAACAGCTAAAAAATATAGTCACAGACAATGTAATAATACTTTTTTCTAAGCTAGTAAAGTGATAATACTCGTAATTTTATTTAAGAAAATAAAAAGGTATAATATTCTAAGAATCCCTAACAGAAGTTATAATAATATTTAATAGTAGGTAACTAACCATTATATGTAAAACCTAGTTAATAACGTACTATGACGTCCCAACCGAACTCCAGCGAGCGTAACGTCAATGATGAATGAGTTATGTAAAAAAAAAAATTGAATAAAATAGTGGCTAATTAAACAGCGGTTGTGATCCACCGTGGAAATGTGCCAGAGATCCGGTACAGTTAAATCTGGTCGTTTAGATCGGACGATTGCGGCTCGCGATTTAGATAAAGTATTTTGATGCGATTATTTATGTGATACACTAGATAATGGTAGTTCCTTTAATCTGTGGTTGTAATTAATTACCGCGATATTGTTGCTTGTTCGTCGGAATAGGTAATGTAGACACTTTCACTCTATAATTATAGGTGTTTTGAATTTACTCCTTCCTAGAATATCACTAGTAATTACTTGAATATTCAAAAATAGTTGTGTGAAAATAATTTGAATATTAAATAAATATTATACTTACTGGGCATATGAAACAGCGCCAATTAGATTCAAAAAGCTATATTCTACAAAGAAATATTAAAATCTGTTTGAAATTGGTGACGTAATCGCGTGTTATAAGTAGGTATAAATACAGATGAATTGAGACCATCCTACGTTTGGAAGTCGCTAAACATGTGTTTATACAAGAAATAAAATAACATAATTTAGTTCCGATATTCCATTGTACACAGTAATATTCAATGGAATATCGGAAAATTACGTAATTAGTAAATTACGATCTATAATCGACTGTTTTGAATTAAGATTCATAGACTAGATATCACTAAAAAAATACAAACAATTTTGTTAAAGAAGTATACTTAAATGTTACATTTTTCAAGTTTCATTAGAATTATTATGCAAGTAAAATATATATAAAACAGGTAAGTACGAGTATAGGAAGTCCCTAAGCCTTAAGAAAACAGGTGTAAACTATGCTTGTTTATATTACAATTTAGTTCCAATACGACCACTCATATAGTAACGGTGAACTATGAGAAATAGATAGACAAATAGACAGACAAACAAAGTAATATATGCCAATTCGATTTGATCTCTATGTCAGTCACAAACACCGTATGCTTTTAAAGCTCCGATTTATCAAGCAAATGTAGGAACTTGTATTTATGTTATTACTGGTATGAAGAGGTAGATACCTACTTAATTAATTTAGTTATACATTTATATTAAATATATATTATTATACTATATGCTATCATTAAATACATCAAATTTTTACAATTTAACTACGTCTGAATCTTAAAAAAATAAACAATCAAAAAAATAATCATAAACAAATAAAACTTGCCACAAACACGCCGACTTATAGTTGGCCGACTTCACCGACACAATCGCGGCATTGTGCTACTACGCTATCATTTTCCGATTCACTACTCCGACATATTGCTTGCTCCTTTTTATTGGTGTTTGCTCATTTCTATAGTTCACGGAGCCTTTCACGTGTTTCGGCTCTTTTGTTGTTTGTTATTAATAGTTTTATGTTTGATGTTCGTGTGTGGTTTTATACTCGATCATTACGATAACTTTATTGAACCTTTATAGCTACTATTATCTTAAAGTAAAAGTGTATATGTGAATATTAATTGTTTCGTAGTAGATACTGACCTATGTTTGTAAAATGTGTATAGATAAAAATAAAAATACTTTTAACCAATTGATATAAGTTTTATAATTTATATCGAACGTAGAAAATTTACACAAATAAAAATAACTGCACTTTTATTTAAAGGTATTTACACCGAAAGGTCAAGAAATAAATACTTTGTTTTACAAATTTATGTTACGCTAAATGTTCTAAAATGAACATTGTTAAAAAATTCGATATTTCCATATAAGTATTAAGTATAAATGCAAAACTTAGTAAAGTTTTTGGATATTTGTTAACCACTCATTACCGTTTAAACCGTTGAATGGATATGAACAAAATTTGGTACATTAACGATTATCAATTAACAATTTATTTTATACTAAATTACATAGACAAAGTTGCAGGATAGAGTTAGTATTTAATATATATTTCCTATATATACAACTATAATAAACAATAGATGTTAATTAATTTGATACAATACAATCTACCTATATCTATCTAATCTATACAGCATTTCCCTCGATTCCAGTATCAAATTAAAATTTATAAAATGTGCAATCCGCCGAAAGCGCAACGAATCATCCCCCTTAGGCGTGAACTATAAAACATTAGCGAGGGATTAGGCGCTTTGTTTGCAGGCCGCCTGAGTCTCCGATATTATTGTTAACGGTCCGATGGACTGAATCACTGCTAAACACCCTTTACATTAACTCTCACTTCGCACGGCACAATGTTGATTATTAACATTATCGTCAATGTAAAACGACCATTTTAATGTAACACTTTGAAAAACATGTAATGACAAAGCGGAATTATTTGTGAGTCTACGACGCGTAAAATTGAATTTCGCCTAATAAAAATATTGTTGCAAGTGTGTTTTGTGCACGCTGAATCAGTTTTAGGGTGTAATTTCGGACCGAAAACTTTTATAATTGATCTTAAGTTCTTGAATTTGACATGATGCGCTTACTCATAGGCTATACACATTACACAAGCATATAATAAAATTCAAATTAGTAATAATAATATTTACAAAAATGTATCTCCTCTTATTGTTGTTTATAAATTGATGTAACAAAGTTGAAAACAACCGACGTTTAAAATGATCATGTAAATAATTATGCAAAAGATTCTCAAATTATTTATATATGTACCCGTCGATATACCTATGTATACCTGAAAACATTACTCTTATTTCATCGACAGTCGAATAAAAAAGCATTCGCTTATACTTTAATCGACCTTTCGGTACATTTGGTACCTAACTACCTACTTACTATAATAAGTCAAATAAAAATTCGTTTCTGACTGCGTAGTCATTGCTTCGGAACCGTAATTAACATAGTAATGGGTCACCTTAGTTCGAAGTCGCGTGTCCCTCCCAACTATCGCGCGACAATCGCACGACTAAATCGCGCACTCGCACGACATCTAACGACAAATCACTGGAATTACGAACTAGCCCTCATTAGCGACGATAATTCTGTTTAACTGAACAAGAAACTATGACGTGACTTTTTGGACGAAAACGTATTGGAGTCAACCACGCACTCATTAGCTTGCTGAATAATTTAAATGATATGTAGGTTTCGAGATAAAGTTGTGGCTTACTGTCGTTAGTAATAGATTTATATTTGCTAAATGAATAAATTAAATATAAGGTTACGTTACAAATCTCACTGCTAGTGGGAAATATTTATTCTTAAGAAATGTTCACAGCAGCTGCATAATTTAAGAGTACATTTGCACTAATAAGCTAGTTCTTTTAAAATTCTATGGTCTAACAACATACTAGTTAATATCATATTTTTTATAAAATAACTAATGTACATATCTGTAGGTGAATAACATGGGAATTACATACGTTTATCTTAATTTTTATACGCACGAATTAGCGTTATTAGCTCGCAAGAGAACGCAGTGGGCAATAAATGAAACAACAGCACATTGTACACCTCCCACTGCAAACATTATGAGTTTTTGTACAACGTCCTACTCAAATATTAGGCTGGACACACATAGCTCGACCGAAAAAACAGATAACGAGTTGTGCCGCTACCGGTCAAAGCAACCGCCAGTGCGACGGCGGCATGGGCGTGGCACGTCACGCACAAAACAAACTTAAAACGACATGCAGGCAGAGGAGACGCGAATATACGACACTCACGCACCAGAATGAGAAAGGAAGAGCCCGGTGCATGAACACGGCTAATTTAAAACTGGAAAATAATTGATGGTGTGCTCAAAACAAACAGATATGGCCGAGAAAAAGGACGGTAGCATACGAAATGTTCATCAGCGACAGAGCTAGAGCTAGTCTGTTCTTAATTTAAAAATTGAAAGCAATCGCAACGGTGAGTCGACGTTAATGTCAAACGAGGACGTTTAAAAAAATATATTTCCAATTTATCCACGCTGATGATTTTCATAAAATCAAAACAAAAGAGAATGATAGAGCGAAATTAGATGGATGTAATGAATGAGCAGCGGTTATTAGCGAATTGAGACCGTTAAAATGGAATTAACTCTCGCAAGCTTCATTCTGATTCTAATTAATGGCGTAATAAATCTAGTGAAATCAACTGGAGAACGAAATAAGCTGCTGCTATTGCTGGAAGGGGATAAGCTCGATACGTCGATCTAATCTACCTATTCAAAGCTTAGATTCTACAACAGTACTGCTGTAGTTTCCACAAACATTTAGTAGTATTATTTTACAACTAAACTGTCAACTCTGCAATTATAATCATAACAAATATATCAAATCCTTATAGACAATGTTTATATTGTCATATACGAATATCTGTTCCTCCTAATAGTTTGCAATTTTAGGTGCAACTAAAAAAACTATATGGGAATGCTCCTAAGGGTATACATATTCACTTTATTAAAGATTTTTACCTATTTATAATTGCAGTAAGCATAAATATGTATCTTATTTTAATTATTTTAAATCTCGTTAAAGTTGTAATTTCACTAATTCCTTTTAGTTATTTTTATAAACAAAACTAATTAAAAAACAAACGAAAAGAAAAGTTTATGGCACCATAGAGTTTTTCAATGACTTTTTTGTGATACTTGTGGCGCCAATATTTTGACAAGCCAATGCCGAAGGAACACAAAACAGACTTCAGTGTTTCAATATTATGAAATATCACTAAGTGAGCGTTTAGATAAGAAAGATGTTTGAGTAAGCTTCCCCATATACCTACCCAATATTGGTTCTATTGATCTTCTTGTAATGGGCGCTTTGTATCTGTAATAAATGTTATGTGAATAAAATAAGTACATAAGATTATAATTTTATAATTTATTTGTTGTTTTGAACTCTATTTCAAACTCTTGTTTTCCATCAGAATAAGTAGATAATTGTTATTTACAGAAGTATGTACTTAATTGTTTCTTTAAAATTATCTGCAACTTTTAACTGTTTTATTAAAAAAAAAATATTGTGAATACTGACCGAGAGTTCATTTTTAAGAAAAGGTAAAGTGACTTCTAGTTTTTATACGACAATATTTAACAATCAATAAGAACAACAGAAAAACTTGGAGACCACACAAGATTGTGCAAGTGTTGTAACAAGGGTTTGAATAATGTGTTTTTTACAATAGTTGGGTGACCCATGCTGAATGATAATAGCTTGTCCAAACTATCTATAGACAAAAACTTATATTGTGACAAAATCTGTTCTTTTGGTTTAAATTACGAATTAACAGCTTACCACTAAAAATCAATACAAATCCAATTTACAATTAACATCTTATTATTTTTATTGATGTAAGTTAATACCTACTTATATATTAATAACTTACTTATTTATCAAATTAAGATATGTATTTATACATAATATAAAATTGTATGCTTTTTTTAAATTTTGTCAACTGTACTTTTTTCTATTTTGATTACCGTTACTTTTCATTTCCGTTAACATTTACATTTTAATATATTTTTGCTTGACTTAAAAAATATATAAAATTTTCTAAGCAGTGGTATAGTAAGTATTCAGACGAATCATAAAAAACTCTACTAGAAGTGGCAAACAGCAAGCAATATCATATTTTGTTAGAACATCGAATAGTGTCAGAAACATTTAAAAAGATTTTGTTAGACCAACAAAAACGAAATGAAAATTTCTTTGCGAGTACATTTTTTGCCTGAACGCCTGGAACTTTTTTATATAAACTATTCTATGAACTAAATTATTCGTATTGGATAAATGTCCAGTTAAAAATATTGCAAAACTAAATAAAAATTTAAGAGATTTCTTAGTTATTTCTTAGTAGTAATCCGGATCAGTCTGGATAAAATAGATATAAAAAAACATCTTCTCAGTTTAAATCACATATTCTTGAGATTATAATTGAAGACAAATACCTAATGACTCATACACAGACACAAAAACGTAAATATTAG
Organism: Galleria mellonella; assembly: GCF_026898425.1. Lineage (NCBI taxonomy): Eukaryota > Metazoa > Arthropoda > Insecta > Lepidoptera > Pyralidae > Galleria > Galleria mellonella. The sequence continues at coordinate 4,514,942 of NW_026442062.1, forward strand.
AATAGTGACAAGATAGCAATTTATTATGCTAAATTACGCAAATACTTCTAATTTTACAAAATTTGTATGGATACATTATACCGAGATTTACTTCCCAATCAATATTACTACTATTCTCCAGTTAACCAGTAATATAGATTTCCGTAAAATAATAGATCAGTAAGAAATTTGTAATTTGTCTAGCGACCGATTTGTTCTCTAAAAGTTGCTAAAACAAATTGTCATTTTTTAAAACTGAAGGTACCTACATGGTACAGGAGTGAAAAAAGGGGGAATCGGTAATATAGAATGTGCGGAGATCGAAATAATGAAGACGGACGAGTTTACCTCTTCTAATGAGATACAACATGATCCCCACATATCATCCCCTTGACAAACTACGAGCGACGAGCGGAGAGCTATTCGTATTGAATTAAAAAATGGATAAAATTTACATTTTTTATAATTTATTTTATGGACGTATAAAACTACATGTCTATTATAAAATTCACTAATTATAGTTTAATCAACTTCTGGACGTAATATATGTAGTCGTAGTAGTCATATATCTACCTATTTAATGTTGTGTCTAATAAACTATTTCAACAGAGTAGATAGTACATAAGTATTTTAGATATTTTATTAAGTATTAATTTTTTTCAGATAAATTACTATAATTATATTATTGTTCATCTGATAGTATTTTATTGTTAAATTATACTATTACTTTGGCCAAAAAATATCTTTAACAGAAAAAGACTATTTCAATAATCATACTAATTTACTTAAATAAAATTAATAATAATTAACTTTTTAGTTTTACTCTAATTACAAAAAAAAAAATTCTTATCATAATATTAGTATAAAAGTATAGATGTACAATAATTAACAGTTAAGATGTAATCTCATTAAAATTACACAAATTTTAATTAATATAACAAAAATAAAGTAAATTATATAGACAACATAATGAATAAATTCGCTAACATGTTATCACTTATTCCACACCCCACACGTAACTTCCAGTACGGAGCAAGTAACCTACACGAGTGAGGTATCGTTAACTTACATCGCTCGTTACCTACTCATCATTTGAGTAATTCTTCTAATTGGTTTCGTTAAATTCATATTTGCATATGAGAAAGCTGGGGTTAAATTGCGGACCGTGATTCGAGATAAGAAATTTATGTCTACTTATGTTACACAAATTCTATATTTCCGTATTAAAAACTTCGTATTATTAACGTATAATTACAAGGTACGACTGGGCCACTTTTTGTAAATGAAGTACAGAAAGTTCAGTAGTAGGTATTATTTCGACTTATAGACGACAAAGATCATGGAGTTCAATCCTGACAGACATTAAAAAATTTTGTCGAAATTTCAAATAAAAAAATCCACTAATACTTCAGTAACGTCGTGTGGTACGGCATAGATTAGGTCACCCTTACTGTCCTGCGGATGTCGTAAGAGGTGAATAAAGGAATTTAATGGTCGAGGGATGGGCACCAGCGTCTCTCTTAAAACAGCACTATAATCTAACTGCGGCTGCCATCCTGACTGCGTGCATCCAACTCAAACGTGGCAACTATTAACAAAATTCTCCTAATAAAGGAGGCATATGTCCAGCAGTGGGCAGTTAAGGACTGATACAATACAATAAAATACTCCAGTTATAATAAAAAAAATTATAAGAAACTGAATTAATCCGAGTGATTGTGGCAACCCACTGCTCGGTGCGCTATATTTTAATAATACATACAACATTTGAACATCTCGAATTATAATATTAACAGTGGACCTATAAAATATCTTTAACTCACCTATTAATGTGTGATTTGGGACTTAATGACGCTGTGTGATACTCTAAATTTTTTTTATTGAGTATTTTTAGTACATCCAATATCCCATCTTTATATTTTATATTACAGCTGACTCAGCAAAGGATGTTTTGTCCTTTATTATCACTGTATTTATATTTTTTTTACTGAATAAAAATTATTCTATCTCTGAACTTATACGAAACATACATTGCTAGTTAAAAAATCTTATACAAATCGTATTACAATTAAGTGTTTACCGAAGAGAAAGTACGATTGTAAATTTGAAAAACTTATTAAGATGCATTAATAAATCTGCTAATTTCGTATGCATTAAGGAATTTCAGCAATGTGAATTTGATTCACACTTACGGTTGCCACACATACTTAGTCTATAGTGTTATGAACCACTTCACTTACGAGTATTTACAATTCACTTATATTGCTATATCATTTATAGTAAGAATAATATGGACTGTTTTATTAGAAAATCTATTTTAATAATAATCTTAAAAGACTTCTAATTAGATGTTCCAAAACAAAAAACAAAAACAGAAAAACAATTGTATAAAATATATTTTTAAGTACATTGTTTTTATATGTTTAATGAATAAATTGATAGAAATAACAGCTTTCACAAAAGGTTTTGATAACTAAATATCCTACATTACTGATTTACTAAGTTTTTTTTTTTTAATTGAATTAAAAGTACAATAAGGAGTAATTAATTATAGTTTGTAAACGGTATTGGTGATTCTAATGCACAGGTATAAAGTATATATTTATAGACATACGAGTACCTATATTTCATAATGTAATCCATGTAAATATACAGTTGTTGTATCAGCACGATTTGCATACATACGTTACTAAAACTATCGCGATGTATGGTCAATGGCTCTGTACAAATCAGCTAAATTATAAAGCAAAAAAACTGCTTGTAACTTTTTTGTAAGTATGTACACATAGGTTGTTTTAATTACTGATAACGACTGATAAGTGGACTTTAAACAGTGCTTACGCATTACAAAATAGTTGCTCACGTATCATTTGCGAGCATTACATGGAAAATTATTACAAAGTTGATACTAATTACTTAGCAATTATTTATACTACAGGCTACAGAATACTACACCCGTGATTTCCCGTCATTGGATATTAAACTTTATATCTATGTTTGAATAGCTACAAATTTCGTTGATATAAAGGCTGTATGTTTCTTTTATCGATTGTAATTGAGCGACAATATAAGTTTATACGTCTATATTAATTACATTGCCCTTTAAGTAAGCTACGCAGGTATAACAAGGCCGTATTACTCCTAATGTACTTATAAATTATTGTGCGTATTATTTCAACATACAGTCTAAAATGTTTTGTAAAACATACGAGTACATAATTATAATAATATGAAGTTAAAGTTTAAGAAATTCTATGTCTTCTAAGGATATAGGAAATTATAGTATCTAAATAAATATATAAATGTAAATAGAATTCAATTATAAATATAAATGATATAAAAGAAGCAGATTTGGATTTGATTTTCATGTGTTAACACCATCAATATAGAATTTAGCAGAATTTCATAATCTACTAGCACATATTTGGAAGTATTTATAGTCGTACCTAATTACTATTATGCCGGGACAATCTTTTTAATAATTTTGTATTAATTAGAAATGTAAATGAAATTTATTATAAAATATTAAACTAAATTGCGTTTACATCGTTTATAATATGATATGAAAATCTTATAAAAAATTTGAATGAGTCCTAGTGTACACTATATTGCTATAACAAGTTATTGTTGACAAAATTCAATTTATATTCTGAAATTAATTTTATAAATGCATTTTAAACATATTCAATCACATAAAGAGCTACATATAAAATTAAAGGCCAGTGGTCACCAACACCACATTATGTCAAGCATCTGCTTAAACGAGAGTGGAATTGGGGGTACTTAATACTGGCGCGTCAAGTTCCAATAAATATGGCATAATTTAATAAAGAGCGGTTTGACCCTGGGTTTATATTACACAGAAATTATAGCGGCCAGACATGCGACGAAATTACCTCTTATATTACTGCGTATTTAACGGAGACGTGCCTTAAAGGGGACGATTTAGGTCATTCAACGTATAGTGCACTGTATCGTCAATCTTAAAATTGTATAATTTATTAGTATATAAGAAAAAGGGCAGTCTCTAATTCGATTATATAACTGTGAAAACTTGCTAAAATCTATTTTAAAAAATACTAAAATATACTAATATATATATATATATATATATATATATATATATATATATATATATATATATATATATATATATATAAAAGACCTGACTATATATAAAAAAATATATATGAAAATAATTCTCTCTTCTTACAAATAAATATAGAATAGGAAATATATTTTCATTATAATCAATATATCTTACTATAGGAAATGTTTCGATATTTTATTAAATAGACTAGGATTTAGAAAAAAATCTGGCAAAAAAGCAGGGTATATATATTTAAAAATGGTCATACAGTTATTATTAGTATACGTCAGTTTAGATAATGTAATTCTCCGATTAATTGTTATAAGCATGTGATGTTCTCTAGTTATTCCGTATCTATACTAATCAGTCTAATTGTATTAGTGGTACAGCTTAATTAATTCCCAGCTATTAGGCGATGTACGTTACTAATTATTATTACAATGATAAATGTAGCTATATGGAGTTTATTCCGTTTCTATAGTACATGTGAGATAATATTCAGATAAATCTATCGATTTATTCTGCTAATTACATATCTACTTTCAGTGACCAGTAAGTTTTACAATAGGTACTTTATGCCTGATTTAGGAAAAGGTAACTTTAAATGACAAACAAGCTAACAGCTCATTCGATGAAAAACCATCTTAAGATATAGACATTATAGAATACACTAACGCTTGATATCAATCATAAATTGTTAATTAATAATTGTTAATCTTTATAATCTGTATCATTCTTAGAAGGGAACAATAGTTTTCATACATTCATTCATAACGCGTCCGTATTAAGTACCTCTCACGTGCTACCATACCATTATCATTAATTTAGATTTTAATGATTCACGTCAAAATCAGTCCAGAATTAGCAATGAAAATACCTTGTTTATTTACACATAAAAAGTGGAGATGAATTTGGAATCTCCTCCTTTATGAAGTCAGTTGTAAACACTTCATTAATTTAGTTCAAACAATGAACTGCGCTCATCGTGTCATCACAATAAGTTTATTAAGTGCTTGAGTTACAAAAAATATCATGTGTATAAAGTATCATGTCCACTATGATCAGTAGTTTTAATGAACAATAAGTGATATCGTACGCAATAGCTTACAACATTTTAGTTAAATGCCACAACTTTAAAGAACAATATACTTTTTTAAAAGGATACTGTCATGATTTATAATATCGTGTTGAAACCAAAATACTTTTATCTTAGATGTTTATCGAACTCAATGTGCACGTGTAGCGTGCAACATAATCTAGCTGGTTGACTTCTTAAATTGTTGCCAAATGAAGATTCTTAATTCTTCTTCATTTTTTATGGTTATATTCACAATTACATTATATTATTTTTTTTTTATTTATTGGGTTTACTTCGTCTTATGTTAATTTTGTGACCTCATTGGATGCTGATTTTTATTTTTACAATTGATAGGGTTATCCGTTCCGTAATAATTTTGACACGATATGACGATAAAGATAAAAATTACAAGAATTACAATACTTTTAACATTATATATTTTTGAGGTATATTCTTATGGATTTACCTACAAGGTACTTACTAGACCTTACTGTTATTTATTATTAAAATGATTTGCCAATTTTAATGATTATCAGGATTACGTAGCTATAAAAAATTACACACACATATATATATATATATATATATATATATATATATATTAGCAAAAAGAAGAAGTTTAATTTCTATATATATATATATATATATATATATATATATATATATATATATATATATATATATATATATATATATATATATATATATATATATCATTTTCAATGTGAAGATAACATGCTTTGTATAATATACAATAATTAACCTAAAAGTGAAAAGTGATCGTTTTGTTCATATAATATATATATATTTTAGATCTTTTGTTCATTATTTTAGATTACTTGCCCGTGTGGTCCTAGTACGGAACAGGCCACCGCTTCCTTTCCTGTGGGTGTTTTAATAGGCGACCATTAATGGACGAGAGATGGGCAGCATCGTCCCACTATGAACATCACTAAAACCTAACCGTGGCTGCCAGTCTGCCTGTCAAGTGTGGTAACTATTGTCATAAATCTCACTTATGGGAGAGGCATATGTTCAGCAGTTGGCAGTTAACGGCTGATATGACGATGAATTAATTACGCTATTATTTTCGACTTTTATTCAGTTATAGTTGTCTGGAAGAAATTACTTAACTTTTTTTTTACTGTTTTCAATATTTTATTATTTAGATATCAATATTTATGTTATATTCAACTGTTGTGTCTACAAATTTTTGTGTTTAATACAATGTTCAGAAATAATAAAATGATGTTAGTAAAGGAAGGAGTCCTTTCTCGTGGGTGTCGTAAGAGGCGACTAAGGAAACTTAATGGGCAATGAGCAGCAGCGTCCCTCCTTAAACATTACCAAAAGCCAAACCGCGATTGCTAACGAACCTGCCAAGCGTGGCAACTACTGGCAAAACCCTTCCTTATGAGAGAGACCTACGTTCAGCAGTGGAGAGTTAACAACCGACATGATTGTGATTAGTAACTCTACGTTATTTATAATTTAGAGTTACTAAGATTATTATTATTACAAGTAATATGAACATTTATCATAAATATAAAAGATATTATTCAAATCAACATTTAATGTAATTGAAGGTTTGCTCTTTAACACAAGTACAAACTGAAATAAGCTCTATCTTATTTCTTAGGGAAATACCATACACGTATTGATTTGCAAAAATCAATCCTATGTATTCACGATAAGGTTAATGGTTAAGGTTATATTGAGGTAAGTACGTTTTCACGTAAGATCTAGTGAATAAGTACATGAACGGATGCCTGAGTGCAGCCTGAGGCAGGCTCATTAAGGAGAACTAACGATGTAATTGGCAAACGTACTTGCTATATGCGGCAGATAATATGCCAAATTGGATAATTGACTACTTGTCTGGTTGTCTAAGAGTGTATTGTGCTTCAAGATTACTAATAATACCTGGAGATTGACTCACACTATAAGTTACATCAGTTTACCGGTAGTTTTAAACATGCTAATATCATCATTGTTTTCAGAAGTAGATATCAAGAAAAATATATCCAAATTGTGTGTGGCGTCGCCTGTACACTGTTTTTGATGTCGTTACATTTTTATATATTTATATTTCTGGCAATGTTAATCCAAATCAACTTAGCAGTTGGAACATAAAAATAACTAAATAAAATAAATAATATTATTCTCTGTTATGTTTATGATTTCTTTTTCAATAACTAATAAAAGTTTCATAGATTATCATTACATTATTGGTTTGTATCTTGAAAAAAAAAGATATTGTTTCTGTTTAATTTTTGACGAGATTTTGTTAACAAATTCATTAATAAAAAGAAAAGAAAAAATCATTTAAATTAACAAAAAAAATATATATATATATATACAAACACATTGATATTATATTAAATTGATATTTATTTATCAATAATAACATAGTACGTGTTTGCGTCATTTTGCTAAACACTATATCTGTGTGCATTACCGCAACATAAGCAATGACACGACATAGACTCGAAACACTAGTAAAGACAAAGACGCCTGTTAGTTAACTGTCATTGCGAGACAATAGAGCTCAAAGTGTCGCCTCTAGCGTACACTCGACTAGATAAATAAGTGACTAGTTGTTCGCCCCAACTTCATACGGGTTTCACTTTTATGTACGATATTTCTAATATTTTCTTTCATATAAACTTTCTTCTGACAATTATAAAGAACACAAAAAAAAATATCCAAAATATTAGGTAAGTGCATTACTTAAGAACGGCCGGTACATAACTCGTATTATATATAGAACTTACCAACTTTATTTAGTCGACTGATATCTCTATTTCTTTACATCGGAAATTCTCATTAGATTTATTATGTTTTCTCTTAAATATTAAACAAATATCAATGCTGTGCATGTGTATATGCAACTATTATCACTTTCCCTCAGTTGGGCTATTAACGTGACTGCTATTCCTAATATAGGAAAAAATCGAAAATATTCTTTAATACAAAGACGTTTTAGGATGAATCGCTACATTTTATTTGAGGAGAACAAAGAGAAGACAAGACATCAAATAAGCAGATAATTGTTGAATAAAAATATTGAAATGAAAGTTAAGAGGAAATATGTAACAACTATTCATCACAAACCACGTGGATGATGTATAAAACTAACAAATAACGACCCGTTAACATACCTTATACATTTAGAAAGTTTAATTACTTCTACGGTTTATATACCTATGTGTGTGTAGTTTGCAAATTTAACTCAGTAATTATCGGCCAATTAAATGAACAAGCGCTAGACGTTATTATTGCTATAAAATCAAATAAGTATGAAAAAAATCTCTATAGTAGTGTGATTAAAACGATTTTTCCATATTTTATGAAAATTAACTTTGAATAAATTGATTATAGTATGACTATAAACACTATAGTATTATTTTATCTATACTATAGGTACTCGTAGAGTTCCATAAACTTTTTTCTTACACGAATTAGAATGACCAACAGGCTGACGGTCCACCTGATGGAAAATAGATTACGTCCTTTACTATTTTAAATACTACGTGTATATCTACTAGATTAGGTGCGAATAGGTAGAGCCGTTAATGCACCGAGATAACAAACACTCTTCCATATTTATAATATTAATATTGATAATCGACTATTAGACAATGTAAAAATAAAACTATTTAATGCCTAAGGCTAGGGGTTTTAAAAGCGGTATGCATTGATCTGATAAAAAAAATATTAATTATACAAAAAAATCTAGTAATCTTTTATCTATATAAGTACCACGTGATCGAAAATGATGACGGAACATGGAAGTAAACAACATTTCTATTATTAATATTCCTTTGCGTTCTTGGTAGCGGCGCGCGAATCCGAATGATTTTGTTTTTCGAATAATTAATTTTTATTATTTCATATATACTTTTATTATTCAACTGCTAAATCACTGAAAACGTAGGGCATCGAAATGAAAACATTGAATTCTAAACTCAAATTGGTAAAAGATCTCTATAAAGTCGAATTATTAAATTTAAAATGAAATATTTGTAAATTTACATAAATAAAAATATGTTTATGTACTTACATCAAAATAATCTTCACAAAACAGTTGAATTCACTATATCAATTACTATATTGTTAATAATACATATAAAATGTTGCACGCCAAGCTGGCTGAATGTCATGGTTACATAAAATGTATAATGTTACCTAAACTTACCGCATTCATCGCAATAAATTTCATTTCATTTCATAAATTTCATTTCATTTCATTTATAACATTAGGATTTTTTTGCGCAAGTTGCAACCACTTTTTGCGTATTAGGGGCTGTTTCGGCATATTAACAAATAATTTTTTTAGTGTCTTTTTATAGTGGTATTTTGTTCTGTGTGCATTTTTTTTTATAAAAACAATAAAAAATTATCAAGAATAAATACATATGTTTTACTGACCAAGCTTGTGTATGACACTAAATAATTTTTTACTTCTATGTTACATCACTGACTACATTACTCAAAAGCTGCGCTTCGGTGGCCTATTTAAATTGTACTTTTTTATTTGCTATTTTTTAAGAAAAACGTGAATTAAAAATAACCACTTTTCGAGAATTTATAAACACCACTAAATAGTCTGAGATGATTTTCAGGAAATAATTATACAGCCTATAATGTAATGTAAATTGGACTCTCTTTTCTGCGCTAAGCCTCTCAAACAGCCTTTTAAAGATATTATAGTAGGAATTGTTATCATGATCCAAGTATCTACTTTGCCAATAATATTTCAAAGAATTAAATACATTTCTTGGTTCTGTTGGATTTAATGAATAATAATCTGGCATAAATTAGCAACAAACTTACGACTATAACGTTATGAAGACTGCAAATCGATGCTTTAGGGCTCGATTATTCATCGGTATCGATGATAACGGCGCTATTGATATTAAACACCATCGTATAGTAGCGGCTTCACTTTCCACTTATTGAGATGTTATTATGTAAACCTGCAATTATCCTTAAAAACTAGTATAACGTGTTATAACGCCGATAACATCTATACGGTATCGCACTCCACCGATGAGGAATCAATGAGTGGTCAACACAATTTGGTTGTATTTCCCCGCGTCTCGCATTACGGAGCCCCGAGGGACTATCAAAATTATCGTTTTTAAACTAGCCTCAATCACGTTGTAATGTGTTTTAAATATGCTAAGCCGTTGGTTCATTACACGCGGCCTCTTTGATCTCATCGGATGCCGTCAGATCGCCCATTGTTTCTCGTTGATGTCATTTTTGATTCGTATTGTAGTTATTGAACGTAACAAGAAAATGATAGGCTCAATAATAAACGGCTTGTGGGGAGTGACATTTTAGAATGAAATAAATCACTACAACAATCGATAAAAAATGTGAGGATATCTAATTATCATCTAAGGAGGTACATATAATATCGACAATAAAAAATGTAAATTATTAAGAGTGAGTAAGTATTGTTAATAAAAATGAATCACTAAATGTATTGCTAAGCGCAAATCTCGAGAACAGCTGAACCGATTTCGCTAATTCCTTTTTTTTAAGTACGAGAATGGTGAAGGAAAAATTGCCTGAAAAAGTCTAAAATTAACACTTTTCTATACTTTCATACTAATAATTCATAATAATACTTAAAAGGCAATTTGAACTTTAATACCATATCATAAAGTTCAAGTGTTAGTGGAGAGGTTCCGGGAACGCAAAACAAATTAGTGACTTTAGTATCGTATAAATATTGATGACAATATTTGTCAATATTTATACGATGGTAACATTAGTCAAACACAAGTTATCTGTGATTAGGCGGTACGAAGTTCGCGGGGTCAGCTAATTTTCTAATATTTTCACAAAGTATAAATCTATTATTCATATAAATTCATGTTACTCGTATGTTGAGCATACTGCTGGAATTAAAAAAAACCTCTACTGGTTATATATTATATTTTCATTGTTTAAAAAAAATTAAGGACAGTCTCGTTAAAAAGGCTCAAAAAAGGAAGTTATGTTACCACAGTAAATTTTTAATAGAATGTTATCTATTTCGTTATTGCTCTTTAAAATAATTATTACTTCAATGTAGCATTTAAAAAAAAAAGGACTAATGGACGAAATTAGTCTCTTTCTTTCCATTGACATATTAAAATTGCTACCCAGCATTATTTGGCTCGCCTTGGATGATTCCAACTGGACACTGGCCTCACAATTAGGCCCAAGTCAAAGTCGATTTTAGACAGTTGTAAAATCGAAAGTGGGAGCCAGTCGGTCTCAGTCGGGTGTCGAGTTAATCGCACTTTAATAGCAGCGGCGATCTACAAAGAGAATGCGCCCGCGCCGTCGCCCGCTCCCAGGATAGGGTTGACAAATCGGGTAGCTTAAATCATTTCGTAGTTAAAAGAAAACGAGGCTTGTTATAACAGAATGATAATATAAAAATAACAATTAATTAAAATAGTTGCTTTCTTACTGATGTGAGTTTTATTTCTTACTTTTGAGTAACTTAATTGTTAAGTCTATCATTAAAAATTTGGTATTAGCATAATACCTATTTGCCATAAAGAATTATTTATTAGGTTACTTTTATCCGGATTACGAGAAGTTGTTGGCACTGCTTATTAATAAATAGAGTTCCATCGTTACATGTAAATGATCCAAGCGTCCATTAAGACAAAGAGAACAAGAGAACACTGAGTCCCTATTTTTATGACTAAAAAAATATATGAACTAAGAATATACCATATAATAAGAATATGGTTACCACTTTGCATCAAGTGGGTCGTCAGCTTGTTTGCCATACTAAGTTGCACAAGAAAATAACTAAGAATATAAAATTAAATAACAATGTCTTTCATTTATAATAATATGCATATCATAGACAATAGTAAAACGAGTATCAGTTTAACAATACAGAATATGACAGAAAAAAAAAAACAGAAACTGCTTTATGTTTAGGTATCTAAATATGACAACCCTAACTCTCACATTGGAACGTCGAGCTTATGAATGAGAGTCATTCATATAAAATACTTACGTTTAGAAATGTTTGGAGTTTTAATATAACGAATACCAGTAGTTGATTATTCTTCTAGTTCGCTGAGCAACAAAGTTTTATGTCGGTTTGTTACGTTTCAAAAGGCTAACCATGAGCAATTTCTAATGTTTTGACTGTAAAGTTATAGAGTTTGAATAAATACGTTAAAGCAAGCACATTATTGTACATTTAATGTTATGTACTAGTCGAGAACGTATCGGACACAGCATATACATTTTTTCTTTTTTATGCAACTTGTTATGGCAAACATGCTGACGGGCAACAGCTGAGCCCCTGATGGAAAATTGTAACCATCGCCTATAGACATGAACGGCATTACACACAGCACAGAAAATACTGAGACACTCATAATAGCCTCCACGTGTTGCTATTTCAGAAAATTAAACCTAGAATTTGAGAATTTAAAACTAAATTGTAGATTGTGTAATTTTGTGTTAAAATTTATCATGGGAATGACTGATAACTGCTAATGAAATAATGGGTTAGGTTGTTGAATGTTGAACCTCCTTAAATTTTGCAATGATAACTGCCTCATCCGTCATACTCGTGAACGGGTGTTTCCTGTATGAATTGGTCTGTTCTTTTTGACGATTTTAGTAGAATTTTAAACATTCGCGTTGTTTACACATATTTTAAATTCACGATCGGGTTTTAACACGGCGCGATAAAAATAAATATAAATATACGTCGGCAATAAAAATCAGGTAAGTATTACTTGCAATCGTGTCACGTTAAATTTCGATCGTGAATTTAAAATATGATTTTTATAGTTTCAAATTTGGAATTAAAAGTAATTGCCACTTGGCTTAATAACTAAAGCAATCCGAATTATTCATAAGTACCTACTAACAACCATAATTACCATGTACCTATACGATGGTTTTAAACAAACAAGTGTTGTCATTTATTACATACACGAAAGAGAAATATTTGGACATTATTATGAAAACATTATTCTACGAGAACAAACGCGTGTGAACAAATATAAAAATTACATTAAGTAATTACTAACTACAGCCCCTGGTACAATTGTGCTTTCCATTTCGGTTGTTTCTCTAAGTTTCACACAAGACTGATTACTTGAATATATGTATACTGATAAATATGGAATATTTATTAAAGAGGTATAATTTCATTAGGTACACTGAGCCCGACGGACTGAATTCGTTTATAAAATTACGAGATAGAATTTAATATACTCAACTTTGTGGATGTTATCTTTGTGGAAATATAGCAATTTATCAAATATGGAAAAAACCTTGCGTAAATTATAGGATTTTCTATGCATCTATCTTCAAATACCGTTCAATGCCGCGAGGTAATATTATCATTTTTTAGTCTAGCAAATTCGTTCAACTCACCATTCTAAATTCAAATATCCGTAAACTCGTTCTCTTTTTAAAATCTCATCTAGCATTATTTTTAATTTCCCGCTAAGTCGACTAACACCCGCTGGTCGTCATAACCAGACAGTACGTGACCGCGGCTCTCTTTGATATCGAGCCTTTTTTCTCCCACCATTTACACTTTTTTCTTTATGTTTTCTTTAATTCATTTTTGTTATTGGCCACAATATTAGGCGGCTACTGGGCAAAGCGCAAAGGGCTGTTATAATTTAGTTTTATTTATGCAAAATAAAAGTGATATCGCCGTAAAGATTTATTATGAGGACGCGGGGTGGCCGCCTTTGTGTAACATACAATTAAGACCACTGGCTTCGATTTGTTATGGCGGATATCTTGTAATTTTTCACAGTGTTCAGATCAGTTAAAATTTATAGACCCATCGTAGGTAGGTTGGTACTTACATACTAGTAAACTAGCGTTAATTAATTGTTGATGTCTCTTCAATTAACTCAATTATTGTATTATTTTAAACATAATATTTAACACATAATAAAGTTATATAATAAATTGCAATGAAAATAATAATGTTGTATGTTACATATAAAGAGAACATTCCACATAGTATAGAAATTAAAGAAAGATGTGGTGCATAATTTCGATACACAAACTTTACCGACGGAACTGTAGCGACAGTACAAAAAATAATGTCGAATTTTTTATTGAATTCCAGTATATGAATTTTATATTATCTTTTTGAATGGAGTATTTTCCTCTTATTTATAAGTACTAACTTGTAGGTTACGTTCAAAGAATGTAAATTTATATTTAAATTCATAATTAAAATAGCCTATACATTTATTTAACGTTTACTAGTCACACTATCACAATTTGTTCGTTTTAATTATATTATATGATAAAAATTACCGCATATACTCAGTCACAATATTGCCTATTTATTAAAAAAAAAACATTTAAATCAGTTTAACAGCTGAATAATGATAGATTCAAACGTTCAAACATTATTAGATTAAAATTACGTATTTATTATATTATAAGAATATAAAAAATTTCAATATAATGTTTATTTTAATTTTATAATTTTCGTGAAATTAAATTAATAAATTAATTACCAGAGGGAGACTTTGTACAAAAGTTGATTGTTTGGGTACCTCTGTCCCATTCGTGTTTCTACCGTGAAGCAGTTGTGTTTTGGTTTGAAGGGTGGGATATGGCGTGAATTTACAGGGTACAGAGGAATAATGTCTGAGTCCTCAGGAATGGCAACGCATGGGGGGTATCATGGGCGAAACAGTATACTCTGTTATGTCCATGGTGCTGTTCATATCTCTAGGTGACGGTTACCACTTTCCATTAGGTGGACCGTCAGCTTGTTTGCTATTCTAAGTTGTATAAAAAAAATATTAATTAATAAAAAAATATAAAGAGGATTTACACCTATTTAAATTTATTACAGAATTTTGTATTATAAGTTTTGATTATTTTATGTGCGCACTAATTAATTAATTAAAATAGAAATATATAATATTTTTCAGGTTCTATCGACTACTTTTATTAAGATCAGCAACACTAATAGCATAGGTAGGTAATATAGCGGTTTAAGCACGTTTGTGTAACATTACCTATAGTTACCCCTTTTCTTTCTTCTGTAATGTTTTACAGGATTTGTCATATTTCCTTGTGTGTTTGTATATGTATTAATTTTACTACCATACCCTTTAAACCAAAATAAAGCTTTGTACCATAATTTGTTGTGTGTTTGAATGGCTGTATTTCGGTTTGAAGATATGGCAGTGAATTTACAGAGTACAAAGAAATAACACTCGAGTCCTCAGGAATGGCAACGCATGGGGGGTATCATGGGTGAAACACTATACTCTGTTATGTCTATGGTATTGCTCATGTCTATAGGCGACGGTTATCACTTTCCATCAGGTAGATCGTCAGCTTGTTTATCATTTTAAGTTGCATAAATATACCTCTTAAAAACCTAACATGTTAATCAACAGTCATTTCATAATCTTTACATAATTGTTCCTTTTAATCCACAAGAAAATAACACTTTCTTGCTAAACAAAGTGAATACTCATCTCCTACTTGAAAGCCTATGCGCAATGGCATCCATGGCGAGGCTGGGTGGGGTGTGCGAGTGAGATAACGGCGTGCGAGCGGGAGGCACACAGCGGCCAGCACAAAGCGGCAGACGCCAAAGGCGGCGGCGTCCGCTAATTGGAGAGCGCGGCTGCTTCAAAGGTCGCCGCCGCTACAACGTTTATATTAGGCAGGTAGACTGCGCCTGCGCGGCGATTGATTAATTTCACCGCGAGATCCGCGCTAGGCAATTAGTATGCTTTTGTTGTGTGAGGTCACTCGATACGGTTTTTGATAGGTTCGAGTATCATTGGCATAATACACTCGAGGACATTTTATTGTGATGTGTCGATTAGCTAAAAATAGGCTTATCTTAATTTAGTATTCTGAGAATATTTGACGGAGTAAATTAATCAGATAGAAAGAGTGACGACCTCCTATAAGAAAATACATTGAAAAGCTGTAGGTATTATCTTTTACAAAAGAAATAAAAAAAAGTGTAAAAAGTGCAATAAAAAACAGGACAATTGCGTGTTGGTCTCGCGCATCGAGGGTTCCGTACGTATTATAATTACAATAGAATATAGTGCATTTTTTTTGTAATGTAATTAAAAATTTTCGGTTTTCGGATTTTTTTCTTCACTCGTTCTCTACGACATTGCTTCTTACCAAATTTCACGATTCTGCTCAATAAGAAGTACCCTACATTTTGATTCCCTTGTAAGTGTCAAAATATATGCTACAATCGGTCGTATCTTATAATTGCATTGATTTAGAAGTTTATTTGTTTTATAGATTCGAGGGATCACAAGCCCTTGAACTGACTTGAATATTTAATATTAATTTCAGCCTGATACCTCCACACGCCTTAGAAAAAAGGGCCTTGACTGACGGTTAACAAAGTGATACTAAAAAGTTGCCGTTTTCCTTTTTAGGTACGGAACCCAAAAAAGCAGGATTTTGGTATGCAAAAAAGTAGTAACTTTAGTCGTTACGAAATTAACACGAGCAGCACGGAAGTAAACGTTTTAGATCGCAAAAAAGTTGATTCTGAACTGGCGATGATACTATTTAAGATACGCATAATATATATACTTACATGTTACACTTATTATATTTAATTACTTAAAAAGGGCGTAATATAATATAACATACCCAGTCAGATCACATAAAAAGTTTATTTGGTAAAGTTTACCAAAAATTACTATCTTTCTTGATACGTGTTACTGAAAGTATTGATGATTATAATATATTGAATTTTTTTTTAATGATAATGAAATGGTAACCTCGCCTACGCCATCGGTATACACTGGCGGGGTACCAGTGAGGGATAATAGATGAAGAGGGAGTCAGGCCACTTGGTTCATCGCGACGAATTTGACAATAATTAATCACGATGGTTTCCAGGGGAACCGCGTGGAGGTCGACCTAACTGGTTATATTTCTAGCAATAGAGATTAAAGTCCTCATTACAAACAGTCGTTTTCCCTCCTATACTAATGACAGAGCTATCTATCTAAATAGTTTACAATATTTTGAGAACCAATATCAGTTAATTTATAATCAATTAATATTTCGTATCTATTTATTTTATCTCAATGATTGACAGTATCTACATATATATATATCAGTTAGATACTTAAGTAGTCGTCAATCTTACACGAAAATCTGCTGACGCCTTAAGTTTCTAATAGAGATACCGATTCTTACTAGATTCTTATATGAATGACTTGCATTTCAAAACTATATAGTATTAAAAAGTAAAATTGATATGTAGAAAAACTATAAATAATTACTAGATACTTACGTACTAATGTATTAAATTATATGTAACTAGAATGATCTTCAAATTAATGGATATTATGCGTCTAACACGTAAAGACTCATCATCGAATACAATTTGCCTCTTCATTATCTAATGCTTAAGAGAAAAATACAGTTTTACTAATATAGCTGTCCGTTGCACAGATAATATAATCATCATCATCATCATATCAGCCGTGAACTGTCTACTGCAGAATATAGGCCTCCCCCAGATACTATAATTGACTTGTGTTTGGGTACTTGGATTGTGGGTATCTAATATTGAGTAACAATTTATTAAGTCCTAAAAACTCCAAATTTATAAAAATATTTACACATAAATGTCAAATGTCTACACATTCACATTTTTATATTGGAGATTTTTTTTTAATTACATAAATATTATCAAATTAATTTTACTAAGAGAGAGACCAATATTGCCAGCATATAATTACGTAAAAAACATCACATTTTAGCTATTAGATTAGGTATATTACCACAGTATTTGGCAATATCTGCAATGCATGCAACTCACTTGTGAAAATTAAAAAAAAATGTAGGTCAGCCATCATACTGATTATGAAAATACAGTTTTTTCCCATAACTATGAACTTAAAGTTTAGAAGAAATTTCCCGTTTTATACCAAACGTTATAGATAAGGAAACATTACTGAAGCCTGACTCACGGAAGTCCGATGAACGAAGCATACTACAAAGGTGTACAAATGGTTAGAAACAAGCGTATAACTCAGTTGTGAGCCACAAAGAGCACCGCTCCATTGTATCCACCTACCCCCATTTACACCATCATCCGTGAACTGTTGACACTAAGTCCGATTTTGTACCGATTTGACACGGCTTCTCTCATCTAAATCACCGTCTTATGTTTACAAGACCTGTCGCTCATGTGTCCAGGGGAAAAGGTTCAGAATAGCTTATTTTGGTAAGCGGAATAAGTGGATAAGGATTTCCTTTCGGAGCTTTTGATAGGATTTGGAGTTAGAGACAATGATTGCTATACCAATAAAGTATTCTATGTCAGGAAGGGATATATTGGTTTTAAAGTTCATTAGTTTTGCTTTCCACACTTTAACCTATCATCGTCCTCTGATGAACATAAGTTATCACGTAATTTCAGTAGATTAATAATGCTTAATACTCGTATAAATAGTTCTAATCGGTAAAGAGCAAAATTTAAGTAATTATTTATATCTATCTACCTTTATGCCAAACTCCTTGTGGAAGAGAGTTCTAAATCTTTATTTTTTAGTTTTATGAGTAAACTAAGGTTATTATGAAATAATAGAAGAAATTCTATAATTTTTTTATCACTTCATAACGAACTCGGTAAAAGTTACCTGACAATATCTTAAAATATATTCTATCAATATTATCAGTTGTCAATATAAAAACTAAAAAATGTATGACTAATTTGTCAGTCGGCTAAATATATGCCTACTTACAAAGGAATGAAATAACAAGATCTGTTGAGCACCGTTTAAGCCACCAAAGCGGTTCTAATTCATAATGAGCGGTTACCAAGTATCAAAATAAAATGAGAGCACAATAAGAACAAGAGGCCATCTAGATAGCGACGGAGGGCGATGAAATGGCTTAATCTAAGGCTTCGGATAACCACGGATGTATAATGATGTTAGGATAAGCAGGAAATTATTAGTTGAAAGGTGTAACAAATCAAAGTCCAGCGGTAATATTCATGAAATTAAACTTTTACAAAAGGTATGAAAAAGACATTTTTAAAAGTGGTAACCGTCGTATAATTACAGAATAAAAATTGTTAAGTCAATTAGAATATGATAATCGTCATTTCATAGTAAGGTAAAGGTAAATAAATATACATATATAAATAAATAAATAAATATTTACTCGTTTATTGATATAAGAAAAAAATGTCCCGTAAATTTATGAATATTCATAACATTTATGTATTTTGTTATTTCTTTTAAAATGAGAAATTGAATTTAAAAGAATAAGACGTTAATATCTTAGTAGGTTAATTAGGTTATTAGGTTCTTGACGTGTCTAAATATACTTATTAGAGAGGTAACAATATAAGACATCATAAATACATCTCACACCTACAGCTGACCGTTTGGTAATCAGCAAGTCAAATAACAGCAAATCATAATATCGATATTAAAAATCACACCTCGAGCCGAGTGCCAGAATGCTTTTCACGCACCATCCGGGAACCGGTTCCCGGAGCATATGTTCGCCGGTGGTCGATCGGAACTAATTGTGAGGCATTAACCTTATTATTGCCCGCATCACTTGCATACATCTTATGCATTCTTCAGCGAGAGTACTCGAAGTATTCAGGCTAAATTTTAAACGAAATATAATTCTTTATGATCCTATTTCGAGACATCCTCCATAGCCCAGAGGTAGATTTATTGCTTTACGTAGTTTATATGTAGACGAGGTTCCTGTTTGATTCTCGGTCATGTGAAAATTGGCTTATTTTATTATAAACTTAAATTAGTTCGAATCTGAATATGTGTATAGGAAAATAATAGAAAGCTGTTTAGTTTTTCATAACAAGAGATGTCTTAGTTTGAGAATCAAGTTGTTAAAAAATTATCAATAATTTGTATCTTTGCCTCAGAATTTATCAAATCACAAGTTTATTTATTTATTCATAGGAACACCAACAGTATATTACATTATAATATATCATCATCATCACCATACCAGCTGTTAACTGTTCACTGTTGAACATAAGCCTTCCCTTGGAGGGTTTCGCCCGTAGTTGCCACACTTGGCAGGCGGATAGGCAACCGCAGTTAAGCTTTAGAGATGTTTTAAAAGGAACGCTGCTGCCCATCCTTCGCCCTCCCTTAGTCGCCTCTTACGATACCCATAGAAATAGAAGAGGTGGCAGATTCTAAGCCGAGACTTCATGGTCAATAATAAATATAATATAATAAACATTAAATATAATACAATATTAATGAACACACCTATTAAAGGTATAATAAAAACAATGTAAAATTGGATATATTCCATTTAATCGTCATATCATATCAGCCTACTGCTGATCATATTGAGGGGTTTTGCTGGATTCACTTTAAAGGTATAAACTGGTATGAAAATTTAACATTTATCATACAATTTCAACGACTACAATTCATGCAGCTTAACTTGATCAATCAACCTTTATTTGTGACCCATTAAAAGGTTATTTTGAATCAAGCAAACCCGTACTGGTCACAAATTCCACACATTATTGCCAGAAGTAAACCGCTGAAACGTTACAGTTCTGAAAGCAACATTAAATCATATTGGGACCAGTGGTAGTGTTTAATTAATCCAAGTCTAATAATACTCAATGCTGAGTACCCATACGTTTCAAAATTAGTAAAGGAATGTGTCGATAAAATTATATCGATAAAATAATCACATTTATTTCTACAAAACTCAAAATTCTACAATCGAAAGTTTTCGTACGCAAAACGAGTAAATTTGTACATTAGTAATTAGATCTAGTTTTAACTTTTTTGCTAGATTTGACTATATACCTATATTGGCATGTAAATATTGTATAATAGACAATAAATATTAGAATGTTCAAATATTATCAATTAAAGAGTAACGTACTTGTATGCTAAATTAGGTTACTATTCTTCTACTGATGCATAAAAATGATTTAATATAACATATCAGTTAATTTATAATGTATATTAATATTTTTTTAAAGATTTTTAAACATCTGGTTTCACGTAAAAATGAACCTACTTTTTATTACTCTATGACTTTTACAAAAACAAAAATTGTATGTCAAAAACCAAAAATATATCAAGGAGTAATAACCACTATAATTACCTGTCTTTTAATTAGTAATAAGGTAGAGTAGGACAATAACATGTATTTATGACACAGTTGTTGATACTATAGTAATTAATCGATTACTGTACGAAACATATATAAAAAAACTTACGTATATTTTTGTAGTACATATATGATACATATAATATTTTCATCATTTTTTATCGATACTGACATAGAGTCGCGGTTAAGCGTGAGTCGATTAGTCAACTCTGGATTAGAACAACAATGGTCTATTTAAAACAGTCGACAGCCACCGTCTATACCGACCGATGTATCAAGTATCGAGCAAATCGACTATTTATTGTGCCGAGTGGTCATTCGATTGTATTACGTGATGTATATACATATATAGTGTAATAGAAGAACCACTTACCTCAAGGTATCGGATGTCTAGTTAATAATAAAAAATACATTTGAAATCTAATAAATCTATTCTTCATATTTATCTAAGTAAATAAGACTTACTAATAATATATATATACCTAAATGTGAAAGATTATAAATATGTTCTGATGTTTGTGTGTTTGTACTCATGCTTGTACGGCTTAACAGATTTGAATAAAACTTGGCATATAAGTAGGCTGTATCCTAACTTATTAAAATATTTAATAAAATAGTAACTTATAAATATAAAAATTATATATATTTAAATAGTCAAAAAGCCTACTTTCCTAACAAGTTTTTAAATTAATCTCTATATCTTTTTTATCACTTACAAAAGTGTTATGAAAAATATATATGTAAGTATAAGAAAGTTTATATGTTTACAGGGTTTATGTATTTTGTGTAATTAATATGTAGTTTATATTATAATTTCAATGCACTTACCTTACAAAGAAGTTTATACTAATAATTTTAAGTGTTTTTATTTTAACGTACACAAGTCATACGATTGCCTGTTTTTATTTAACAATTTAATTCACATGAAAATGTTTGCTGGAAGAAATCTCTTATTAGAGATAAGCTCGCCTTTGTATAAAATTTTTTTATGACTATGTTTGTGTACATAGATTTAGATATTATTTACATGATAACATAACACTAATTAGAATTCAAATGAAAAGTAAGATTTATTCCTAATTGCATACTGTTGTTAATTTTTTTGTTCTATTAGCATTATTAACTTACCGTTGGTCAAAACAAACTATTAGTTGACAATATTTTTCAGAATGAATTTAATTTCACGTTTACGCAAGCACCTACAAGACTCAATTGTTCTTTCTCTTTCTCGTACTTAGCTCTAATTGAAATCATTAAGTAATTCGCAAACTATTAGCCTGTCAAATATTTAAATTGCCACGCAGCTTCCTCGTCTTAAATTGAATGTGGTTTGTATTATAAAGTGCAACGCAATACCGACTGCGGTTATGTTGCGCTCTGACTCTGTGTCACTCTCGCCGTTGGTACTTACGAGTAGCTACACAGCAGAGAAATTATGTTTAGATAATTCAGTGTTTTTTACAAATAAGTGTATTGTTAAAAGTTTCGTAAGCACATATTATATTTTATAGTCGCTCATGACTAAGGATCATGAATTGATTACAAAAATAGTCGAGATTTTTTAATCTAATTACACGTACATTAAACTAGTAATTATTATATTAAATTAATTGTATTATTTCGTAGCGAAAGCGCTTAGAAAAAGCGACTTCAAATGGTAGATACCGTAATTGTGTTCTTGTTTCATAATCGTGTGGTTATGACCTTCCATTTCCGTGTTTGTCGTAAGAAGGGACAAAGGGAACTTAATGGTCAAGGGAAAGTCAGTAATGTCCTTCTTGAAACATCTCTAAAGCCTAACTGCGGTTGCCAACCCGCCTGCCAAGCATGGAAATTATTGGCAAAATCCCCCTTATGAGGGAGGCCTATGTTCAGCAATGGACAGTTGACGGCTGATATAATGATGACAAGAAAATGATTTATAAATTGCAATTGAGAATAGACTTTTGCTCCTCAAAGAAAATGGCAGCTTCCGACTTCACAAAATTAGAATAATTAAACAAGGGGCACAAATATGATGATTGTTTAACAAATTCTTAAGGCAATGCCTCTTATTTCTCTATTTACGCTTCTATTACATACAGCAGTGCAATCATAATTCAGATGTACAGTTGTTTCTAAATAGGTACTTTATTAGTGTTATTTGCCATAAATACTAGACATGTATTATACAGGTCAGTATTAGTAATAGACGTTGACAAGCAAATGACAATTTAACCATAGAGACAAATTGTAGACAAGCATAATTTTCATATCACATACAAAATTATGAATAATAAATATCTACTTATCCAACTATATATATATATATATATATATATATATATATATATTAGTATATACATATCAGAAACATATATTTCATTAAATAATTAATTTCATTAAATTTAACAAATTACGAAAACTTATTTTTCTAACAAAACCGATTACTGTTTTTTTTAAGAAAATCGATTAAATCTGAATTGGTTTTTTATGATAAGAAAATATATATGATAAAAAGATATTTAGCAGTTGTGTTTGCATGGCTGTGTTTCGGTTTGAAGGGTGGGATATGGCGTGAATTTACTGGGTACAGAGGAATAACACCTGAGTCCTCAGGAATGGCAACGCATGGGGGGTATCATGGGCGAAACAGTATACTCTGATATGTCCATGGTACTGCTCATGTCTATAGGCGACGGTTACCACTTTCCATCAGGTGGGCCGTCAGCTTGTTTGCCATTCTAAGTTCTATAAAAAAAAAAAATATTATTTATAATCGTTTATTTTTTATGTAGAAATCCCTATAACTATGGACTCTAATCTTTATATGGTTTTATATTGTGTACTGTTTACTTTAAACACCGTAAATAATCTGGTGGAAATATCGTTTTAAAACGTTTTAATTTGATTTCCATATCACCATTGGTTAATAATAATGTCAGTAGACCGCCATTGTTCTGAGCTGACCAATCAGAGGTCGCCCTACCATCGAGTCGTTTGTAAACATAATTCAATTAAGTAGATTACTCACACACTTCTGTTACCATTCGCTTATCACATGTTATCGTAGTCGAGAACTACATCCAATATGCTTTATCGATTGTAAACAACGTGTATAAGTCATTTACGATGTGCATAATCTAACCGTGGCGAATAGTATATCGATTATTTGTAATCGATTTAATAAATGTAACATATTGTTGATTTAACACCGCACCTTAATGAACTGTTCTATTATTAAGCACGATGGTTTCCAGGGGGGACCGCGTGGAGGTCAATCTGATAGGGAATATTGCTAGCAATAGTACTGATACCTCGCCTTACTAACCCCCCCCCCCTCCAGGTACTATATTGTTGTAAATATATATTATACCTAACTAGTGGCCCATATCGGTTACGCACGGATAATGTATATTTCTATTTTTTTTTAATTGTAAAGAATTTTTAAGATCGATTAAATATCTTTTAAGTAGGTATGTCCCTTACCTTACAAACAAAAAGTATCCTCTTTATAATAGAAAAAAAATTATGTAGTGTTGTCAGAAAACTTATAAGTTATTGGTACCGAGAGAAAATTTTCAATCTATTTATAAATTTATTAAAAAACACTGTAGACATTATTTAATTTTGTGAACATTTTATATAAATATAGTAATTAATTCAGTAACAATTATTTATAATAAAATCTTTACAATATTAGTTTAGATGAAATTATTGATTAATTTATATAGAAAATACAGTCTAAATTTCCTTTGCAGATAATTTTATAACATTACAATTCTTTTAATTAGAATTTTTGAAAAATGTTTAGGTATTTGTGATGTACTCATTAAAGTTGAGACTGCAAGTCCCCCCGCTCCTGCCACTCCTCTGGGTGACGTCCAGGCGGGTGGTCGTGTGAGTCGCATTGTGACATATTATTGTTTATTATTTCCTACACCTACCTACCATACCAGGAGGACAGCACAGTATTGAACGTGTAGGAAGCAAGAGATATAGAGAATAAATATCTTTGGCATTCTGTTCTCTCTGCCTGAGCTGTAAGGGATTTAGTGTGCAAATAGTTTATTCCCAGAATGTCATAGAACGTGACTTAAGGGAATAAAATAGGTACAATATAATAGAGCAAGAGAAACAAGACTCCCAATAAAACCTTATACCAAGCTGCTTCGCCAGGGTATTTATAAGACATATATTTTCCTCTATTTTTTTTATATACAACTTAGAATGGCAAACAAGGTGACGGGCCGTCAGCTTGTTTGCCACCTGATGGAAAGTGGTAACCGTCGCCTATAGATATGAGCAGTACCATGGACATAACAGAGTATACTGTTTCGCCCATGATACACCCCATGCGTTGCCATTCCTGAGGATTAAGGTGTTATTCCTCCATACCCAGTAAATTCACGCCATATATACCCTTCAAACTGAAACACAGCCATGCAAACACAACTGCTTTACGGTTGAAACACGAATGGGACAGAGGTACCCAAGCAATCGACTTTTGTACAAAGTCTATCTCTGGTATATCTCGACATATTTGTATAATACTTTACTAGCCGTTATCCCGCCACTTTGCCCGCGTGTATCAGTATACAAAGTATTATGTCTAAAGTTCGAAATAAGCTTCTCTAGCTTAAAAAGATAATATACCTATCCTTATACCAAATTTCGTTTAAATCTGTTCAGCCGTTTAACCGTGATTGAGTAACGAACAACCAAACATAAAATTATCCAAACTTTCATATTTATAATTTTAGTGTAGTATCTGCTGAAAGTAAATCCAAAAAGATTGCTGTAAGGAGGAAAATCGTGACTGGGATATTAAATTTCATAAATAAACAAAGGACATTTCAAAATACAATGGCTTCTTCGAAATCAAGAGAGCGTTGCCTTAATAAGCTATATTCAGCACGTATTAAATTGAATCGTCTTTTGTACACGATCCTTTTATTGGTCGCGGGTCGCAACTCGAAAATAAATATGCAAAATTATCTGTTGAATTATATATTTTTCAGAATAAAAACGTTTCTTAAATATACATTATATTTTAGTGTAATAACTACCGAACATGTCGGGGTCGCGCTCGCGTCACAGCCGCTCAAGACTAAGGGTCTCGGACAGTACCGAAACTAGTCGAGCTTTCTCAACTAAATTACTCGTAGTTGCTTTAAAATAGAATTAAAACGTGTTTTTTTTTGTGTTTAAATCGTAAGAGTACAAATGGGATAAGTAATTTTAGTCGAAAACAGACAATTCTTTATAAGTATCATATATTTATTTATAATAGGCAAGTATTATCTGTAAAAGGGTATGCTTTCTAATTTGAAATTTTAGTCAAATATAATAATTTATAGTTAATTTTCGTTTCGTTACGAAGCACTATATTTACGCATGGCCACCACAGAATATCAGCGCTGCAGTAATTAAATTGCTGCAGCATGCTGAGTGGCGGCCACGTTGGCAATAACAAATGTAAAGTTTTTTTTTTTTCTATTGATAATTAAAGTAACTCTTTTTGTTAAAATAAATTAATTGGCAATAAATGTTTTCTTTCTTACTTTCTAAATAATGTATATAATATTTTTTTAATAAGAATATTTTAAGTAATCGCACTAAAGTAGGTATATCTGGAAATATATAGGGTAGGGCGGGGCTAAAAGGTCCATTTTGCGTATATTGTGTCATAACTACGTACGTTTAAGGTTCCTGGGAAAGACTTTAATAATAATAGAAAGTTTAATCCTTCATCTATAAGTTGCCATAGGTGAATACGGCCAGAATTTACCAATGCGCCCAATATGGGCGATACAAAATGTAATGTCAAATGGTCCTTTTTAC
This sequence comes from Galleria mellonella, assembly GCF_026898425.1. Classification (NCBI taxonomy): domain Eukaryota; kingdom Metazoa; phylum Arthropoda; class Insecta; order Lepidoptera; family Pyralidae; genus Galleria; species Galleria mellonella. Next base: position 4,542,076 of record NW_026442062.1, read on the forward strand.
CCCGCAGGTGGGGTAAAAAGGACCAGTCTTGGGGTAAAAAGAACCACGACAACTAAATCATATTTTGTGGTCAAATGTAGGAAATAAATAAAAATAAATAATCTTTATATTTATTATATTTTAATCGACAGATATGTTGCGACCTATTTTGCACTGGTATATAGTTATATAATTATAAGGCACAGTTATAATCAGTCTTAATAACAAATCTTTAGGTCTTTGGTCTTTTTGATCTTGATAAAGGTAACATCTTAAAACAATTGTAGTATCTCAAAATCGTACATATTCATAAAAGAAATCGGTAACATCTTTAGCAACTTAAACAATTTAAAAAAATAAGTATTTTCAACAAAAAACTAATAACTAATCTTCATCAGACTGACAATTCTTACATTCGTATGCAAGAGATGATGAGTGATGTTTGGCACACTTATCGTGGGCCCAACCTTTACAGGTATTACATTGAATCCAGCCTTCTCCTGCAACACTGTCAGCAAATGACTCGCAGCATTCCAGACAAAGACATTCTTCTTCTTCAGAACTCGAACTCGTATCTTTTTCTTGTATAATCTTTCTTTTCACTTGTTTATTTTTATTTGTATCTTTTTCTTGTAAAATCTTTTTTTTCACTTGTTTATTTTTCTTCGAGACAGCTTTTTTACGAGAGACCATTTTCTTCTTCTTTTTATTTTCTTGTTCCAAAGACAACGCTTCCTTTTCAGGTGTGTCTGTTAATATAGCTGCCTTTCGTCGTTTCCTGCTGGTAACATTACGCGGTCCTGCCTGAGGGAAAGGCCTGATGGATTCCGGAGAAAATATTGATGGCTGAGCAAACAAGGATGAAGCTGACGTAGATGGTTGAGGCTCAATGTTTGAAGATGGAACTGTACAGGACCTTAATGGCAGACAATCTTTTTCAACAGCAGCTGTAGAAGACAACATTAGGTCACTTGAGGACAGCAAAATATATATATATATATATATATATATATATATATATATATATATATACTTGCTGAAACAACTGCTACAACTTCGGGCTGCGAAGAAATTAACAAACTTGGTGAACCTGGAGAAATAGGCAACTGGGGCTCTGTAGACATAGGCGGCTGTGACTCATTAGGTACAGAAGACGTTGTTGGATTGTTCGGATTTGGTCGGTCTGTCACAAAACTTGGAGCGAAGTCCGACTCATCAAACACTTCCCGGTTGAACGGGTAAACCCCAGCTTTTTGAAACCCTTTCGAGATGTTGTTGGGAGTCAGTGCCAAAGGTAAAGCTGTTCGGACGATGCCTGGGATATCGTAAATGCTCATTGTTTTTCCTGGGTGGCCACGCATCCATGAATCTTGTGCTGACGATAAATACCTTTTAAACGGCCCGAAAACAGACACGTCTAAGGGCTGCAGCTTATGGGAACAATGAGGAGGATACGACAGCATCACTACTCCATTATTTTTCGCTAGATCCAACACTTCCACTGACAAGTGCGAACTGTGATTGTCTAGTAAAAGCAAAACTGGCGACTCTTTAGTTGGCTTCACATAAGTGATGAAATGTTTCATAAAAAGCAAGAATTCCGTATCAGTCATCCAGCCGCTTGCATTTCCTGCACCAATACATTCTGCTGGCCCATCTCGCACGAAATGATCTTGGTATTTCTTTCTTGGAAATACGAACATTGGAGGTATCGAAGATCCAGTTGCCGAAACAGCTACCAACAATGTTACATTAGTTCCTCTTTCAGCAGATGTGACAGACCCGACGTTTCTTTTCCCTTTGGCTGCAATTATTTTTGAAGGTTTATTTACAGTCGAGACACCAGTCTCATCAGCATTATATAGACGAACCTCTGAATTTGTGACGATCCATCACGTGTGCCAATTTATCAAAATATTCACAAACGTTCGTTCGATTGAAAGAGGTGGCCCTGCTCAAACTAGTAGCCTCTGGCTTCCTGATAGAGAGACGGTCATTCCTTGACAAGAATCCCGTCAGCCAGTCCTTTCCAGCCATCTTATTTGTGTGCCATACCTCAGGAATCTTCAAATTATATTTTACAGCGCATTCATAAGCCAAGCGACGAACATCTTTAGGGCCTATACCGTGAAAGATTTGTGCAAGTGTCAGTAAATACTCGCAGAGAGAAGTTTCTTGTTCTTGGTTAAACACTAATCTGGGAGTGCCGTAGCCAAATTTTGGCGACTCCGGATTTTCCTTTAACCGCGCCATGAATCTCTTCAATGAAGTTCTGCTAATCTCATAGTCACGACAAACTTGCCTTATTGATTTATCTTCATTTGCGACTAAATCAGCCGCTCGCTTCATCAGCTCAACGGACTTCGTACCACGCTCAGTGGTTTTTTTATAATTCCGCATTCTGAAAATAAAATAGAAATTAATACATAGAATCAAAATAATTCGTGGGGCTTAAAGGTCCACCGCGGTCCTTTGTGCCCCAATGGTAGGTGGACTGTTGTTTTAGGTTATGTAGAAAAACAAGGTGATGCAAACAAAAAAACAATGGCACTACGTGAAACTTAATACCACTAAACATTTATACAGAGAAATTATGTTTCGTAAGTTTAAAAATCGAACAATGAGACTAAAACTAAGTAAAATCTAAAACATTACTTACGTGTAATTTTCGCACCACTTGCGCGTACACTCTTGCCGGCTCTAGAAAATGCACTGCGCGGGGCGGCATGCGCACCCGTCCCTCGTCCCCTTCACGCACCGGTCACTCCGTTGTCTAACGTGCACTTAGTTTCGGAGATAGGCATGGTGGACCTTTTTACCCGCGGACCTTTTAGCCCCGCCCTACCCTACAAATGCCAAACATGACAACTACTGGCATAAGCTCCCATTATTGAGAAAGCAATGTACAGATAATGGCTGATATGGTGATGATATCTGGAAGGTTATTTATATACAATTGTCTATTACCAACAAGAATAAAATAAATTATTTTTACCTAAAATATAAGTTCTATCTTATACATAGTAGATTATATAAGTAGATATTATATTGTTTCGACACATCAAGCTAGTAACCTACGCAAAATAGCAATACCTACTCGTTAAATAAATATCATGGAAATATTACGGGTAATAATATAAATTATTGTATGAATAATGCGTAGGTATATATAATATTATACACTATCTAATACAATATCTACAAAATGACGCGGTTTGGACGATTATGTACAATTTATTAGCTGAATATAATTTTATTTCTAATCTAAAAATACTGTAAATATTACATAAATATTAGTGTTCATTTTAGGGTTCCGTACCAAAAACGTACAAAGGAACCCTTATAGTGCATATATCTATACAAAAGAAAAAACATGAATTAGAAAAAATATACGTATTTTCTATTGCATTTCAAAAAAAAGATAAAAAGTGGGCTTATCTTTGAAAGAGATCTCTTCCAGCCAATCCAGTCCAGTAAAAAAAAATGATTAGCGAGAAATCTACTGTAGGAATTGTATTATTATTAATGTATTTATTAATTTATTCACTAAAATAATTATAACATCATAGACTTTTAGATGTTTATTACGTATGAGAAATGCAATAAAGGTCATTTTATCTCTATGCATATATTCATTTAGGTACGAAACCCTCGGCGTGTGGTTTCAACTCGTACCTGACCAGATTTTTTTATATGAACTGAACATATTTTTAAAAGATAAATATTAAATCATAATAATTGATAATATAGTCATTTCAACATAAATATAAACAATTTTAATAAATATATATATATATATATATATATATATATATATATATATATACTTCTTTTTAGTCTAATTTGTGAATGTATTATTTATAAATAAAACGACTATGTAGTTATTAAACATATTTTATAGTAAAGCACGGAAGACTTGGCACTAAATCATATACAAAAATATATACTAAATACTATATTTTTATATGTAAATTGATCTTATTTATGTAGAACAACTTTAATTGTATTAGTGTTGACTTTATTCGCGATTAAAAAAAAATATAAATAGATTCCTTGTTAACATTGTCTATATTATAGTATAGGAGTCATTTCAAATTGTAATTTCTAGTTTTGCCCATTCAAAGTGACTTAGATGTCATGATGAAAGATTAAAAAATAGTATTAATCTGATAATGAATTTTGTCAGTTATAAAGAGAGTCATCAATATCGATCTATTATAGAATCGTGGAAGATATCACATAACACCCTAATAAGTAAACATAAAAAACATACCATCTATTGAGTAGATATGTATCTCCTCCCATTTAAGTCGGTTAAAAATACTAAAACATAGCGTAGTACAGGCCACAATACTATGTTTTTATTTTTTTTAATCGATTTTTAGTTGTCTTATATATTGAAAATTATGATATGACCATAGTTAATATATATAAAGGTAATGTTATATATACAGTAAGTATATATAAAATTACCTTTATTTCATTAAGCAGGTACCTAAAACGAAATTTGGCCCCACCCATTGGAAACAAAACAAAAAAATGGGGTCCTATACGATTTTTATCGGTAACCAATTAAATTAGGTCGCACACCTGACCCCCAAAACTCACAAACCCCCACTGTAACGCATAATTTGGACCCATTCGGTGGTAGGACAAAGGGAAAATGAAAAAATCAATCGATTGTGTTAAGCGATTAACTTATCTGAATCAATATCTAAAGGTGCGTTTCCACTGGCCGAATTGGGCAAGTTAAATATCTTGCTCTACATTATCTTGACGTTATTTTTTTTTATTACCGTAATATAGTTAAATTATTATTAATAGATATTTTATATAAAAAATAGAAATAAGCAACAAAATATATAGATATAAAACGGGTGTACAATTAAATTAAGTTATTAAGTTATCTTTAAAAAAAAATTGTGACAAATTATTGTGGAGCTTAGCTATTTTGCTGTTTCAGGCAACAATCAATTATTGTGATGCCTAATTTAATGAATATGTTAATTCGAAATGAACTCATTTTGCTTCTCTATAGGCATTTTTGCCCAGCTTTCCTGATTCTTTTCTACCTACCTGCAACTGCTGTCTGGTGGCTGAAATACAATTAAAACAGAAACACCTATGCAGTATACTATAGAAAGTGAGGAGAAGAGATTTTTAATAGTCGGAATTCTTGCCCCCCTTATTAGCAATACCCTGTCAGGTCGACCTCCACGAGGCCCTCTTTAGAAATCAATGTAATTCATTAGCGTGAATTCGCCTCGATGGACTAGCTGACCCGTATTTATCCTTGTCTTTTATCTTCCATTAGTACCTCACCATTGTATGCCGGGCGAGGTTACTATTCCATTTTCACTCCTAAAAAAACTATAGATAATCTTCCTATGATTTTTTTTCATGAAGCTTTAATGATGAATACGTTTTTATCAAGTGAACCCTAAGCTATCCATCTAGCTTCCTTTTAGACTTACCTTGAGCATAGCTGCATGGTGTCAGAAACACCATTAAAAGGGGTAAAAAATCTTATTATTAGAGTTTTATTTATATATCATAACGTAAGTACCCAACTGATATATCAAGGGACCTCTCAGTGTTCGCCATTTTCAGTAATGAATTAAATAAAAAAGAATCTAAAAGTGAATCAGTCCGAATTCGTATGCACTCTGCGTCTCAACGAGCATCGTCCGACCGACTCGATGCACGTCAATTCCACCGAAATAACAGACTACAAAGGCCCCGGCGGTTTATTTACAAAAACAGGCCTATAATTCGACACTCAGGGTGTCCAAATGTAGGGGTTATTAACTAATGACCGCGCTGCCGACGGTATTATGCATTCGATAGAAAGGTGTGCGCTCTTTATCGATTATCAAATTTTTTGACGTCAGATTATATTTTAATTTCATGTAGAATTTGGTATATCCACTAAGTGCTTGCAACTTCATTTTTATGGATTTAGATTGAACATATGGTTATAAATTATAGAAACTACAAATGTTCTTTTTATATTTTAAAAACTTATTTCCACATATAAAATCTCAGAGGATAACCTAATGTAATATAACTTCAATGAGATAGATGAATAAAATACAAGATAAAGCATTCTTTATATAAATAGATATTTCAAAATAATTATGTCGGATATCTTGGAGTCGTAGTCATAGGTGAAGACGCGACAATGATCATTTTGTTTGTCCCAAGAAAATTTAAAGCATGAAAACTTTCTCTAAATCAAGTGAAAATTTAATATTTATTTGTAATATAATATAAATATATATTGTATAAAAGTTATTCGCAATAGGTGCCTATTAACACGGCTAATATATATCATATTGATTTATTTTATAAAATCCAATATTAAGTTGTAGGGTTATTAATGATATATCTATATGATATACTATCATATCTCCACTAATCAAATATTTTAATATAGATATCATACGTACAGATATAGATTTATTACTGCCAGTTTACGCCCGAAAACTGTAATTTATTGAAATTTATAATCTAGTTTAAAATAACGGTTATTTATATCACTCAACCTATATTTTATATTACAAATATTGTTTCCAATTTATTATATATATATTTTTAATGAAGTTCAATAATGTTTAAGTCAAGGGACGCATCTTTCTCAGTAGAACGAATAATATCTCCCAAAAACCTCTCAGTGTACAACAGATGGACACCAGATAAGATGTTATAGATGTCCGGATAATATAATTAAATTAACAGAGGTCAACTTCACCTGGCTCTCTCTAATAGTACTTGATGGACAAGGACCAATAGACGCACCTTGCCTTTTAAAAGTTTATGCCGGCCTTTGTTTGGGGAATTAAGATAATTAATGCGTAAAGTAATAGAGGTGTAGAAACATAATATATAATAGATATAGTTATAAGTTTTTTGCGTGACTTTTATGGAGACTAATTATATAATAGCTGTTTATGTGCGAGCTCACAATACGTTCTGTGTTCCGTAGGAAAATTAAGTAATATAATTGTGTTGGAAAGACGAAACGGAAAGTGGATTTTAATTGAAAGCAAAATTTTACATTATATAATTACTAATTATATGTTGTTTTTTAAATGAAATTTTAATTCATATTTTACAGATTATGTTTATCTCCACAATACATATTAATATGTAATCAACTTGAAACTTCCATTCTACATATTTACAATAATGTTATAGGAGAAATCATATGGCTCAAAAATATGTCGCTGCTTATCCCATCAAAGATTGTAGTCGTGAACGCATTCATTTTTAATGTTATAATATTAAAAATATTTTTAAAAGGTTTTTCTTCAAAGGATAACAAGTTCAAGAATAATTTATAAATAATAATTATAATTGTAACAATAAAAAATATAATTCAACAAAAGTAAATTAATTTAATAATCCCCCCATTGCTTGCCGATTTAAACCATTCAGTGTAAGTTAGTCAGCAATTTCTGAATAGTACCTAATAATATAGTGTGCGACTGGCCTTTTATAGCGGGTGCCTTTGCCTCAGTTTTTTTTTCTTTTTTTTTTCATAATAGGGGTAATATAAACGTGTGCATTTCTGACACCTTTACAGACCCCACGCAGGTTGGTACGTCATTTGCGGCATAATAGAATACAATAATACCGCTGCCGACTGCCGACTTTGTGCGTTAAGCCTTTGATTGGTTGTTGAACTTTTTTATACTTATTGATGGTTCGATATTTAAATAAATTAATATTGGAAACTTATTTAAATAATTATTATTTTAAATTAAGTCCCACCCTATGGTAACGTTAGCGTAGGTAGTGATAAATTCTGTTTTTATATTGGGTGTATTTATCAAATAAACTTAACATGTATTTTTAACGAAATAACAGTGCAAAATATAAAAAGAAAATTATATAATAAAAAATATCGTGTTAAGTGCTATTGTCCTATGTTATTGGCGTATTTTCTATCGACTTTAAAAAGGAGATTGTCAATTCGGTTTTTTTGTTTGTTACTCGTACTTCTTAACTTCGGCAGTAGTAAACCGATTTAAAAAATTCTTTTATTTTTTTTTTATTTTGTTTCTAAGGATATACATACTTTCAAATGGATGCCATAGACTATTTTTCAAATCGGTTCAGTAGTTTAGTTTTTAAATAAAAATAATTGGTTTTACCGCAATTGATGCCGGTTTATTTTGTAGAAAACAATCTTAAATTATTAAAAGTACGATTTGAAAAAAAAGATTGTCAAATGCTAGTAATAAGCATGATTTTATAATATACATATAGAGTGTAACAGAGTGAATATGTATGCATATGTATCATGCTCAGATCAAGACATACCTAATTCATGAAACTGAACAAATGTTTGTTTCTGGTCCAATTTAAAACTTATAGATTCAAAGAAATTTTCTCTGCCGTGGTTTTCCCTAGAGACAATAGTATGGGATTTTTAAAAAAGGGTATACTAAGGTTTCTTTAGGGTCGGCAATGCGCACGTAACACTCCTAGTGTTGCAGGTGTCCATAGGCTACAGTGACCGTTTACCATCAGACAGGCTGTATGCTCGTTGACCACGTTAGAGTTATAAAAAAAATACTAAATTATATTCCAGGTTTATTAATAACAATTGCCAAACACCTCGTCAATTATTTTTATATCAAATTTTTATGTCCATTAGATGAATTTAATAAGTACTATACAAAACGAAAATCTTGAGTTATGCAAGTGCATAATGCATTAGTTACCTATTGTGTGGTATCTAAAACGATTTTATTACGAAGTCGTTACAACTATAAAGCTGTGGTAATCGTTTTAATGTCACATTACCGTCAAATAACCCGATCATTAGACACATTTGAAAAGTTCTGACGTGTATATAGGACGTGGAATTGTAGGTCTTTATATCAGCATTATATATTATTGGCTAGATACATACTAAATTCATTTCACTACATACTTTTTAGGCATGTAGTGTCTCGTAGTCACGTAGTATGTCTACGAATTCTTAAGTCTCGTAGATGCTTACTTTACAAGAATGTAGATAGACTAGATTTTATAAAGATCCCATTTTCTGGGTTCCTCGATACCTACTTATTGAATTGAGGTCATTTTTCAATAATTTCTAATGGCAAGCAAGGCGGGATGTCATAGGGTAAGTAAATACGAGAATGCTAGAGGGAAGGGATTGTCAGTAATGGAATCGGCCCCATTGCTAGCAATATACCCTATCAGATCGACTTCCACGAAGTTCCCTCTGGAAACAATAATAACAATTATTGTTATTATAGTTTCCAGACGATAGGCCAGTTGGACCTATATCCTCAACTATCATCCTTCACTAGTACCCCGCCAGTATATACTGATAGTGCAGGTGAAGTCACCATTTTATTTCCTAAATTTTATAAAAAAAAATACAAGCATGTATATATAGGTATGTAATAATAAACGTATTAGTGTGGCAAACAAGCATACGGCCCATCAGGTGGGCCGTATGCTTGTTTGCCACCTTAGTAGTATAAAAAATATAGATGTATAATTATAGCAAACGGAGACATAATACCTAGTCATCATTGGGATCGGAGTTTATCAATTCTATGAAGCCCAGTTTATTATATTTCTAAGGCAAACAGTCGAGATTTTCCATTAAACGAGCTTTCAGTATAGTATTCCAGTTTATATAAAAATATTTAAGTGTAAGATAAAGTATAACAGAACTCTTATTTGATCTATTCGTAACTTTAGGTACTATAAAAAGCAGGTCTGTAAACTTTTGGATCTATGAATTAATTTGTCCATTTAAATATAAAAAGATATGTATCCATCTACCTGCCTAACAAAATTGTGTTTGTAACATTAATATACGAAATTGCTTATATCTAATGTCCCGCAGTGATGCACCCAGGGATGATAAAAAAAAATATTATTTCCGTTCATAAACAAGAAATGACTTCCTCAATCAAGCGCCTATGCTCATAGGTGCTACAATGACAAATGGCTGTTTGGCGATTATACATTTTAATCTTGTAGCATATGGAGCATAGACATTTCGCCTTGACGTCTATTCGAATTCGAACCACCTTTGTTAACTGCTATGATGTCTTCTTTTGTGCCAGCAACAATAGATTTTTTGCATAGTTCGTGTAAATTACACTCACAGAGTCAATTTAACATGTTTTTTTTAAAGACCGACGAATGACTGCGTGTAACTTTTAGGGTCATTAAAAGCTCATTGATTTGTTATGTTGTTAAGTGGTTAATTTTTATAAATGTGATTTATTAAGAATTTGAAAACTTTAATTAAAGACTTAGAGAATGTATCAATGATACTTTTTTTTATTATTACGTTATAATATTTGATTTTAATAAGTTTGTTTAATTTTATCAAAATAAATTCAGTAGTTTAGTTTTTATATCAAAATAACTGGTTTTGTCACAATTGAAGTCGATATTTTGTGGGACAAAATTTTTAATATTTGCTATAAGGTAACGAAAAAAAAACTCACTTTCACATTTATAACATTAGTAGGTAGGTATTTATGTTACCACCAGACTAATCTAATAAACGCAAAATCATCGATCATTATTTTCTTTAACATATGTATATTGTAAATGCTATGTAAGTAATATATTGTATATGTTTGATTTAGGTGTAAGTTTCAGCAATGATTATCTCCATTAGTTACTTATCTATAATTTAATGACATATCAAAATTTACAATTTTCTTTCAGATAATACCAATCTTTTTTCAAGTAAGAATTTAATATATATTCGTATCATAAAATATCAACGACAAATAAAAAAATTGTCGGGTACAAATTTAATAGTGGTGTGGGGCCGCACATGCGTTCGGAAATCTTTCAATTATACACGAAAGCCGCTCTGTAATCATAATATAATCATCTATTTCGGCAATACACACTCTGCATTCAACATGTTCGATCGCCAATAATATCTTCATTGGTATTCAGTTCATAATCACCATAGGCATTTGTCCAGTTTTTTTTTTTCATGGCGCTTCCATCAATTCGCTTCTGACTACAAATATGATAAAAAAACATTGGTTATGTACCTACATAAAAAGTATTAGGTACCTACCGCGTTGCTTCTAATTAATATGGCCTTAGATAGTGGGTATAATCTAAAATGTCCATAGATAATATTTTTTTTCTTTTCTGTTGAAACATGGAATGTATATTTTACAGAAGCATCGAGTATACGTTATTGTATCTATGTTACGAATTTGAATCTGAATTTTTAATGCATCACAAAACATACGGGAATTATTTGTGCAGCAAGTCAAAGACAGTAATTAAATATATGTCAGATTGTAGCCAAGTATTATATGGGGTTCCATAGGGTAGTATTTTAGGACCATTACTGTTTTTGATATATATATGACTTTCATAATACCATAAATTTTACAGTCTATGTTACTCGCTGATAATGTATCAGGCTGTATATTATTTTCGAAAATTCTATCTACGCGTGCGAAGCCGGGCCGAATCGCTAGTATAAGATATTCTGCAAGAAAAGTGACATCATTTGTGAATATTTATGAACAAAAAGTGTTATATAAATACCTAAAATTAAAACAAAAACTTAATTAAAAGAAAACTAATTAATGTGTAAAAATGAAAATTTTTAACGTGCAATCAAATACATATTTACGAGTAGACTTATTCAGATTTTACTTGCAAGCAGTTTTTTGCTCTGCAAAGAAAACAGTCGCTTCAATCGTCAAAAAATTAATAATTGTGTGCGAGTAAACTTTATCGATTGTCAAAAGTACCTAATTATAAAAATCGGTCTAGTTAGTGGCGTTATGTCATAATTGCGAAAAATTCCGATGAATTGAGAGCTTCTTTCTTTTGAAAGTCACTTAAAAATTATAGATAGTAACTGTTAAATTGTTAACTGTAAATCTAAGAATTTAGGAATGAATAAATAAATGTATTTTATTTACTAAATATTGGTGATTGCCATTAGCAAATTTTGTACAGTACGTTCAAAAAACTTAAGTGAGCACATATAATGGATTTCGGTTAATTACCACCGAAATGGGAGAAGAAGAAATCAGGTTCTGCGTAGGTGAAGTCGCGAGAAATAGAGAGCTAATGTTTATTGAGACTACAGCAATACATATGTATATACCAATATACATATAAATATACTAATGTACATTTGAATAATCACATAGTCATCAAATACGTATTAACGTGTATATAATGTGCACTAAATTGGCATATGCTCATTCTAATGATGTTTTAAGAATAAATAATGAATAATTGAACTCTAGCGATGTTAGGTAGCTATAGATTTGAAAGCATTTTTATTATTATAAAAATAACATTTCGCTATCTAATTTGATTAAATCAAGAAATTATTTAGTAATATAACCTGCAGTGACTAATAAAAATTACTAAAAGCTGGGGGTGATATTTTTTTAAATAATATTATAAAGACTTCGGATAATATTATATGATTTTTTTATTTCTTGAACAAAATTTTTGCAGCACTTGTATAGCAAAGGGCATAGATAAAAGTTCTTAAAAAACAACTGGAGTTGCCATCTATTACAAAATAAATAAGAGAGCATAATTATTGCCCTACATATATTATTATACCTATATTTTGGAACTTTATATTATCAACAGTATTTTAAATAAAGATGTCAGTGATAAAAACGAGAGTGAAAAGATACAATATTGATATTTTAATTATTCCATTCATTAAAGGTTTTAATTTTTTTTAAGTTTTAATATTTTTACCTTTTAACAACCGCTTAGATTTTTTTTTGATGGGTGTAAATGGTATGGTAACTTTTAATACGCTGGCGGAGCACCAGTGAAGGGTGATAGATAAATTAGGTAAGTACATGAAAGTTTAAATTTTTTTGTAATTATTATTAATATGTAACTTTTGTTACTAATATTCATTTATAAAATTAATTAATAATAAATCTATCTAATTATCACTGTTAAAAGTCTAATACTTTTAAAATTAAATAATAAATAACTATATCACATCATTAAATTGCCAACAACAACTGTCAATTATAAGTACCTATGGCACAATCAAGCTTACATAGATACTAATTAATACAATTAATTGCATAAACAATCAATTAGTGTTTGTCCCATTCATATGTCTTGAACAATTTGTCGCTTTAGTACCTACCTACAGCATTTTTAATATGAAACGTAATTTAAGTAAGATTTAAGGTAAGTAAATATTTAATTATTTACTAAGTTATTTAACTATGTAGGTTTACTTAGTATTCGTATTTAAAATTAAACAATATTTATGATACTGCAACTAATTTTTACTTTCCAACTGGCACATAATTAAACACAAAAATAGATAGCTCTTAATTTGTAATTCTAATTATTTTAAATTAAATTACTTTACAAATTCAATTAAGTTGAATTTTAATTGAATTAAATATGTTACTTACTGTTGTGGGTAGGTAACCGATCTGCTTATTTAGAATACTAGGTAGTTAGTTTTGTAAGTTAACATTACTTAATTTACAATTATTAGATAAATTACAAGGAAATGCAGTGGAATTTCTTATTTTATTCAGCATCGTGCATATTTTAATAAGTTTATAATTTATATTTAATAATTAAAATTTATTTTCTTAAGCTGCCATTTAATTCGTTGGACGGTCCTTATAAAAGCAAGCTTTTCATATTTTTTCCTTGGTAGTAAATAGGCGCCTATTATTACCATAATTATGATACTGCTATGTAACATAATATTTTACCAATAGTTGCCGCAATTAGCAGGTGGGTTCACAATCGCAGATAAACTGGTGATGTTTTAAGAAGGACGCTGCTGCCCATTCCTCGACCATTAATCGCCTCTTACGACATTCACGGGAAAAGAAGTAATTTTGAGATAAGTTTATGTATGTATGTTCATTTAGACAAGTAATATTTGCAAAACTAAGACAATTTAATTACCTAATTAATATATAAGTACTTATTTTTTTTAATAGATGATAATGGAATGGTAATCCCATCCGCGCTATCGGTATACACCGGCGGGGCACCAGTGAAGGATGATAGGTGAAGATGAAGTAGGTCAGTTAGCCCATCGTGAAGAATTCAACAAGAATTGTTCATGATGGTTTCCAGGGGGAACCACGTGGATATAAGTACTTATTAAAAAAAATAAGTTATCTACCTAGATATTAATTAAAAACAGATTTGAATTAAGTTTACAAATCATTGGATTTAAGTATATTTTACAACTTATTTATTAGAGGTATTACAGTTTTCTTCATTTATTTTTCTTATGAGATTCTGTCATAGGTAAAGTATTTTATTTAGGTACGTCATGTTTAAGCAAAATTGTAAATCAGGATTTTTTTGTCTAGATTATGTAGATATCTTTGTTAACTATATAGCTTCCTCAAAATATAGAGGTAGGTTGATACAAATAAGTAGACAATGGTAGGTAATTCATTATAAATTTGTAAATTCCAAAATAAATCTTACCTCCATTGTCAGCATTATTAGCTTCAAATGTTTTGCTCGTCATGTGAAACAGTGCATCCAGGGGAGTGTGGGGCGCTGTGGACCCCTGCTGCGGTGCTCTCCGCGGTTCCGAGCAGCAGTCAGACGCGGATGAAGAACGCTCCGACGCTGAATCGCAGCATTCCGCTGGTGCCATATCCCGCGGCCTTAATAGTCCCAGCGCAGCCAGCCTCCACCGCTCACCGTCCAGCAAAGCAGCACCAGCCAAGCGCTGCAGCCGCTGCAATCTTTCGAAACCAGACGCGTCCCACGGTCGAACGATGCGCGGTGGTGTACGCGGGCTGTGCGATAAAATGTCCAAAATTGAAAAACTTTTCACCCCCTCCCCTCGTCGCTCTTCAGCCGGCTCCGAAGCCATCTTCAGCCGTTTTAAAGGTCTGAAATAATCATGAGGCGACGGCGATCGCGACGGCGCCGGTGACGGCCGCCCAACACTGATATCGTCTTCAGAACAACTATGTCCAGACATCGACTCCTCCTCCATCATTCAGTTCACAGATCCATCACACAACAGTCACAGTAAATATAAAACGAAATGTTTCGTTGGTTGTGTTTATCTCACAAAACACCAAGCTAACACGGAATACAGTTAACAGGTCGACGCGCCTCGCTCAACTGACGTGGCGTGTGACAGCCCTGGTACGGGCGGTGAGTGTGGGCGTGGTCCATTAGCGTCGACCAATCAGATCGCTTCGTTTCATTATTGTGACGTTGTGATTGGATGATGGCGGATCGCTAGGTGCGTCGGGTTGTCACACTCTCCGCTCCAATAAAACCTTTTAATCCGGCCCTGGATTGGGGGGCGAGATTCGTGGTGTGATTAATTTAGCCCGCCGTGGGGCAAAGTGCGGTGTGTGGCGTGGCGTGGCGTGGAGTGGGGAGGGAGGCGCTCTGTTAATTACCAGGATGAAGACGCGAGTCTAACTACTTGCTCCATTATTTAGCGTCGATAAGGCCGACGTTTGTCACTAGAGAAATTGCCACTTTCCTTCATTTATAGTTCATCGGTTAATTGTCGAAACTCGGCGTTCGGACCGAGAGTTTATTGTTGCTGGTGTAAACGGACTATTATAAGGGCTATATCTAGGTATGGCAGGCTGGGGTTTAATCGACTCTGTACAGGTATATAACAATTTATGAGAATAGTCTTGTAATTGCTACTTGATGTTTTACAATACCTCTTTCAATTAATATACTTGACTAAATAGCTTTTATTGTAAAGTTAATGATGATTGAAAAGATGATTTTCTTAGGTTTAATTCAACAGGTAGTTGACCTATATGAGGCCCTAAAAGGACTACCTATTTTTTTATAGTTAATAATGAAATGGTAATTGACATTAATAATAGATGATAAGTGAGAATCAAAAGGCAGGACAGTTAGCTCATCGTGATGAACACACCTGGAATTCAGCACGATGGTTTCCAGGGGAGATATATATAAAATATAGGCATAGATAATTTCATTTACAATAAGTTCTAATGTATATAAATAAAATAATTTTCATTTTTGTTCTAGCATAAAGAAAAGAAAGCAATACTAACCTATTATTCTTAGAATAAAATTACTTAGTAGATAAATAAGTTATTATTTACGTACAAGTTTTTAAAAATAGATTTGGTATTAAATATGTAAACGGCACTAAAATGAAAATTTTATGACAAAAATCTTAAAAACAAATGTGAATTCTAAATCTTTGTTACAACAGGAGATACCTATAACTATACCTACTTATATCTAACGAATTTATAGCTAAATCCTCGCAATATTATTATTTGTTAACATATTGGAAATAGAAAGATATTTAGATTACCTAAAAGTTGAAAAAGTACAGTTTTGAATCTATGGGACCTATTTTAGTGTCTTTTCAACTAAATTATTTGCTATAGGCAGGTAGGCACCCCTAGTGTAATTTTTTATCGGACACAATACCTATATGTACTTAGGTATAAAGCGAATGTAAATATTTAGCTATACAAGTAAATAAGAAAAAATAAATTTCCTACCGTTTTTTCTTGTACACTTGTAAATATTTTAGACTCTGTTGTATCAATTTAAAATTTATTAGTATTGAAGCAAGTAGGAACTTAAACTTGTATTATGATTATACTTAGGTAGGTACTTGTTACATTAGGTATGTAAATATTTAGTTAGCTAACTATTATTCACATACTTGCTGGATATGTCGACATAATTAAAACATTTCTTAATTATCAAGATTAAAATAAAAAAGCCATAACTTTATAATACTTATAAATATAAATACCGTAACGTATCTAGCTAGATAAAATAAAACAAATTAAAACATAATATGTTAAAATATCAAGAATAATTTTGAATAAGTACTCAAGTATCACAAATTAAGCATAATTCTAGATAAGTACAGCATATAATTAAAGTTTTAATTAGATCTCAATATTGTTTATAGAGATTTTGAACTCTATGCACGTGGAACATGACTTCTTTTGTGTCGCGCTCAGTTAATTTTACGAGTCTCCGATTAACGGTTATCGTTTACGTCCGCCATTTTGGATTTGTTGTTTATTTAACGCGTTCCTTCACGCACTGTTACATTTTGAGGGTGACTGATTAAAGAAAATAATATGCGACAGTTATTTACATAATAATATGTAAATTGTTAGCAATAGGTACGTATATTATTAGCAGAACGAATGTATTGATGTAAAGGCAAACAAATTCGTCTTGGTACAATAATTTATATTTATAATTTACAAAAAAAGTAGCCAAGTTTAGATTTAGTTTAAGGTTACTAATTCATGGCTATCTATATCACTACAATATACACAACATATCTATAAGTATATCATCATTAATTCAGCTATTATTCGTCCACTGCTGGACATAAGCCTCTCCCATAGACTGCCATAAAGAACGGTCCTATAAGTATATAGATAGATTAATTATAAAAAAGTGAATACCTACCTAATTTATATTGCTAATAACTACTCTGTTGTCATGATTTAAAGGAGTAAAAATTTAATTAATCTACTCAAGGTACTAATATTTCAAATTTGTATAAAAATATATTAATAACTTAGAGGTAATAACTGCTTGTGTTTTAGACGATTGAAGACATAAACGGGTGAAGGTAACATGTCGCGTTTTCGGATTTTCGCTATTGCTTATACGACTATGTATGGATGGAGGTATACCTAGGTATATAATACCTATGCATTGTAACATATGCATACTATCAAATATATGTTATGCTAATCGATTGTAAGTATATGTTATGTTAACATGCACATACAGTGGCCACCTACCCAACACTCATCTGGGAGGTCCTCCTCCCAAATGGGATTGTTTGTAAAATGGGCCACTAGTCCCATTGCTTGCAATATACCATGTCAGGTTGACTTCCACGCGGTCACCCCTGGAAACCAACGTCCTGAGTTCCAGGTGTATTCATCACGATGGGCTAACTGACCTGCCTTTATATTCTAACCTACCACTACTCACTGGTGCCCCGCCAGAGTATACCGTTAGGCAGATAACCGTTTCATTATCACCCATTAAAAAAAAAAACACTTCTATCTATTCACAGAATAGTAAAACTCTGAAAATGTGACACCTTCACTTTCATCCGTTCATGTTATTTTGTCGTATTCGTAGATATTTGTATTTTTTGCCAAACGTCGGATAATATCCGAATAGACGCCATATTGCACATTCCCTCGGCTAATGGACAATCAAGTCGATTTCCGGCGCACAATACAGACCATAGTAGGTACCTATTTAATAGGACCGTTGACATTTAATAATTTAAAAAAATATCGTAATTTTCTTTTACAATATTCATTATTGGTATTGGTAATAATTGTAGTTATTAGTCATTTTCGACACAATCGTCTATATTATACACGCCTACATTATACCTAATTTATGGTAAACGAAAGGGAGAAAATGTTGGGACAATTGATACCTACGTACGACATGACGGACTCTCTGTCACTCTCAAATATTAATATAGTAAGGTAGATAGCTGTGTGGTTCTGGCATATAAGCGACCCCTTCCTTACCCGTAAGTGTCGTAAGAGGCGACTAAGAGAATCGTCTAGGGATGAGTAGCAGCGTCTCTCTTAAAACATCACCAAAAGCCTAACTGCGGTTGCCAATACGCCTGCCACTTGTAGCAACTACTGGCAAAACCTTCTTATGTGGTAACTTTTTGGTACAAAAGGCGGACTTAATGCTAGATGATGACGTTGTACTTAATTAATTTATGGAAAACAGGAGACGGATAAGACGTGACGGATTTTCTGTTACTCTCAAATATTATTATAGAAGGTAAGATAAAAAGGAAAAAGGAAAAGGCAGATTAAGGAAAGCATTGACCGGCAGTTATGATGAGTGGTAAGAAGTGAAGAAGAAGTGGTTATAGGTCGATCGACAAAAGTGCGGTTCTTAAATAATAAATGAATGGATTTTAATAGTATAGATAGGTGTTTATATATTAGATATAACATATCATACATGTAACTATCTTTTATTTGACATAAGTATGTTTGATAACAGTTAGTCTTGTCCTTTTATGTTTTACATACTGTCTTTCCTCTCAAAATAAGCTATCTATACCTACCTATAGTAAATCTGTAGAGAGGTCAATTCTGTATATGAAATATATTTCCAAAATAATTATCAGGGGGTGATTAGTGATCGATACTGATGCCAAAAATGCAATCAGTAAAATTTTTGTCTGTCTGTCTGTATGTTCGTTATAGAAACAAAAACTACTCGATGGATTTTAACGAAACTTGGTACAATTATTCTTCATACTCCTGGGCAGGTTATAGTATACTTTTCATCACGCTACAATCAATAGGAGCAGAGCAGTGAAGAGAAATGTGTCTGTTACATCAAAACCACTGAACCGTGAGGAAGGCTACTTATTTTACGAAAAACGATGGAAACGCGGATGAAGTCGCGGGCAATAGCTAGTTGTAAATAAATGTAATTTAAGAACTTTTGACCTTACGCTATTTATTTAATACTCTATTCTTGTTGTACAATAATCTTTTGACTAAATTTAAGTAATTTTGACAATTATCTTCGTTATTACATATTTTTAATGAGCGATAATGGAATGATAACTTCACCTGCGCTATCAATATACGCTTGTAGGGCACCAGTAAGTGGTGATATGTGAGAATGAAAGCAGTTCAGTTAGTCCATCGCGACGATTCTACAAGAATTAACCGTGGTGGTCTCCAGAGGGAACCGTGTTGAGGTCGATCTGATACATATTTCTGGCTAGGGGATGTTCGATCCCATTACTTACAATCCCTTGTCCCCCTGCTAATATATATTAAGTAAATATAATTCCCTTATTGATTTCAACTCAGATTCACAGGAGTCGGTTTTTTTTTTAATTAATTCGTTTAAATAATTCGTGAGATATATTTAGATATATATTTTTTTGTTTATTCTCAAACACAAGTAGATATGCAATTTCTCATATAGATATAGTATATATGTATTGTACAGTATATCTACCTACCTATTATGCATAGACATGTAGGTAGATGCGTGCTCACAAGAAAGTGCGTGATAATATGAGGACATACTCTCATAAATATGTAAAATTGACGGATGTTGGATGTACGATTGCTTCCTTTGCAAATAATTATGTGGAATATTTAGTTTCCTTTACTTTTGTTAGGGTTCCGTATCTCAAAATGTCTTCGCTTTTATCTTTTATCTCTTACTTTGTTGTTTATTTTCTTGTGTAATTTTTCTCCATAACGACTATTTAATAATTACTTATTATATTAAGTAGATTTCTAATAAAAATAACTTTATTTCATTTATTACATCTATAATACCTACCTTTTTTTATGCAGCTTAAAATTACAAACGAGCTTACGGCCCACCTGATGGAAAGTGGTAACCGTCGCCTATAGACATGAGCAGTACCATGGACATAACAGAGTATATTGTTTCGCCCATGATACCACCATATGTTGCCATTCCTGAGAACTCGAATGTTATACCTCTGTATCATTTTTTTTTACCAATTCACAATTCACTACCATATCCCACCCTTCAAACCAAAACACAGCCCAGATATTGCTTCACGGTAGAAACACGAATGGGACAGAGTGCTTCAAACGACTTTTGTACAGTCTCCCACTAGTGATACCTAATAACTCATAGTGAAATTTGTTATAAAGTTAATTTTTCTAACGCAAGAAGCATTAGAAAAAAAATAGTATTTTTTTTTATAATGGATTATCCTTATACAGAACTCTCATGGTAAGAATTCTACTCGCACTTTACATTTTAATACCTACTTACTATTATTACTTATTATTAGAGTAAGTATGCTTACAGCATATATTATTATATAGACTAGTTTAGTCCTTTTTTATCTTTACCTTTTATTTTATTATTATTATATATTAAATTAACCGTTAACTGTCCACTGCTGAACATAAGCTTCGCTCAAAAGGGGCATTTTGTCAGTAAGATCCATACCATCCACGGCAAGCAAGTTGGCAACCGTAGTTAGGCTTTGTTGATATTTTAAGAGGGGGGCAGCTGCCCATCCCCCAACTATTAAATTCCGTTAGTCGTCTGTTACGGCATCCACGGAAATGGAAGGGGTGACCTATTCTATGCCGGGACCACGCGGCAATATAGAGCGTTATGATACATTTCTGTTTCTAAGGACTAGGTATAAAAGGAGATATATAATAAGGGTATAACTAGGTGTTATAACACGGCATACAGTAATTTCAATGTTATAAAATCTCATTCTTTGTAAATACATGTGCCTCTTAGTAGTATTTCAGCTTGGTAGTAGAAGTAAGAGTGGGCAGTTACTTATTTAAATGAATTTATACAAAGATTTTCTTTGAGTAAA
Source organism: Galleria mellonella (assembly GCF_026898425.1). NCBI lineage: Eukaryota > Metazoa > Arthropoda > Insecta > Lepidoptera > Pyralidae > Galleria > Galleria mellonella. Next base: position 4,563,464 of record NW_026442062.1, read on the forward strand.
GTATACCGAGGTATTCTATAAATTTTTAATGTTGGTCAGACTTGTATGCATCATAACCTTCCAGGATGTAAGGATAGGAGAGCCATTCAGCTTTAATTTCGTACGATGTGGTATGGCTGATCATAACGGAGTAGGCATATATGGCGTAGCAATTTGTATAATGTTTTCATTTTTACCTAATTACTCCTTGATCATACAAAGCAAATTTATCCACTAGTAAACTTAACTAAAAACATACACATAATTCCTCCTTTTCTATTTACTTTTTTTTTCTTCTAAATGCAAATAGCTCATGTACTCATAGATACATGGCCTAGTTCACATATATAAATAAGGGCAGTAAATTTATTATTTCAAACTAATATTATTGTTATTTATATTTTTAAATAATATTTATCATTTGCAGTTTAACCGCAATTTTTATATTTTCTGTAATTCTTTACATTTATATAAGAAATTTAATTATGTAAAGTATAGTAGCCTGACCTTCATAAGACAGGATTTTTCTACCATGGAGGCTAGAGACACTGAGAATCAATATGTAAAATATCTGTATCTTGTAATTGCATCTGTATACCAGAGGGAGACTTTGTCGATTGCTTGGGTACCTCTGTCCCATTCGTGTTTCTACCGTGAATCAGTTGTGTTTGCATGGCTGTGTTTCGGTTTGAAGGGTGGGATACGGCATGAATTTACTGGGTACGGAGAAATAACATCTAAGTCCTCAGGAATGGCAACGCATGGGGGGTATCATGGGCGAAACAGTATACTCTGTTATGTCCATGGTACTGCTCATGTCTATAGGCGACGGCTACCACTCTCCATCAGGTGGGCCGTCAGCTTGTTTGCCATTCTAAGCTGTATAAAAAAAAAAAATTTGTTGAATAAATTATATTACTATTATAAATTTACTCTATTAATCTATATCTAATTACGAAATATTTACCTTCAACCACTATAATTAGTTGTGTATTCACTAAAACGACAGAGTACATGAATTGTAAAATGACTGCGATATAATACACATGTTTATTAATAATTTTTAATTATTGTATCGTCCAATTAAATAGGTATTACTTACTTAAAATATGTTCATTTATGTACATTTCAAAATTAAAAAAATATTCTACAGCACAACTAATAAATGACATGTCCATAAAACAATCCAACCACTACCCTATATTTAGAGGTGGCGAACTATTTTGTAGAAATTGATAACGGAAGTAAACCCCTCTACCGCATTATGAAAACCTATTCCGTGTGTCATTAGGGGTTTCTAGCACCCGGGGCAACCGACCAGTCAGTTTCATGTTAAGGCATTTGTATTCGATACGTAATATAGGAATATAAAATATGTATTCACCAGTTATCTAGCAGTTTTTACAACGAAAATTTTTGTATACATTACACCATTCTTAATCTTCACCAATTATAAACGTATTAAAAAAAAATCACTACTGATACAGTTTTCTTTAGTGTTTATGACATGTAAATATTGTAACGATTGAAGTCATTATTTTATTTAAAAATAATATTAAGAAATAGTAATATTAGATAGTTTATTGTAACTAGTATCTAATAGTTACTATTCCCCTATCTAATTGTGTTTACTAGCCGTCTGCATATCATTGAGTAATAAATATCAGTGACAGAGTTAGAAAAAACTAGACTTTAAAATCTCAGAGAACCCCTATAATTAAAACGAATTCGTTCCATTTTGGCATCAAAGATCTAAATATACACTCAAACAGTATTCCTTTTAATTTGCACACATATATTTTATATTTATATCTATTTTATATAAATGCACCTAAATAATAGATGATACTACAAAATCAAAAGAACAGAATGCATCATCTTTAAAAATCCAGCCGAATGCGTGGTCAGTAACGCGACACCATAAACCTTGCTCGTAATTTCGGGTGCGGCGTGAGCGGTCATTATAACACATCTCAATTTAGTTTCAACACATAAATTGTAATAAGCAGGCGAGCGGTATGCGGGTGGCCTTAAGCCCGCCAGAGAAGGGCACGTGGAACTGAACTAGATTATCGAGCTCCGGAAGATATTTAATAGGCTTTGAAATTCTTATTAAACAACAGAATTAACAAGTGTATGAAATAAAGTTATAAAACCACTTGACATTTGGCTTTTTTTATTATAACATGACATATGACTATACTATGTTGAGCGAACACACAAACAATATGGGCAACAATATGGGAAAATCATCAAGCCAAGCAAGTGTACCCTGTTGTAAGGACCCAAACATTTCTACTGCTGAAAAATAATACTTATCCTATTTTGTTTTTGAAAAGCAGAGACTTAAATAGAATAATTGATATGCGATTTTATGAAAGCCTATAACCCAATGTTTGATTAAAACGTTATTTTCCAGTTGAGTGGGTTTGGGTCAATGCAATTGGTTTAATTGTGCCTATTTTTGAATTATGCCTTCAAATATAGTCTAGTTTCTTGTAGCACACATATGTCCCCATAAATATTTACTCATAGAACTTTAAAAAAAGGTATTAAAATAATAATAATTACCAACATAACGTTATAATTCATAATTGTCCAAATACTAATCTAAGAATGTAGGTCTTATATAAATTTTGCGAATACCTAATAGACAATACGAATTATTGTTATTTACTCAATTAATTTCGCCGTATGGTCCCGGCACAGAACGGGTCACAACTTTCTTTCCCGTGGGTGTCATAAGAGATGATTAAGCCTGTCAAGCGTGGCAACTACTGGCAAAGCCTTCCATAGGAGGAAGCCTATGTTCAGCAATGAACAATTAATGGCTAATATGATGACAATAATATGACTTTATTAATTGAATTATATACTTATTTATTTTTTTAGAGTTAGTAGTTACACAAAATCTAAAACATATAAATGTAACTTGTGTTTTACAAGCAAGTTATTAAATACTTATAAAAAAATATTACCGAAAAAGTATAACAGCGGAAATAAAAATCCCGTATGGCGTATTACGCATCATTTACGCATTGCTAGTTCCCAAATCGGTCCAATTTCCGTGGAGCCATTACGACACGTCTCTATTTTGGACTAACACATTACGCAATGTGTGGCCCGTAATCGGTTATGATTATTTAATGTCAAGCTTGGATGCCTCTAGCATAATATGTCACGAAGGAAGCGAGCGTTGTGTGATGGAGAATTTTTTACCTGTTAATATAAGTAGGTATATAAAGCATTTGCCCTGCTTTGGAATATGTTTCCAACCTAAGGTTTTTTTTTAATGGATGAAGATGGAATGATGCACCCGCCTATGTTAATAGTAAAAAATGGGGGGGGGGAAGGATTGTTAGTATTGCTGACTACCAGGTCCATTGTTAGCAATAACCCTATCAGGACAAACTTCACACGGTTCCCCCTGGAAACCATCTTGATTAATTCTTGTTGAATCCGTCACAATGGGATAACTGACTTTCTTTCATCCTTACCTATCACACTCACAGATACCCCGACATAGTATACCGATAACTCAGGCGGGGCTACCATTCAATTATCATCCACTAAGGTATACAATGACGGGGCACTAGTGAGGTATGAAACATTGAATGAGATCAGTTAGCCCATCGTGACGAATTCAACAAGAATTGTTCACAATGGTTTCCAGGGGGAACCACGTGGAGGTCGACCTGATAGGGCATGTTGCTAGCAATGGGGTTATCAAACTGCATTGCTAACAACCCCTTTCCCCCAATATATTGCTATATATTATATACCCATCCTTAGAGTGTACGGCACAGTGTCATAGACAGCGGTGTCTGGCATTGGTTTGGCATCTTATTACAAGAAAATTGCCGAAAGACTGCTATGTGTTTTTCTTTTGGAGAAAGACCTGAATCCAGTAGTGGTACGTTAAATGTACTTTCGTATAGTTAAGATTTTCTTGCGTCACTCCTTTATAGATGAATTTATTTATTTATCAATAACACATTCATTCATTTGATTCATGCCATCAAATTTCGTGCAGTAATTCCCTTTTGCGTAGTGCTGGAATATACAGATAGACAGACACACAGATAGAGAGACAGCCCGTCTGATGGTAGGCAGGGTTACTGTAGCCTATGGACGCTTGTAACAACTGTTTTGGCTCTTATCACTCTTTTTAAGAACCTCACATAAATTTTTCTTAAATATCTCCCATGTAGTGACATTGTCAAGTTAAAATTTTATTTTATTAGTAAGATAAGAAGACACTACCCTCAATTACATTGTGCACGTATTGGAAAACCGCAGACATGTTGTCTGCATATGCATGTATGTATATTGGAACAGTAGCGAAATGTAGAGGGAATTGCACCAAATTGTTTTCTATTACTGCCCAGTGGTTCAGCTCCTGGAATTGATTGCAGCTTTTTAATGAAGGCATTAGAGTATTACGGACTGCCCGCCAGTAAGTGAGTGTACAATCACTCCAATAAGTTTGCTTATGAAAATTATATTGAAATTAAACGATGAATTCGGAACGAAAAGTATATAGTGTTCTTGTTCATTTTTTTATCGTAGCATGCAAAACGGGAAAAGAGTCAAGAGAAAATTCTCCTTGTCCAAAAGGAAAGTGGCAATAAGAAAAAGTCCTTATGTAAGTACTTCTGTGGCTATGTTACGGAATGTTTACCAATTTTGACACAATTATTAATTTTCTTTTTAATCTCTAGTTAGGACTAACTTCCTAGTACCATATTGATTTTATAACTATTAAAACTGTTGTTTTGTTTAAAACAAAAATCTGCTCGTCGCAATGCAAAGTCCATTTTCAACCGACTTCAAAAAGATGGAGGTAATATTTTTTTTGTTTGTTACCTCATAACTCCGTCAGTTATAAACCGATTTAAAAAAAATTGTTTTTATCTGAAAAAAAATACTTATTTTAGTTTCACAGAAATTTCATTATAATTAAAAATGTCTGGTTTGAACACAATTGAAATTGGTTTATGTGGAACGTAATCTTAATTACCTATTAGATATATAATTTTGTGTACTGTATTAAAATACTAATATTTATCAGATTAAAGAACGTGTATTGTGTTTTTGTCGGAAAAAAATTACTTATTACCTTGTTATTTTGGAAAACTAGACAGAAACTTGTGTTGTAGACTGTATCAAAGCTTTGTTGTCTATGTATTCGTGCGCGTACAATTGTACAGACCACCATTGGGGATTATGAAACATCAAGCTTGCATTTATGGTGAATCACATTAAAATCTCATGAAAACGGTGCTGATGTAGGCGAGTTTCATGTTCATGATTTTATAAAATGGTTATAGACATAATTTTTTTTATAACATAGGGGACAAATAAGCATGGGACTCACCTGATGGTAAATAACTACCATTGCCTATAGGCACCCGCAACATCAGAGAAATAATTCCTTTATTAGGTCTATTTCTTGTTTTATAATTTATGCACCTTTTTAATGCGCAAAAACTCATTTTATTCATTAAATAATTAAATATAGATACGTCAAGATAAGATTTGTTTGCATGAGTAGGTATATATAATACTAATAAAAAAAGCGAGTCAGCTAATTTAATAAAAGACCCAATGTCTTACCTTAAAATGAAAGGCCCCATGAAAATTATGGATTCTGCCCTACCAAAAAGTTCTTTTGCCCTACTTTAAACTTGGATCTAGCCGCGGCCCTGTACTGAAGTAAAATATAAATTAGCTATCTATTATTATTTATTACTTTAAGACAACAAGTATTCATATAATTTATCATATTTAATTAGAATTTAAATAGTTAATTTTAAACTTTCGCGTTGTTTATACATATTTTAAATACACAATCGAGACTTAACGCAATGTCGTGGTCACGACCACGACGTGGTGCAATCCACATCAAAACGTCGGCAATAAAGAATAAGGACATAATCGGAGTAATGACCTGTTTTTGCATAAAACTTCGACTTTTTCAAGTACAGAAGGAATAAGTATAAAAGCAAGATCATCACGTGTCATCGATAATACATTACAAATAAATGACCTGGCATGTCAATAAACGTGATGACATGTCTGTCGTTGCAACACGGCGACAATACGACACGATAGGTGATGGCAACAGATAGAATCGTCTGTGCGAGCGACGTGCGACGTGGCTAATCACTAGTATTGTTGTGTCGCAGATGATATGTTGTGGCCTTACTTTCGGTTTTGTGTGGGACATATCTAGAGGAACTATTATTTGTGATTTCCTTGCGATATCATTATATCAGCCGCTAACTGTCCATTGTTGAACATAAGCCTTCTCCGTAAGAGGAGTTTTGCTAATAAATGCCAGCTTTGGCAAACGAGTTGGTAACTGCAGTTAGGCTTTTAGTGCTGCTGCTTATCCTTCGACCATTAAGTTCTCCTAGTCGCCTCTTATGACACCCACGGGAAAGGAAGGGTGGCTTCTTCTATGCTGGGACTATACAGCGGTATATTCAATATATTTGACACGATATGAAATGCCAAATTGCGAACAAATAGACTCGTCTGAACTAGTGACACGAGACATAGCTCATCACTTGTACTGTTGTGTCGCAGATGATATGTTGTAACTATAGGTTAGATGTTTTGTGGGACATCTCAGGACAGGGATTACTCATTAGTTATTATTAGTTACTCTTGATTCCCTAACGATATATTTGACTGACTACGAAATGCCAACTTATAGTCAATTGAGCGAGCAATTCGTAACTTGACTGTTTGTGTCACACACATATATTTGTTATTACAAACCTCTCTTCTCTTTTTATTTCAGTGTTTTCTTTTGTCGGTGGAACTAAGTCATGCACTTCCTTCCAGACAACTATATCCTATGCCATATCTTTGACCACCCTATACGTCATAACACCTAGTGTTGGGGGGAAAGGAATTGTTAGTAATGGGGTCAAATAGCCCCATTACTAGCAATATACCCTGTCAGGTCGACCTCCACGTGGTTCTCATTGGAAACCATAGTGGCTAATTCTAATTGAATTCGTCACGATGGGCTAACTGACCTACTTTCATCCTCATCAGTCATCTATCACTGGTGCCCCGCCAATGTATACCGATAGCGCACACGGGGTTACTATACTATTATCGGCCATTAAAAAAATACCTAGTGTTTCCTTTACTTGTCTTATGTAGTTATTCCTCGGTCTTCCCCTTCCTCTTTTGTCCTCTATTTTTCCTTCTACTATACTCTTTAAAAAATCGTTTAGTCGTATAAAGTGATCCAGTATTTTACCTTGCATTTACAGATCTACGTATCTACATATACTCAAAAAAAAAATCACAATAGAAAAACTTATTTATTTTCATATAAATAATTATAATACATCAAGTGTTCTTAGTCTCCTTTTTATTTCTTAACGTATGGCAACACCATTCAGAACAATATGGGGCCCGTTTAATTATCTGTGACCGATGTACTTGGTATTATTTAGTGTCACCATTCATACAATGATAGATAGATACACTACAAGCCGTCGATGAATGCTTAATATAGATCACAATGCCACCAAAAATGCCTAATGGGAATTAAATAGAAATTCACGCCACATTAAATAGGGGTTGGTTGACATTTTGTAGTAAATATATTTGTAAAATTTATCGACCGATATACCTACGTAGCTACGATGGATATCGCCTTATAAGATTTCTTTTTATTATTTTTTTTTTAAAGGCGACTTCATTAATTAAAAACTTATCAATTATTTTTAATAGTGCTGAATTTTAGTTATTGACCACTAGATAATGGTTAATATCAATGCATTTTTTGTATTATTGTGTGAAAATAAAATTATAAACCTGACTGCAGCCTGATGATAGGTTTTTTAATGGGTGAAAATTGGTGACCCCGCTTGTTCTTTCGGTCGGTATATAATAACGTAGCACCAGTGAGCGATTAGAGATGAGGATAAAGGAGATCTGTTAGCCCATCGTGACGAATTCGATAAGAATTAACCACGATAAATTTCAGTAAAAGCGCATGGAGGTCAACCTTATACCTTAGGATGTTTTGCTAGTAATTGGACTGTTAGATGTTAGAGGTTACTAATAATCTCTCTCTCTCTCTCTCTCTCTCTCTCTTCGATGATAAATAAGGATGAAGTCAGTTAGCTCATCGTAATGGATGCACTAGAAATTAACTAACAACGGTTATCAAAAGTGATAACGTCGACGTTATCCTAACAAAGTAGGTATAACACTCGTAACGAAGCCTCTCAGTTTTCCATTATTAACCATTTATTACTAAGGTATAAAACTCACTCATAAGTATGTGCCTATGTTCAGCGGTGGGCAGTTAATAGTTGATATGATATGGTATGGTGCTTATATACTTAATATACTTGCCATATTGCCTTGAAAACCCATCTCTCCCTCATAAGAATTTGATACCTGTTCAGTTTGATTAATTTATGACTCACATGCATTATCGACTATACTTTTATCAAAAAACAAACATTTTATACCTTCAAATATTTTTATACCAAATAATGTTAAATATCGGATATTATCTCAAGATGGTTGCACGTTAATTTTCACAAGGGAACATTCAAAATGTCCGTACAAACGTATTTATCGTTAAGTCAACAGTTGAGTCCTTTTCGATAATAAATTAATGGGGACCACCTTTTAGCGCCTCCGTATTTAAGCTCCTTCAAAAACCCTTTCTTTAACAAATTTAACTTAGCATCCTAAAGCCACAATACTCATGAAATATCGTCACTATTTCTCAACGGTTAAGATACAAAATTAAGTAAAACGATTTCAGGCAGATGTCTATTAAAGATGTTGTCTCAGAAATGGTCATCTGTCTTCAACGGGTGTCACATTATGAATCTTTTAAGGTGCACAAAAGAATCAGTCAGAGGCTTTTCTAAACGAACGACTAGGTTTTGTGTTAAAATATTCGAAAATATGCTTAGGATGTTACAAATGTTGTTCATGAGTAAAAAAATCTTTAACCATCAGTATTTAATTTTATTAAATAACATTGTCAAATACCAATTATATTTACAGTAGAACCTTGTGTGAATTATTTTTCATGAAATTTTGAATAAATTTATTAGTAGTTTTGTCATAATTAAAAACGACTTTTTGTGGGTCAAAATCAATAAGAGCATTTAAATTTATATTTCTTAAATAAAGAGCTATATATATTTATACGTAAGTAGATAGGTATGTGAAGTCGCGGGTAAAAGCTTGTATAAAAATAAGTTGGCCGAAGTAAATTATACTAATTAATTATAACACATGTGTGTTTGTCAAATTTTATAACGGCACTTTCTAATATTAGCGGTTTAACCAACATTAAGCCTTGGAAGAATAAAGAGATTCTAATAAACAAATTCATTTACACATTTTATTAAATTAGTGGGTAGTTCTTTATTAATTATTTGACAACTATTACTTATAATGCTTATAGATTATTTATAGTTGATAAATGCTTCTGACTACCCCATTATGGATTACAGTTGTGAGCATATTTTATTTCTATACTATATGAGAATTGTTGATTATTTTGTGTGTATAATTAGTTGGTTTGAACAAGTGTACACGCAAATACAGGATATCTTTTCTATAGACCATTGTGAGTGCAAGTGAGAAGCACTGGTGGGCGGAAATGGTGGGGAAAGGCTCACAACACGAAGTACGGCCGATTAGTGGTGGTTGTGTCGCTTCTCTCATTACGGCGAGCCCTAATTGCGCGGCATGCGCTTCACAAACGCGCCGCCGGCTTTCATCTCGCCGACTGTACGCTGCGGATTTGGATTACAAGCTAGCGGGCGAGTTAGCGGACGCGGAAAATAATTTCACAGAGAGGACATAAATCATATTAGCATGGCAACTTATTTAATGGTTTAATAATTAATTGGTTACACAGAGGTAAGTGAATATATACAGGAAAGACTCTTCTTTTAGCTTCTAAAAGGTATCTGTAAGAGTAAGAGATCCCTCCGTAGGATAATCTGCCAACCTTTTTCATTTATCCAATATGAAGTGTTATCTTTCCTAATATTATAAATGTGAATGTGAGTTTTTTGTTACTATGAAATTTGGTATACACGTACAATGTGGAATGAAAAAGGCTATGGACTACTTTTTATTTCGACCGGTAAACATGTCCCATTAATGCGGACGAAGTCTCGGGTAAAAGCTAGTATACAATAAAGATATAGATTTATAACAACAAAAACAATGTTTGCCGAATTTTACTAGTGTAAGTACCTCTTAGGTACAAGCTCTACCCCTACAGTTAAGTAATTCAACATTGATTACTATATTTTATCAATTTACATAGGAATATATTAAATATACTGCATATTTATTGTCGCATACAGAAAAATAAAAAAAAGTCTATATAATTCATTCATTTATTTCTTGTTATGTATTTAATGGACATAAAAATAAAAATATATAATTATTATATTAATAACAGTAGTCCTATTAGATTTCGCTATATAGCTCTATTGCTCATTGAACAAAATCTTTGACTTTTAAATTGATATGTACATGCTAATAGATATGACTACAAAAACGCTTTCGCTCACGCTTTTTGCCGCTTCCTTTCTACCCACCCACTGTATAATCAACCACAAAAAATGCCATTAGAAAATATTTCGATATTGTATTGCTAATCGAATGTATTCCTTATTGTATTGCAATAAGGGACCACAATCATAGTATCCCAATAGAATCGGGAGTAAACATAAGTCGGCCATGCAATAATTGTTTTTATTCATTTATTGCTCCCCATAGAGGCTGAAAGGTGGTCTTAATAGCCTCTCTATTAGCATCCGAAGAGTTATCATCGTGTTATAGTGGATTTGTACTAATTTTATTATGTTAAAGTCGGTTTTTAACTTTATTGGGTTGATCGGCAGCGTTTTTTTAGTGAAAATGAATGAGATGTGTAATAATTTAACTTTTAATATGGAGCTATCAAATTAAAGTGTTTTAATTGCATACCTTTGAGTTACAAAGTAGAACGAGTGAGATAAATGTTTTCATTTCGACAAATTTGTTCCTTTTTGCAAAGATTTCTCGAAAACAATGGAGTTAATTTGTTCTGCTATTGTTATTTAAATTTTGACTATTGTTATTTAAAGGTGAATATTTTGCAATGTTTCATTTATAGGTTGATTCTAATAACTGTCTTAAAGAAAAAAACTAATAATAATAATAGAAAAAATATATATATTTATTTATTATATAGTATATATTTTTGTTTTGCTGCATATCATAATAGTCCCAACGAAGATTTAGGAACTTAATGCAAAAGTTTTTGAGATTTTTTATTTTATTTTTTTCCTATAATTTTCACAATAATACATGTATCACATATAAATATAATTATAATAATGAAACAATGTAAGCATTTTATTATACGTACATGGTTGAAATAAATTCTTTGTTATCTAAAATTTACCTAGCTACTCAAATTACCTAATTTTCCTATTCAGGGTGTTCCTCTGCAAAGCTTAAAAACTTTTTAGTACGTGTAGATTTTGCTTCACTAAAAAACCGCTAACTTTAATCATGACAAAACCAATTATTTTGATTTAAAAACCAAACTACTAGACCGATTTTAATGAAATCTCTATGGCATCAATCTAATAATAAATACCTATATCTCCTCAACTTAAAAAAATCGAAATAGGCTTGAAAACGACAGTTTTGAAGTAACATAACAAACATACAACTGAATTGAGAACTTAGGTACTTCTTTTTTGAAATTGGTCAAATTAACACGCAAACAAAAGTTCTGGACATATTATATAGGTAGATGTTTATCTACCAATATTATTAAACATGCCTGTCATATATATTATTCGACGGTAGGTATAAGTTTACAATACACATTTGGAAACATATTCGTTAGCACTTAATTACGGTGATACAATGGGAAATATTAAAGATTCCCGTCTCGATACATTTTTCCCATAAAGCACGGGGGCGTCTCTCAATACCATCGTACTAATTGTATGAATGGAGTGACCACACGCATTCTCAGACATACGTATGATAGATGTTCTATCAACAAAGATATTTTAATGGGCGAACAATGAATGTGAAGATTAACTTTAGCCGGCGGCTTCGTTTATGTTGTGAATTGCAGGAACTTGAAGATTTTATATGTAGGTACATCTTAACTTTACTTCCTTACTAATATTATAAATATGAAAGTTAGTTTGTTTGTTATCCGTTAGCTCACTAACGGCTTAACCAATTACTATAAAATTTGGTATAGACGTATCATTAGTATCACTATATTAACCTTTAAAAGACCACTGCTGTACATAAGCCTTTCCCTTAGGGGAGGAGGTGGGGTTCCAGTAGTTGCCACGCTTGGCTGGCGGATTGGCAACCATAGTTAGGCATTGAAGATGTTTTAAGAGGGACGCTGATGCCCAGCCCTCGCCCTCAATTAGTCACCTCTTACGACACCCACGGGTAAGAAAGGGGTGATCTATTTATGCCGGGACCTATACGGCAATGCCAGAACGTACACGGCGAATGTGTTAAAAACATGTACTATGTGGTATGTAAAAGGTTGTAGGCTACTTTTTATCCTGGTCAGTAAATATATATATCTCGATCACGTAGACGAAGTCGTGGGTAAAAGCTACTAAATGATAATATCTGAAGATTGAAAACACTGACAAGAACGTGAATCAATTTGAGTAATGCCAAAATTCACCCGCTGCCATATAAGAATTTCAATTCTAAATTATGGTTCTCATCAGAGATCTTTCAGCCTCTAGCTCTAGCATATGAGCAGAACAGCAGCCATAGAGGCTGAAAGATGGGCTGAATGCTTGTTTGCCACCTTGGTGGTATAAAAAAACAATTGGCAGGACTATTAATTTTTTTAGGTATCAACCTAAAAAAATCTTAATCCACTTGCCTACTGTAGATAATTCGTGGATCAGGAAATACTTTTGGAAAAAGAAAAATAATCCTAAGGCAGATTCAATGTACAAAACAAACACCTATAGCAGAAAGTTCAACGTGAAATTGAAACGCACGAATTGATATTACAAAACGACAAAGAGCTAATAGCTGAATTGCTGGCATATGACTAAATAACTTAATGTACTATACGCTACATCTATTTTACTTAGATCTCTGATATTATATGAGATATCCCCTTTCTGATCACTTGACAAATTAATAACGTCGTCGGCCAAGGGAATTTCAACTTTGTGCTGTAGGGGATAGCAGTAATTATGGTAGTATGTGATAAATTGTCATTGCTTCATGTAGAAGCGAGGGGTATCGCATAGAGCTGGACTGAAAACCAAATCGTCCCATTAAGTCTGCCTATTACCGCAATGATATTACCCACAATTTGGTATCATATCAGTAATAATAGATTTAATGCGTTACTCTGTTATTATGTGATGGTGTTTTTTGGTATTATGTACAGAATAAATTGGTCTAGATATTAACTTCGATCATTTAATGAGTTTCAGGGAGTATTATATATTTAAATATGATTTACCTTTTAGAAGTACATAATGTAATTGTGACCTCCATAATGCTATGGATGGTGTAACATAAAAATTATATAGGCGCCCATTTGTGTTGAATTTGATATTTTGTTTTTCGGTTAGAGTAATTTAGGCATCTGTCTATAATATTTTTATATATTGCCTACTCTAACGAAGCAAATTAAAAATAAAATATTAAGTATAAAAAATAAATATCACTTTCTCCAGTTTTACTTATTAATTAAGTCGTACATATCAGTAAGAGTCATATTTTAATGAACGGTTGTTAATCAAAGAATTTGAAAAAAAAAATCATGGAAGTTAGGTATGAGCGGTACGTCACAGAAACTATATAATTTAAGCCTTTCTTTTTCATAAATTCGCAAAGAACTTCTTAATAGGACCAGTTACGACGGAGATCCTGTCCATCGTAAAAAGAGTAATTAAAATCAGTTCAGAACTGTTGAAGGTATTGCGTAAGTACCATTTAAATATATATGTGTAGTCTAATGGAGGGCCTGCTGTTCAAATATCTGAAAATTAATAGATATCTAATAGTACAAATTTGTCGTGCGGTCCTGGCATAGAATGGGTCATCTCTTCCTTTCCCGTGAGTGTCATAAGAGGTGACTAAGGGAACTTAGTGGTCGATGTGTAGTGGGATGGGTAGCAGCTTCCCTTTTAAAGTATCACCAAAATCTAACTGTGGATGCTAACCCGCCTACCAAACGTGGCTCCTACAAGCAAAACCTTCAAATAGGAGGAGGCCTGTGTACAACAGTGGAAAGTTAACGGCTGATGTAATAAAAAAACTGAAAAAAACATTTTTAGATACCTATTATTTATATATAAGGTAAACATTGGACTTTTAAGTTTCACTCGTTATCTACTATTAAAAAAAATATCTTTTTTTACTACTATAAGAATACCAATTATGTAAAATACTACTAAGTATTTTTCTTTTGGTAACCTTATGAACAGAATATTTAGATATTATACAACTAATCTGTCTAGACAAGTAATATAGTTTACCTAATAAATTCGCTGTATAGGTCCCGGTATAGAAGAGGCCACCTATTTCTTTGCCGTGAATGTTGTAAGAAGCCACTAAGGATTAAGTTTATGGTGGATAGATAGGCAGCAGCGTCCCTCTTAAAACATCACCAAAAGCCAAACTGCGGTTGTCAACCCGTCTGCTAAGCGTGGCAACTACTGGCACAACCCCCATTATGGGGGAGGCTATGTTCAGCAGTGGACAGTTAATGGCTGATAGAACAGCAACAACCTTCAATCAAATCGAAGTAATTAATTAAAATAAGGATCTACTACAATGCATCAATATAATTAGATTAATTGATTTAGTCGACTATCTAACTATAGGTACTCGTATTTATGCCAGTGGACTCGGTAGCAATGTTGAAACACTAATTAATGCGTGCGACGTTTATGTATCACGCTAATAGCTAATTAGTTGAGGTAGTCACTCGGCCGTGAATGATCTTGTCATACATAGGGCTGCCAAAATCTATTTGAGATCAATAACAACTAAACAAGGTAAATATAAATAGGTGTTATTTATTATTATTAAATACTTGTTTATTTTATACTGGCTCACCCGACAGAAGAGGTTTGTCAAAAGTTATTGCATGTCAATATTTGATTGAAATATTTGAATTGGCAACTAGAAACGGTTTGCGTGGGGGAAAAACAAGTATTTATGTTTTCCTGGTCAATTATTCCAATTTTTCTCTTCATAAGACCTTCCATAGACTTTAACAACTATTAGATAAAATAATGCCGAATTTGTTCAACCGTTCTCGTGGTTTGAGCATAACAACATACATATTTAGCGATTCATTTTTATTTGTATAGGTAGCAGCGTTGCATTAATTATATAATAAATAACTAAATAAATAGTTATTACTTACGATTTCGATGGTACAGAATCTGTTTCTTCTGTTTCTATGAGAATTAAGAGTAAAACCTAATAGCCATTTCTTAGTGCGACTCACGGGCCTCACAAAACGTAGTACGGGGCGACTCCTCGCAAGATGAGGTAAGGATCTCAAAAGCATTGCAAAAAGTCGTTAAATGCAAGTGGCACAGTATACTTTGTGGTGAAGTTCATATGTAGAGGTCTCACTCAAAGCAAGACTGTAAGCTGTGATGTTAAATATATGTAGTTATATACTTACCTTATGACACGTTCAGGGGCATGGCAAGCTGTGTGTACTAAATATATCCATAACATTAAGGTACTCAAAAATGCTTACAAGCAATATCGTCATAATACGCGTCAGATGGATTGTCTTCGTTATATTTCGGCGTGGAACCCTAAAACTAGGAATAATTTTCAATTCAGACACTTTAAAAAAGACTTTCTTGTTTTATTATCTGTAACTAAAGTACCTATTTAAATCTCCTTGCAACTCAAGCTGACCCTGGTAACGGCGGTTTATTTAGGGACCGCTCTCATTATAACTTGCACGATTAATTACCAACGCTGAATCGTCTAAACGGGCTTTAATGGTTTCTATGGCAACGCTCCGTGACCACCGACCAAACACACTAATATTAGCCCTCATCTGCTTTAATTTTGTTAAATAAAGACACATGTGTCGCAGTCATCTTTAATTGATTAACTACATCTTTTGTGAACCTTAAATAATTAGATAGGTATCTGGTTTAATTATTATTATTATTTCAACTATTAAGTGTCCACTGCTGAACATAAGCGTTCCCCATAAGGGGAGTTTTGGCAGTAACTGCTATGCTTGGCAGGCGGGTTGGCAACCGCAGTTAGGCTTTAGAGATGTTTTAAGAGGGATGGTGCTGCCCATCCCTCGTCCGCCCTTAGTCGACTCTTACGACACCCACGGGGATGGAAAGGGCGGCCTATTGGTGATAGTATAAGTATGTCTACTTCTGAAGCTGATTCTTTAATTTTCTAATTTGGAAACAATATTCAGCAATTCTAGTTTTCGTGGAGGTTCCACAAGGATTACAATTAGGGCCATATTTTCTAGTATTTATCAAAGTATAATGCAAATACCAAAAAATATAGAAACTGAAAAACTTTGGTGGATTTGCCTCTCCTCCAACATTCTAGATTAAATATGCGCAAATTGGATGTACTATTTAGTTTGCGAGAACATTATTTGGTAGCAACAGACAAAATGATTTTGAATACCTCATTTAAAATTATCTAAGTAGATATTTTTCTTATTTATTTTAATTAACATTCATCTTCATTATCATATTAGCCATAAACTGTCACTGCTGAACATAAGCCTTCCCCATAAGAGAAGTTTTGCCAGTAGTTGCCACGCTTGGCGGGCGCGTTGGCAATAGCAGTTGGGATTTTAGTGATATTTTAGGAGGGACACTGCTGCCCATCCCTCTACCATTAAGATCCTTTAGTCACCTCTTATGACACCCACGGGAAAGGAAGGGGTGACCTGAGGAGGGAGGGGGTGTCGGAACCATAAGGTGAATTTAATTATCATTGCATGTACTAAACTATTTTTGGATGGAAAGAATTTATGATATATATGATTGAATGGAATTTGTTTTAAGATAAAATTAGTTTTTTTTATACAACTTAGAATGGCAAACAAGATGATGGCCCACCTGATGGAAAGTGGTAATTGTTGCCTATAGACATGAGCAATACCATGGACACAATATACTGTTTCGCCTATGATACTCCCCATTCATTGCTATTATTGAGGACTCGGGTGTTATGCCTCTGTTATTCGTAAATTCACGCCATATCCCCACCCTTCAAACCGAAACACAGTCATGCAAACACAACTGCTTCGCGGTTGAAACACGAATGGGACAGAGGTGCCCAAGCAAACGACTTTTGTAAAAAGTCTCCCTCTGGTAAATAGTTTAAATATACCTAATAATATTACGTTAAACTTTTGACAAACAAAGTTCAGAATCATTCAAATAATCATTACATTCCATAATATAGATTATTTTATATAGATAGATTATTTTTTTAGACAATAATTAGTTTTACAGTAACAACAGTAGTAGATATAATGTTTAGCAGCCAATTGTAATGACCAGTCCAATGGCAGTCTGCCAAACGCCAATTAATTCACGCTGCCAGCCACTTCATTATGCATGCTATGCGAGACGCGTGCGCATCGGTTTACTAAAAGAGGTAATTTAACGTGGAGTTATTAACATGGTGCAGGCACACATAATGTTAATATTTATATAATAAGCAGTAATATTTATACTACTTAAAATTGCAAACAAGCTCATCGCCCACCTATTGGAAAGTGCTATGCTAACCCACGTTATTGATGTGTAGATATTTCATGTCAATCTGAAGAAGATGCCTACGGTATTAAGTACGTATGCCCAGCAATTAAACTGCCATATTTAATTGCTCTTGCTTAGGTCTGGGTGTTCTGGGATGTGTTCTCAGATGTTTGTTGGCTGATTTCTCATGTCATAGGGTAGCCTTACTTGTGGACTAGGTGATTGGTGCAAATATGTGGCACTTATTATGTTATCCTTTAAGCTATACAACGGCTATGGGAGCACCTACTTGGGGCAAAGATACAATCCGTACAGAGTATAGCAGGTATATAGACATAGTAGGTAGGTAGGTAGGCATAGGTATAGGTATAGTAATGGGATCTAACAGCCCTATTTCTAGCTATATACACGCTAGACCGCGTAAAGTTCGACCTGATAGGGTTAAGTAGGGTTATCATGTCAAACTTTACGCGGTTTCCTCTGAACACCATCGTGACAAATTCTTGTGGAATTCATCATGATAGATTACTTGACTTGCTTTCATTCTCATCTACACTGATAGCGCAGGTGGGGTTATCATTCTACTTTTACTGTTAAAAAAAAATCCATGTAGATAAATTTTTAACAGTCTCATTCTGGCAAAAGACTTTCTTTGACAGTAGTTAAACGCATGGGCTGAAATATAGCACAATAATTGCACAAAGTATTTCTAATCTGTTTTAATAAAATTTCATGAAAATATAACCACATTTTGTTGAAATTATTTCAGAAACAACTTTAATTGAAATAAGCAAAAATCGAAACTTTTGATCAAATAAGTGATTTTTTATTTATGCTATCAACATTAAACGAATTATATAGTCGTCGGGTCAATTTATTTGTTTGTTTGAATTTTCATTAAATTATGTTGAAAGAAATTATAGTGTAATATAAGTAATACTATCATAGTACTTATGCTCCTAAAAAGATAACTAGTCTGGCCATAAATACTGTTACATAAAAACTTTTCTTTTACTTATTTTTTTAATTACTTTGAATTTGGAACACGTTAATTATTTTAAAAACTTCTTTCGATTTTGCGCCATTTTACATATTTTTTCGTGTTCATTATCAAATTACAATATGAAATGGGGTGTAAAGAAAATAGGATTGCAGTGATCGCTTTGCACAAAGTGGCTATGGATCATATGCCGTTCATATTCCAGACACTTCAAAAGCTTGATGTCAGCCGTATGTTCGTATATCGTACTATCAACAAATAGATTAGAAAAGATCGGGGCGGCCGCGTACAACTACAAAGGTTCTTAATGCTGTTAAAGCTAGAATTCGTCGAATCCCCAGTAGGAAGTTTCACACCTCTCGGCAATACACTTTTTAAAAATATATCGTGAATTTTCCAGCAGGACTCTGCACCTGGCCACAAGGCACGAACTACCCAAGCCTGACTTGAAACCAACGTTTCGGACTGTAGCTGAAGACTAGCCCTCATCTAGCCCAGACCTCTACCCTTTAGACTTCAAATAATGGTCAGTTTTAGAGTATATGGCCTGCTCTAAACGCCATGGCGACATACGACATACGGCTGCTGGGCTTTTAAAATGGAATATGCTCTTATATAAAACTACATTACTTTTTATAAAAAAGAAATGTAGAGGAATGTATATATATATATATATATATATATATATATATATATATATATATATATATATATATGCTTTGGTGTTGTAAGTGATCATGTATAGGTGGCAGTAGTCACTTAGCATCAGGCGATGCTAAGTGACTACTGCCACCCATGATGAACGATTTCTTTAATATTTACTATTATGTCTTTGGTGGATAGTTTTAGAAACCTCGATTTTTATACAAATCATACAACTTTTAGTACTCGAGTCAGTAACGTAGGCAATTTTTATACAACTCATATTTGGTAGTGTGTTCCCAATTTTTTTTTTAGATCATGAAGGTGACAAGAAATATTTAGCTTTATACTACACTTCATGCAAGAGGTCATTCTTCATGTGTCTCTTACCAGAGTAAATAGATAATTATTAATTTTAACTGCAAGTGTCATCTATTAATGAATGTCTAAACTATAATTTTAATTTGATATTGAATTAATGCCATCTAGTGTCAAATAGCAGAAATGAAATAATTTCCTAGTTGAAACAGCATGACAGTGTTAGCTGCTGACAAATGTCAACAATCTTAAACATCGTAGAAGGCTGACAGCTGTCAGATTAATATAAATCTACAAATTTAAAGAGTTACTATGCGATTATACTGTCTCGTCAATTGCAATTCAAATATCGTTTCTACGAGTAGTACAGTTATCCCATAATAATATTTTTAAATAATTTGGATTATACCTAATTGGCATTTTATAATGACAATGCACTGAAATGACGTCGTACCTACTATATACTCGTCCAATCGTCATCCATAACATAAACTGTCATTGATTGAATTGACTGAGTTGAACTGAAACTGTTATCGGAGCGGGAATGTAGAAATCTCAGTTGTTGATCAAAGTGATTGTACCTGAGTATTACGCGGCCTTATATATAAATTTCCGCAATCACAATGCCGCCAAGTAGCCTACGTGTAGTGTACGCGTTCGCAAGAGAAATGCACCCAAAAACGAGTGATGTGTTCATACAATACGGGACAGCCGGATTCCGTACAAAGTAAGTTGTTTTTATGATTACTTATATTTAATTTTATTTGTATTTAATTATCTAGGTCATATCCCAATTATATGGACAACGAAATGTAGGCTTTTTTCGTAAGAGATTGTCACGTATGCAGCTGTTAAAACAATCTGCAATCTATGTACTTATATAGAGGAAACTCCTATTTTATGAGTCATATAAAATGATACAAACAACCGTTCGTAACGGAAGCGAGTCATAGCAGTCGTAAGCATGGTCAATGACTCTTGTATAAGTTATATAAATAATATAATATACATACAACAAATGTAACGATAATCATTTGTCCATGTACAAACTATTTTTCATCATCCTTATAAGGTAACAAGAATGCCTGCACATGTAAAATGATTATGAAAAGACCTTGTTTTAATTTTAGAATGTGGACAGATTAATTATCACGAGTAAATTATGAGGTCTCATATGATAAACTGTTTGTGATATTATTATTATTACTTGCTAAATGTTCTTAATAGATAATACAGAACATACTTTTTCTTAGTCATACCAATATTATAGATAAAAGCTGTTTTATTTGCTTGATTACATTATCTAATTACTCTGTGTACTTGGAAATGAAAATATTATTATCTATTGATTGGTTATTGAATAATATAAGTAGGTATTAATAGGACTAAAATTTGTCTTAGTGTTTCTAAAAATATTAGGATGTTAACACACTTTAAACTGCTAAAAAGATTCAAATGAAATATTAGATGCATTTGACTCTAGATTAATAATGTGCTTATAGTATATTTAGCATTTTTTTTTTTAAATTGTAATATTATTCTATATTAAGTACTATAAAGTTATGAAAGTATATTAAATAAGATGGATAGGTCTTTATCTTTACAAATAGAGGCTCTTGGCATACTGTTTCTTCTATAATCTTATGGAATTTGGTGTAATAAAAAAGATATATTATTAAAAAGTATATCACTACATTAAATTAACTTGAACTTATGTTATATTACCTCTTTCTTTGTATTCCCATCAGTGTTTGATTAATATCAGACAAATTCTTATTATTAAAGCTGTTACTTAGTGACCTTGTACAGTAGTAATTGTCTCAGATTTTTTCCATCAAGAGAGCTACTTCCTATTGTCACTATAATATTATAAGCTATGTAATTTAAATAAAGTGATATTATTAATAAAGAAAAGATAAATTAACTTTACTATTTAATATTGAGTTAATCTATACTTATAATAAATCTGTAGAGATATTCATTATAAATATACAAAAAACTATCAGGGGATGATTAGTGATGGATTGATACCAAAAATGAAATCAGTACAATTATTCTTAATACTTCTGGGCAGGTTATAGTATACTTTTCATCATGCTACCATCAATAGGGACAGAGAAGTGAAGGGAAATGTTAGGAAAACGGGAAAAGTTACTCCATTTTTAAGCTTCTGTCGCGTGTGCAGCCTTAATGGCCACTTTTTAAAATGTAAAAATGTCCACACGTGCGACGCCGAGACAGGCTGCTAGTATAAAATAAATTTGATGTAGCAATAAGGATAATAAGTGTAATTGTAAACAATTACAGCTGTAATACTTAATTGTTGCTTTTATTATTATTTTTAAAATATTTAACTAATGACATAATATATATAAAAATTAAATAACAATTTTTTTTTATGGACTACTTAACTGCTACTATAATGCTAACAACAGTACTCAATCTATATCCAATCTAAGAAATAATAAAAAATAATTTGAAAAGTATTGTACACCATTAAGGAAAATAAACATTTTATTAGACTGAAAAGGCTGGTGAAATTGATTAGAATAGCTCTTGGGTGGGATATTGTGTTTCTTATTTGGTTACTTTTCGTCAAACAAATTATTATTTCTATTGTCCTCATCACACATAAAGACATACTTTTGTAAACATACATTTATAAAAAAATGTCTTTGAATGTTTCAGAAATGATTATATTTTTGCATTTACCACATAGTAGTTAAAGTAGCTAAACCCCTATCTTGCAATAAAATATTCCATTCCTTAATTATCACAATGAAGAGTTTGCATTCTATTAGCAAAATAATCCATTTATATCCACAAAATGATAAATAACCCAGTATTTTGACCTATAAAATTAGAAAAGACATTTATGAACCCAACATTCTAACCGCATAAATGTGTCATAAAAACATCTTTGATCTTTCAGGTACTAAAATATAGATATTGGCAGATGGCCAGCTACTTTGGGATCATTTCCTTTACTGTTTGTTCCACAAACACGTTAATATTACTGATAATACATTTATTCATAACACAATTGTAGATTATTAGACTTTATTATTGGCATAGTTAAGATTATTATTTTTAGGAAGCACCTGATCTCTTAAAAGTTGCATATGTGTTCTCAGACATGTTTTTGTTTATTGTTCAATTATATGTTTCTTATATTTTTCCATAGGAATGTCATATTTTTTTGCCAGTGAAAAATACTATGCACATAAAGTGACACAGGTAGTAAGTTATTATCACTTCAAATTTCATAAAAATCCCTAGACATGGTCTAGTTGTACTTATTACATGTATAGATTAGCTAATCAGTGATTTGGTAATACAATATACAGTAGATACCTACTTAATCATAAAGAATTTTTTTACGTAAGTGCTTTTGTTTTGATCAAGTTTTACACTTGTGAATGAAACTTGTTATAGAAATATGCACTTAGTTAAGGTAAAATAGGTCCGTGAGTTGGTTTTTGTAGGTAAATTACATATTTAAGTGTTTATGTAGTTATTGATAGTTTGTTTGTTTGTAAATTAAAATCTTTCTTGAACTTTTATTTACCTTTTATTACCTAAGTCTCATTACCTTACTAGGAAAGTGAAGGGAGTAGGTTTAATACTTGACGCATTGTGATTACCATTTAATGGTCCACATGATGGACATGTGAACTGTCAGCTTGTATGCCATTCTAAGACACTTAAAAAACGCGAAAAATTTGCCTTCATTAGCCTACTTACTTACTAGGATATTTATTAGCCAATTTACTAGGATATTAGTTAGCCTACTTACTAACTGGAATATTAATTAGCCTACTTACTGCCTAAGATATTAACTAGCCTACGTTAAATAAATAAGTATTATTTCGAGTTCTTTTTTAAGTTACAAGAAATCTATCCTATCCTAATGTACAGAAAAAAAAAACTAGGTATTAGTAAGAACTAAAAAAATACTAGGTATTTCCAATGGGCTATAATATCTATAACGAAATCAAACATTCTTTGCGAACAAACGAATTGCAAAACGTTATTGTGGGCGCAAGCCCAAGCATAACCGTAGGTATACTGTCTATTTGCCATGTGTATGGAATAGAGAGTTCATTCACATCTGTCAGGACAGGAGGTAACATGGACTATATTTTAAGTCAATTGACATGGCCTGATTTGTGGCGGTCTATTTCAGTCTATTGTAAAGTTTGCCAAGAATAGGATTGAAAGATTTAGATGATCAAAATTGAGTATAATATCTATCCTTTCATTTTAATACTACTTTGGTATTTATAAATTATGTGAAAGTTTGCGAAAATGTTTAGATATTTTAGTTCCTAATTACGCAAAAACAGCTTAATGAATTTGAATATAATTCAGTATATACATATATAGATAGATAATCTATTATTTATATATCTTATTCTGAATTCAAATTTAAAGTGGGTACTGGCAAAATCGTAAAAGAATAAAGCTAGTCCGTAATCTAATATGAAATCTTGATAGTGGATAATTTAAATAGGGACACACGAAACCTGGCGCACGAGTATTGACTCAAGCTTGCCCCAGTTTTTAAGTTTAAAAATGACCCTTAAAAATCTCAATACATCTGTATTTTGTTTGGGTGTGTAAATATAATTTCGTCAATTCTGAATTCTCATACTTCAATAAATCTTTTTGAAATTAATACAGTTTCATAATGGTTTGATTTCATATTAGTTTTCCTACGGTTGCAGTTGTTTTTTTTTCTTTGCGGAGCAAGATCATAAATGATTCCGTTTATCCTCATATACGAAATATTGTTTATTATACGCATTCTTTGAACATGAATTATACATTATTTTAACAATGAATACATTTTGTTATTTTCAGAGCAAATTTACTGGAACATGTAGTTTACCGCATGGGTCTGCTTGCGGTAATTCGATCGCGTGTAAAGAATGGTAAGTACCTATTTAGATTATTATAATAATAACTAGTTATCAGACCTTATCCTTCCTTCCTTCTTTATTTTGAGAAATTTTATGTGATCAGAATATATAATTTGTATGAAATAGTACTTAATTTTATTCTTTTGATATTATTCGGCATCGTAAATATTAGTTCAATATAGGACTATTGACTCGGGTTAAAATTTTATATATATGTATATATATATATATAAATGTATATATATGCATATATGGTATGTCTGCAGAAGTTAGGATGACATAATGACTTTACTGGTGATATTTTTAATAGAGTTTAGTGTGAGGGAGGGTTTGCTGTCAAAAAATAGCCTTTGAAACTTCAAGGCAAGTAGTTATTGACACGCTTACTTTTCATATAAATTGACGTACTTCCGTCGACTACCTCTACCTATGTGTGCGTTTGTATTATATTGGCATGATGCCAACGACCGCATTCTATCATTACATTGGTCTCTACCAATAGGTTTGTTGATACTTTTATGTGATTCCTTGGATATGAAGCGTAATCGTTAAGTGATTAGTCCTGTTACTAATTAAAGAGATGAAAGTTCAAAAAAAAAAAAATTAAATTGTTTGCCCACTATTAGTGATACTCAGGACATCTATCCTGATCTTTGTTTGATATGTATTTCTGAGGAGAACTCTACTCCTTTATACAAGGTACAAACGAATCGATTGATAGAATCGTTTCGATCAACGCTCACATGAAAAAGAACAAGACAGCGCACAGTGCTATCTTATTTTATCTTATGCACTCGCTTGTGATAACGTTTCTGTCAATAGATTCGTTTGTATATTGTCTAGAGTGCTGTTTCCACATATGGAATGTTAATGTGTTATGATGATGTTGGTGTACTCGAAATGCTGGAGAGATAAACTTATTGGATAACTTTGTACTTCTGCTTGCAATACAACCATGATCCGCGCTCATGAAAGGCCTCCCATTGAGCCCTAAGCTAGTCGGTCATCCCTAAATTTAAAAGGTCAGTAAAACCAATATACATAACTACAACAGCTGCAATTCTGCCTACTTTACCTATAGGTCGCACAATTGGCATAATGATCACTGCATCGCACAACCTGGAACCGGACAATGGTGTGAAGCTTGTCGACCCCGATGGTGAGATGTTGGAGCAGAGCTGGGAGGAGATCGCTACGAGACTTGCAAATGTCAGGTATTACGTTATGGCTTGCATTTATCAATGTGTACTAAGAGCGTTCATATTCAGAGGCCTTAAAAACCTCGTTATAAAAGTCACAATAAAAAAAAAATGTCACCGAATGACCGGATATATTACACGATACCATATATTCCCAAACTAAGAAAAGCTTGTACTGTGTATATTAGACAAGTGATAGATAACAACTGGTAGATATATTTTTTTTAATGTATTCACAGTTATACATTTTATACATAGAAAATACCCACGCAATACACACAGACATACTCATTAATACAAATGTTACAAACATTGTGCCGGAATCGAAGCCGAAGAACATCGAACGGCAAAGCAATGCGACCGACGTATCTTATCTTTAATTCACCTTTGAGGTCAGCTTACTGACGCTGTCGACCCATCGAGATCTTTTGTACTTCCCTCTATCTTGTTTTATTATTTTATAGATCCTATGCATTGGCTTTACGATGTAAATGTGTCTCTTCCGTTAAGATTACACTCAGCGCGTGAAGCCTATTACGAGTAAACTCGGTAGCAAGGTGCACAGCACATCCTATTCTTACCAGCGTAAGGTCTGCTTCTTAGGCTTCCTGATAACTTTACAAAAATATGTTTTAGTGTGTCTAAATATTTATATAAAAGGCACTTTATTAATGCCAATAAACGTTTCTATTAATTAAATGTTACTAAAATTTTGGAGGACGATTATAAATGTTTGGAAAATAATAAAGTAGTTGAAAATTTTTAATGGTAGATTTAAGTGCAACTTATTATATGATTTTATTCTTATCTTAGCGTTTTTTAAGTATTCAAAAGTAGATTATTTGTTTTTTTTTATATAATTTTTACTTTATCAGGATTTCAATAAAGTCAACAAGTGTCAAGATTAGAAAAGACAAACTCCCTGTTCTTAGGAAAAGACACAGTGCATACTAAATAAATATCGAAAATTGACAGAATATTGTAGATATTGCCATATCTACAACATTCTGTCAATATTCGGTATGAACCCTCTTAAAACGTAATTATGGTACTTTTTAGAGTCCTAAATGTGACACGTGATAATCTTCGGCGTATTTTTTTTGCATAAAATGGAATTCATGGCATTGCGTAAGGCACATGTTCATAAAGCCGAGTGTCATCACGAAAATTACCACAAATAAAGATCTGTCAGTTTTGACTTACCTAGTTAAATGTAGGTATGTTGTATGATGTTATGTAAACTGTATTAATTATGCCGATGAAATAAAACCGTGTCGTAAAATATTGATGTTAATTGAGAAATTCATAAGTTGGTATTTAGTTCATCTTATACACTTGCGAGTGCCATACTCGTATATAGAAAATGACTAAGCGTGTGTGGGATGTTGTTTTTACAAAATTGTTTCTTTTTTTTTAACTTAACAAAATCGTTTGTATGACAACTCTTAGTATCTTAACGGCTTAACCGATCATTATGAAATTTGATATAGATATATAAATAATGATATTTTATTATCGATGTAAACTTTTTTTATAATCTAATAGCGGTTTAAACTGGCACTGTTTTTTTTTTTTTTTTCATTGGGACAGTGAACGCTGATAGCGAGTTACGTGACACAGTTCTTTAGTTTTATTTTATATTTTGTCATGTCATGTAAAAATATGTTTAAACTAAATCTAAGGATTTAAACCAATAATACGACGAGATAAATATTCTGATATGTATGTCAATAGGGTTATAATAGTGGGGTGCTATTTTAAGAGTCCATTTGAACGTTCTCAATACCTAAGTCGTAAAAGTAATGGTCTAACTGACGTATAATATGTTTATATTTGTTCTGGACAATTCTATACATTCAATTGCGAATAGAATTATGTCCCATTAATATATTTTAGTTGAGTTTTATATGTATCTTCTTTAAAGACATCATTGTTCACGTCTGTGGTATCCATTAGCATCTACTATATGATTATTATATTATTTTTTTTTAATTTCTCAATCGTAGTGACAATGACTTGGAATCAACCACTGAGCAGGTGATCAGGGAGGTCAAAGCTGATATGTCTCTGAAGGCTAGTGTCTTCATTGGAATGGACACAAGGTATGTAACTTTAGAAAACTGATATTATGATGTTGTTCTTTAATATTTAGAATGGCAAACAAACCAATGACCCCCCCCCCCTGTAACAAATGGTACCCGTCACCTATAGACGCGAACAACAGATTTACATACTTTTTGTGTCTCTTAAAATATTTAACTTTTATTTTATTTTTAAGGGATTTTATCTTTAAGCCCTATCCTGTGCCTAGTCTGAATGCCTACCATAAAATTAAACGTTACATACCAAAACAAAAATTTTAAAACTATCGTTAATTTAGACTTTTATTGCAGGATTTATGAAAAATTTAACGTCAACTAGATTTACTGGGCCGGTTTTGGTGTGAACAAAAACATGAAATTGAGTTCAAAAATTTGAAATTTCATTTCATTGTAGATTGGGCACAAAAAAATATTATCTGCTAATTTAAATTTCTGGTTAACATTGTGTTGTTGGCCGTGTGATCCCAGCATAGAATAGGCTACCCCTTCCTTAGGTATTATAATAGCGCCGACTAAGGGAGGGCGAGGAATGGGCAACACCTTGCTCCTCTTGCGACACTCACGGAAAGGGAAGCGATGGCCTATTCTATGCCAGGACCACACGGCTTATATATATACAATAGAAAATAATATAACATATAATGATAAAACTTCAATATGTAATTGAATAAAATTTTGCTTGCATTTTAGGTATACAAGTCCCCGATTGGCGGCGGCGGCATCTAATGGTGTTATAGCGCTGAAGGGAACGCCCAAGGAGTTGGGCATTGTGACCACACCAATGTTGCACTTCTGTGTGAGGTGTCGCAATGACAACAAGTATGGCACGCCCACTGAGGAAGGTAAATATAATAATAATTTTATTGCATAACCATGATTTTAACAAACTCAGCACTGGAAATTACAGTAAAAGTAGATACGAATTCATTTGTACATTTGGAATCAGTTTAAACATCTGTGTCTGAACTAGGTTATAAAACCTGTATCTCAGACAACAGCGCTCAACCCTCATTACATAGTATAATGTTAGTTCAGCTAAATTTTTAGTGCTACATATAGAATATTGATTTTACATAAAGTTAGTTTATCTAATTATAACAATTGGCAATAATGAAAATTGTGAAATAATGTGCTCCCTGTGTGTAGAGTGTAATTTGAATGTATGTGTGTGGGAGAGTGTGAAATATATTAAAAAAAGAAAGTGAAATATATTTACCATATTATTATTAGTATGTAGACTACTACATACTAATTATAATGATGACTAATTGTTTACCGTGGCTTTATCCATGTGAATAATTATGTTTGGTTATGATGTAACCTACCAGTGTTTCAAATTTCATTCAAATCCGTCTAGTCATTGAAGCGTGGTTGAGTAACACACATACAAATATTGTAATTTAAATCTTATTTAATTCTAAGTTGTTTTGAAAAGAACGCCATTAGGTGTTAAGTCCGCCATATATACACTTACTTATATAATTGTACATTGAAATTTAAGTAAATAAATTTCTTTACACAATTTCACACTTATAATATTAAGTTTAATATATGTATATGTTATGGAATAGTTGTGATTTCTATGCTTTTCGTCAGCTAGATTTTGTAAGAAGTGATTACAGGAAATATGAAATACATCAGTGCAAATGAGAGACCGAAATAAAAAAATACATGCATTATTTTTTCATGATGGTACAGATTAAATAATGCTATGAATAGATAGAATACTTGCATAGGAATAGACAGTTGCTTATGCTATAGGAATAATTAATTACAAAAATATTAATGGCGCTCGTGCACGGTTATATGTGTCTTATGTAGATGATGGAGTGTCTATTTTTATATAAATATTATACGCCATAGTTAAGTTAGTACCTATATTAGAACGTGACTTGACTAACTACGTTACCCACCAAGACGAATTAATAATAATAAATTTTAATTGTTTTCTTCGTGTTATGGCACGTGTAAAATAATTTATAACGGCTTGTGTAGATGTTAGATTGTACCTATGCGAGGTTGTATGTCAATTAGCCCTTATATATCAACCTACTTTAAAAAGAAGGGGGTTTCTATTTGGTTCTATTTTTTTTGTGTTTGTTACATCATAATTCCATCAGTTGTAAATTGATATGAGATTTTTTTTTGTCTGAAAGGATATTATTAGATTATAGATTGGTCCCATAAAAAAAATAATTTTTATATCAAAATGACAAGTTTTGCTAGATTTAAAGTGGGTATATTTTTGTAGGACACAATCTTTAATTGTCTATATGTAAGGCGATATTTTCATTAAATTTTTAATTGACGTTGATACATATTTGTTTTTACAATCGTTAGGGTTTATTCTAACGCTCGTCCTATATTAGTACATACCCATAACAGACTCAAGTACATATGTTGTGAAATGCTGTCCGAAGTACTCTATTTTGACCGAAAAGTCTCTGAAAATGATCCTATGCCAGCATTTAATTGTTTTCCAGGGTATTATGAAAAGATAGTCGGTGCATTTAAGAATATTCGCCAAAAGCTGCCAGTGTTCGGAGAGTACAATACGACACTATACGTGGACGGCGCGAACGGAGTTGGCGGCAAGAAGCTGAACATCATCAGAAAGAGTTTAGATGGGGAACTGGACCTTAATTTGTACAATTTGGGTGGCAATGGCGGCAAATTGAACTTAAATGTAAGTGTTAATTATTTTTATTTCAAGTTAAACATTATTAATTCATTAAGTATGGATTTAATATTATAATTATAATATTATCGATATTAAACGATTTACTATTTAAAATAAAAAAGCATTAAAATTAAGAAAAAAAAAATGTATAAACTATAAACGGTTGTAACTGATATTTTTGATGTTTTGTATCGCCCGAAAAAATCGTCATGTTTAGTTTCCTGGTACACGTATTCAATTTTGTGTATCTAGATGTGTGTTAATCTACTTTTGATGCTGACTGTACTAGTCATAGTTTACATTAAAAAATTATTGCGTGAATGAGAATTGCAACTACATTTCGTAATGTTATTAATCATGTAAACAATATATTAATACTGTTACTCTGTACAGTATTGCCATTTCCAGCTTTTCTCTCGAAATATATTTTTTCTTTTGTTTTTTTTTTCACTCTTTAATGAGGTGTATTCTAGAGTTCATTGCTCGTTATATACACGTGTACAGACCTCATTATGTTTGACAGCCAATAAATGACCACGTCAGATCCTGGTTATATTAATTTTGTTATACATTCTGTAAAAGAACATATATTAAATTTATTTTATACATGCAATAATGTTTCAATCACAAAAAAAAAATTAAATGTAAAATATGTTTGTGGTATCAGTGCGGCGCGGACTTTGTGAAGGTGTCGCAGAAGCCGCCGGTGGGAGTCGAACATGTGCCTTTCCAACGGGTGGCCTCGCTCGACGGCGACGGTGATCGCCTTATCTACTATTTCCTGGACGACAAGTATGATACTTACTAATATTATAAATGAGAAAGTGAGTTTGTTGGTTCCTTTGTTATCTCTTAGAATCTATTCGACAAATTCGCTAATAAAAAATAAGTATTATGGAAACCAGACAATTAATATTTTGGGGGCACGGCACAATATACAAACGAGCCAAGTTTATTAAAATTGACTCCACTGAGAATTGATTGAGAATCAATGTGTATTTTTTTAATGGTCAATGGTATGGCAACCCTGCTTATCTATCGGTATACACTGGTTAGACACCAGTGAGAAATGATAGGTGAGTAAGAAAGCAGGTCAGTTATCCCATCGTGACGTATTCAAGAATTAACCACGCTCGTTTCCAGAGAGAACTGAGTGGAGGTCGACCTGATAAAGTATATTACTAACAATGGGAATGTTAGATTCCATTACTTATAATCTCTTTCCCTCCAGAATCAATGTTTATTACTAGTCTAAAGATGTGATAAATATCCGCTATAATATCACGATATCATGTCTATCATGTCAGTATTGCCATTTCCAGCTTTTCTTTAAATTTTTTATAGTTGTTAAATTATACTAGCTACCCATTTCAACTTTGCACGAGTGCGACTTGTACTTACAGGCCTTTCGTAAAAAATATCTAAATGACGGTGAAACTTGTATGTGTAAAGTGAGAAATTCGACGACTTCGTTTTATATTAATCTAAATATTATGTTATTACAGAGAAAATATGCACCTATTAGACGGCGACCGTATCGCGACTCTGTACGCGAGCTATATCACCGAGCTGCTGAATACGTGCGAAGCTCGAGACCTCAAGTTGGGACTCGTCCAGACGGCGTATGCAAATGGTGCCTCCACTAAATACATTACTGAGGAATTGGTATGCATATTTGACTTTTGATTCAATTTTATGTTTGTTTTTTTTGTGTTTATATGCCATTATAAACGTCCGTACATGAGCAAATATTAGGTTTAACCAGTAAATCATAGGATTTATCAACATGAGTTGGTAAATGTAAGGATTTTGAATTTGTTTATTTCTTAACACCTTAAGCTCTTGGCTTGACCAATTGCCATGAAATTTGGTATACATGTACTACGTGTGAGGGACATAGGTTTTATCCTGGTCACGCGGACGAAGACGTAAAAGTTTATCATAACAGTTGTTAACTGTTCACTGTTGAACAGAGGCCTCCCCCATTAGGGGCAGGAGGGGGGGGTGGTGTAAGTGTTGCCAGTAGTTGCCACGTTTGGCAGGTGGGTTGGCTGCTGTCCATTCCTTGTCCATCAAGTTCCCACAGTTGTCTTTTACGACATGTACGTTAAAGGAAGGTGCGGCCCATGCTGAGACCACATTGTGAAATGGTAAAAGTTAGTCTGTAATAATGAATAAGAGAATTTTTTTTATTAAGTATTACACCGTAAAGTAGTTTATTAAAATAATATAGGTATATTGATGATCAATAATATGCGGATTACAAAATGATACTTATTTATTTTTTTATTTCTATTTCTCAGAAAGTACCAGTGACATGTGTCAAAACAGGCGTGAAGCATCTACACCACGCGGCTCTTGCATACGACATCGGTGTTTATTTTGAAGCCAATGGTCACGGCACAGTTCTTTACAGCCAAAATGCCAAGAACACAATCAGGAAAATCACTCTCGAAGGGTGAGTACTTTCATTGACTATTATTAACTGAAAGCTCGTACAAGTATTTGTGTAAATAAATTAATCAGTATACTTTTTGTCAATTAATTAATAAATGAAGATGAAAATCTGTTGACGACCATTGTTATACTGTTACTTTTACTTAAGGATCGCATTGGAGTTTATTCATTTATTTATTTATAGGCTTACCAACATAAGATACAGCTAAACATTTCAATACAATACACTGGTAGATTAAATCTAACTGTTCTTACATTTATAGATAACCACAGCATGCCTTGTGTTTAATAAACATTAAAATATAATTAAATTATTAAATGTCATTAAATAAGCAAAGATATTAACAATATGAATAATAACATAATATAAATAATGGAAATTGTAATTTAATTATTTTAAATTATAAATAAATAAAATGCAATGGCGAGGTACATCAACATTTTAATTTAGCCATGAACACAGAGTGACAATCGTTGTGAATATCAAGTTCAGGCTTGGTTTTTACAATATCATTATACAGACGCGTTATGCGGACGATAGGTGATTCGCGGCCCAAGTTTGTTCTGCAAGCTGCATTTTTAAATAGATTGCAAGGATGCCGTGGCACTCTAGTAGGTACATTGTATTCAAGTTTCTCCAGTAGAACACTGTATATAGTAGATGCCAGAAATTATATCAATTTAAATTTCTTAATAAATTTACAGCGATAAACGTCGATAACAAAATAAATAATCCAATGGCAGTAATAACTTTGCCGATAGTTGAATTCTAAAATGCTCAACGAAATGTAATTTAACAAATGCCTCTGACTATTCATTAAGATCAATATCAGTTTAATATTATTTAGGGGTATGGTTCTCATATGTTATAAAGCATGAAATCGATAGAGGTCTTGAACACTTAATTCTGTCTATCTATGCTGTGAAAGACCTGAAAATAAAATGGATAAAGAAATAGTAAATTTTTTTTATCTTCCATTCAGGGAGCCAGAGCAAAGGAAAGCAGCGGAACTTCTATTGAACATCATCGATATAACAAACGAGACAGTCGGCGATGCTATCTCGGATCTGTTTCTGGTTGAGACGATTCTGTGTGCCCGCGGAGAAAATGTTCGCCAGTGGCTCGCTGCATATACAGACTTGCCCTGTCGCCAGCTTAAAGTCACTGTACAGGTATAAAACTAGACATTCATTTTTTACACTACCACAACTACTAGGTACACTGGGAGAGAATTGTTTTAGCATCAAGTCCGCCTTATACTAAAGAATAACTATGTAATACAAAGAAATCTTTTTACTAACTAACTTTACTAAACTAACTTAGTTTCAGCTATGTATTCAATACATAAAGTATTCTGTGTGTTAAGTTAATAAGTAACCTATTTGTGTACTAAATGTTATGC
Source organism: Galleria mellonella (assembly GCF_026898425.1). Lineage (NCBI taxonomy): Eukaryota > Metazoa > Arthropoda > Insecta > Lepidoptera > Pyralidae > Galleria > Galleria mellonella. Next base: position 4,597,976 of record NW_026442062.1, read on the forward strand.
TAATCCTTTCTGTAGTTTTTACATGCAATAGTAAGAAACATCCATCCATCCTTACAACCTTTCGTATTTATAATATTAATAGGATTTAAGAAAACATTTTTGAATAGTATTTTTTTTTTAAGATTCTACCTCCCAATTCAGATTGCAATATTGTGATCTATTAGGAGACTAAAAAATAAGAAGACCTTTTAAATTTTTATGTACACTTACAAGTATTATACTGAGATAGACAATACAATCTCCTACGCACAAATGAGCCCAAACGAGAGGCTTAGTGTGGAAAAAGGTTCAATTTACATTTGGATTGTAGACAATACAATTTTTATTAATATTATAAATGTGAAAATGAGTTCATTTGCTACCTTTTGGGACCTTAATAGATAACCAATCACTATGTTATTTGGTATACAGGCTATGGGATAGAGAACGACAAATTTTATCCCGGTCTTGTGTAATAACTAGTAAATATATAATATAAAAAAGGTAAAAACATAAAAAGGGGTATTATTAGTAAGTTAATCTACAGGACCGCAACGCCATATCAACAACGGACGCGGAACGCCAATGCACGGCGCCAGAAGGTCTGCAGTTGAAGATCGACGAGCTGGTTGGCAAATACGCGAACGGACGAGCGTTCGTTCGGCCATCGGGGACCGAGGACATTGTACGGGTCTACGCGGAATCTGACACTCAACAGGTAGGTATTTATTTTAAATTAAAAAGTAGGAAAACCAGTGAAATAGACCATTTCTAGAAGGATAAGCAAGCTGAAGTGGCAATTGGCTGATCATATAGCTCGAAGAACCGACAACCGACGGGAAAGAAAGTTTCTTGAGTGCCAACACCGTACAGGCAAACATAGTGTAGGACGAAAACATAGTAGAGTTCAATTTACATTTTATTTTAGCTTCTATTATTGGTCTTATTAAGACCTCTCCTATATATTTTTTTTAAACCCATGTACAGACAACGTCTAGCTATAATTTTATTATATAAGAAAGTTACTCTTTACGCCTATGATGTCGTAAGAGGCGACGAAAAGAATAAAGCTTAAAATTAATTCAGCCTGTCAATCAACTTGATGTTACTCTATTTTCAGGAGGCCGACAAACTGGCAGTGGAAGTGTCGCAAGCGGTGTTCGATTTAGCCGGCGGAGTGGGCAACCGACCGGAATTACCTGCATAAATGTTCACTTCGCAATTGTCACCATTACTCCATCGTTATGCGTGCCAATCTTTGGCCCCAAATTAGACACAACAGAGCCAGAAAATGCTTACGACTGTAATTCCTAATGGATCAGTCGGAGACAAGCTCACATTTGTATATTTGTGTCTAACATGGTCATTTGGGTTGGTTTGGTTTGTTGACCGGAGATTTAGAAATTTCAATTCGGAATTTCAACAAAAAATGATTATATGAAAAAATGTTTATTGAATTAATAAAATCAGCACTACGTTTCGAAAGAGGTTAGTGCAGTAATGTTTTGTTGTTAATAGTTATTGGACAATCAAAGCGTGTAGTTCAGTAGTGACACACTTAGTTCTTAATGAAGGTACTTGCATTGTTTGTCTCTATGTTCGTGTTCATAACGCAGTAATGCGTGAACAATTGTAAATCATAAAATTTAAAGATACCAAATTGTGATGTTAAAAAAAAGTTTTGTTGAAAATTGTGTGTTGTCTTTTGACATTCACAAAATTATAAAAAAAAAAATGTATCTAATTAATGTCTTTGCTATTCTAATAGACAAAAATACCAAGCTTAGCTTGATACTTATATTATTCGACACGAGAGGGGCGATTCAAAGACTTTCCCACTGCCATGGTTTCAAATAAAGATCAACCAAACACAGCTGACTTTTAACTAACTTAAAATAAGGGATACTCTGTTAACCTTTTGACTACTTTGTTGTTTGCAGTTCCTTTGCCCCTAAAACATAAATCTACGAGTTTATACTATACTTGGTTTTAGGTAATTTAAAAAAAATTGTAAACAGCTCTATATTCTGTCATTATAAACTGAAAAAAAAAAACAAATGATAGGGCCAGAATAGGCAAAACATTATTTGTAGAGTAAAATGGACTGCAGCGGTTAAAAAGTTAAAATAAATAATTTCTGTCTTTATTAAGTGTAATCGGTACAACGTTTAACTAGTCTCATTATTTCATTTTTAATATAAATAATATAATGTAATTATATTAATTAGATAATTTAGTAAAAAATATTAACGTCAAAATCCAATTTCAAATTAGTAAAAATGTATAGTCATATTGTAAGTACATATACTTCATATTTGTTACCTAAATAAATCTTAGTAACACATCTATGACCAATGTATCTAACGTCCAAATATGTGAATTTCAGTAAATAATTATTTAAATCCAGTGTAAAAATTTTTTGCTTTTTTTTCTATATTTCACGTAAAAATCACTTATAATGTACAGATTTATTTTCAAAAATATATTATTTATTATAATCAATAAAAATATTTTAATACTTTTTTGTTACTTTCGTAAATATTTATCCTTTTTATTATTTTTTATATTAATTAATAGAAAAAATATATATATTTGCGATTGTAATCCCAGCTAGGGTAAGCAGAGGTGTTACATTTTAGGTATTGCTTAACTGTACTAAACAGATATGGTATTTGATTAGCTGGAATCTACAAACGTTCAATTTTATCATCAAGCAGAAAAATTTTTGTTTTATTCTCAGATATAGTCTTTCTATATAAAATTTTTTTTCAAAATCGTTCAACCGTTTAAGCGTGATTTAATTTTAATATTTATAACATTAATAAAACAATGAATATATAAACAATAATCATCACAAAGTCACAAAACTTTAATTATATTATTTTACAATACATTTATTTTACTGTGCATGCGAATTTATTTTAATATAGTGTAATTTTATAATGTACCTTCACACTGCCTGACATAGTGGTAGTAACAATAATTTTAGTATAACTACTTTATATTATCGTAAGTATCGTAGTTTTTTAGGGTTCCCTAAACAAATATCAGAAACAGTAGTTTTTACTAAAACAGTGCAAAATTCCGTCAGCATTGCTACTACTTATCAAACATACTGCAGTCGATTCTGAGGAGCCTTTCTCTAAAATTAATTTTTTAGTTTGATACTATCACGAAAGTACTATTTTATGGACCATCAACTCAAATCATATATTATTCGCTTGCTACATGCTACAATAAGAAGTTACATACATATACAGGCACATAACATGCAGAGGTATGTAAATGTTAAAATGGTTTTAAGTCTACATTATATTACAATTATAAAGTCCAAACATTTTCCAAATTACAATATTCTTTATTTCAAATTATCATATAAAATCAATCCATCAAAAAATAAGATGATAATAATTTTGACTTAAATCTATTAGAAATTTAGTTCATAATGGTCCTTAAAGGTTTCGCTTTTATATCAAATTGAAATTTTCAAATTTAGATAATGGTGCCACAGAATCGACTCCACTGGCACTGCTTTTATTGACAACTACTTTTTTGAAATATAAACATATAAATTAATGAATAATGTAAAGAAGTATGACCAATCAAGTTAAAAACTTTAAAGAGAGATATGGAATCCTATTAATGCGTGTTTAACACGTTCGTTAGCATTTTCTTTTGTATAATTGATACGTACCTTGTACAGTTGATATGTAGAAGTGTCCTCTCGTATGTAAATGACATAATTTTCGTGGTATTGTGACGGTTTAATTTGTGATAAAAGATAAAAATTTTGAAGACTGTAAATGATTAATGTGTGTGTTTAATATACATACGTATCAATATTGTTTAGAAATTTTACTTATTTAGCTTATAATTGGAATTTTGCAACTGATTTTGTATGTATTGAATTCTGTAACACATAGTGAAGCATTGCACACTGGCAAGAAAAACCCGCGATATAGAATTTCGTAGATAACGCTTACCCTAACAAACGAGTGATTAAAATCTAGCAATAGCATTGGTGAAATTAAATAACTGTTTTTGAGGAACACGAATCGAATATAAAATCCTGAACAATTCTCAATTAATAATCATATAATCGCAGTGTTTGCATAAAGGATCCATTTTTAGATCGTCCTTTAAAAATATATAAATTCGTCTATTTGTTACTGGATGTTGGATTTTTGTTTAATATGTAGTCACAAATTAATGTCCTTAATTTATAGTAATAAGCCATAATTGGTTCGAAATATAAACATTTTTTTTTTCTAAAAATGGCTTCCTAATTAACAAAGCATCTTTTTCAGGATAGATTTTAAAATTTTAACATGATCCTCTACTTAATAATAAAATGCAATCTCTTGTGAATCAATCCTTGTCAGAGCTTAAAATTTGCAGAGTGAGATAAGAGTGATTATTTTGTGTTTATTTTTTTACATGTAATGCTACCATTTTTAGTTGTTAGTAATTAGTTAAGAATAAATTTAACCTTAGTATATTAAAAGACAAATTAAAAATTACGAGAATGGTTAAAACTGTGTATGATTGTTTAGTGAAAATGATCGTCCAATTAAACGAATCTATTCTATCCCTATTCTGGTGCGGTTAAAAATAAACAATTGATATGATGCTTGATTAAACTAAACCTTATGTCAGTGTCGTAAAGTTTAAGGCATTACTTCTTTTAGATTATTTTTTATTCAGATCTCATTACTGTATGCAATAAATAGAAAAAAAAAACAAAGTGAGCAATCACTCGTGTTTCAAACATTCCGAATTTTGCACGAATTTAAAACAAGTATTGAAATTTGACATCGTATATAACTTGCACCACATTATAATGTGTGACGACCTTATAAAAACGAAGAATCGCTAACAAAGTAGTCTGCGACAAACAATTTTAAACTCTACTCAGATTTTGATATAATTTATTAAGTAAAACGATAAAAAACTAACATTGCATAATTAAAACCAAAGATTATAAGAACGCTCACTTAAAAATGAATCATAAATTTACGATAATAACTTTACTTAACAATTTGAACAAAATCATGGATATAGATGTTTGACTTGCGTAATGGCAGTTTTTTATTGTTAAATTGTTACTGTGCAGGTTACACTGTATTTAAAATCAAATTATAGCCAATATCTGTTCCGCACCAGAATTCAGTAGCTTATTAATCGATAACATGCTTGTATAATAATTATTATAATCAGGCTATATAGTTTTAACTCCGAAGCAAAAGCATTTAAAGTATGATCCCAAAAAATGGGTATACCTACATAGGAAATTGTGGGACAATTTAATTGTATGTCAGTTGGTGTTATATTTGAAGATTTTAATTCTATTAAACATTTTGCTATATTGAGCACCATAGCAATTTTTTTTAGCAAATTTGGGGATGATGCTGTGAAGGAACCTTATACCGTGGAAAGAATTCGAACTTGTGTTAATGGGGACCGTCGTTTAACGGTCAGACAGGTGGCTGAAGAGCTTAATTTGGGCAAAACCGTGGTCCACGAAATTCTAAGAAACGAACTTCAAATGAAAAAAATTTGCGCCAAGATCGTTCCGTGAGTTTTTGAGTAAAAATTCCATTACGGTGACCGTATTTGGCCCCGTGTGACTTCTTCTTGATATATGGGGTTGATCATAGAGGACTTATCTTGTTTTACCATCCATTGTTACCTATGTATCACAATTTAAATAAATAAATAAATAATATATATATATATTTTTAATAAAACGATAAAAATTATGCTCAATTTTTTTTTGGGTACGAGTAAATACTTTTATGTTGTAATGGCTTGAATACCACGCTGGAATACCATAATGCACATTTTATCTATTGCTTTGTATATAAATAAATATTTTCACTACAGTATTTGTGATGCAGTAAAATTATTTTGTATTTATCATTTCATATCTTTGTTGCACAATGTCTGAATAAATATTATATCGTATAAGATTGTAGGTATAATTTTGCTGAAATCTCGATAACGTATGATACCTCTAGCACGTACGCATCAATGTTTTAATGAACAAAATATTTATAAGTATTGTTTGTAATACTGATGGATCATTGATATCGTTAGTAAGTAAAACCATAATACACACGATACTTTTTGCATCAATGATTGGCCATTTTTTTTTATTAAACCTGAATAATTTTAGTTGAAAACGAAATTTAAAAAAAAAATCTATACGCGGAAGTTAGTGTTTTTTGGAGGCTAGTTTCGAATTACTTCAAGCATCAGTTGCAACAATTTTAGTGAGCCAATGCAATGTCTTTAGAATCTCGAGAATGCGTCACTGAATTTTTGAAAAAATTAAAAAAAAAAAAAACGATTGTACCTAATAAAGTCACAAAGATACTATGTATCAATTCACTAGCAGAATCCCTGATACGATTGTAAAATAAAGGACCGTGTGTGTTGTGGCCATGATTTTTGTGATTTATAAAGGAGTTTGAATGTTGGAGTACCATGTTTAATATTAAAATACGCGAGAAACAGCATAAAATTATATTGTCTAGAATATCATATAAAGGGTGCTGTTAATAACAATTATGCCTTTAAAAATTAAAAGAGTTTATGCAAAGCTATTTACAAGATTATGAATATTTATGCATTTTTGTCTTAAGGCTCTGCGCCGTGTAGACTGTTAATGAAGCATTTAGTGTGTCGATAATTGATAATTACAAACATATTTGTGATGTGATTGTACTAAATTAAGGGTATATTACACTGTTAAATGTTATAGGATCCTGGTTAGGTTATTTTAAGCAGCTGTTGATGCACTATTTATATCAATTCTTTGTTTTGTAATATGCAACCTAATACTTTAGAAGTAATTAAGTCACTCTTTGCTTCAATCTTGCACCTTTGGACTGAATAAATAAAAGTAAATGAATCTGTCGGTAGATACGTTTTCGTTACCATACATGAGCATAAATATGATTAAAATAATATTACTAGCAATATGATAAAGAACAAGATGCCGAATAACGCTATCTCAATCCATGTAGTAGCAATAACGAAATCCTTTGGTATATAGGGATATAAATTTGACAATGTAATATTTCCCTGTATTACACGGCCTGGAGTCCATTATTATTTTTCTCGTCCGTGTTATAGTCGCTACTTCTGCAACTTGTTTATATTTCGTGAGCTCGTAGTGACTTGTGTAATTGTTGAGAGATTGTGTGATCTATTGGTTACTTTATGCTATTGTTATTTTATAATTCAATAAAATTATTAACTACTATTTTTTTTTATTTATTTTATGCCTACACCCCTCATCATCTGAACTTATGATTAAAAATATTTATTATTTATAATTATATTTCATTGGGGTCTATCTCTAAAAATAAATTTCAAATTGATATTACAAAAAAAAAAAAAATTAAAATTGAATTTCTATCGATTTAAATTAAAATTATTAAAAGATTGTCTATAAAATAGTAATTTTGCGAAACTATCAAACTTAAATATTAGATAAAGGGATAGGTTTAGAGGAATGCCGCCTTAGAGTCGATCACATTATCTCTTATAAAACTATTAACTATAGCAGTTTTACTTTTATATATTTAAACAAAAACTAGCTTAGGTATTTAAATGTATACAAAATCCTATTCAAATCCAAACTATTTCGAATTACAAATTTTCTCATTTACCATATTAGGGTGTATTCATAACCAATTAAAATTATAGAATAATGAGTATAATAGCCATCAAATTATATAGTATCAAATAATATATGTAATTAAGATAATGACTAATCTAATCGGATTATCAAAAAATCCTTTGTATAGTTCAATGTAAATATCTAGGCCTAAGGTCCAGACACAGTCTAAAGAACTTTTTTCTATCAGTCGTCCAACCGACATTTCTTCAACAGTGTGTCCCAATTTCTCGTTTCCATCCAGGATATAACAGTCGTTGGACCACTAGTTGTTACTTACACTGTGATCTAGGTCTCGATAAGTTCATCTATTTTTTTAATAACTTTCAAATAGAAGGCACTCGCGAAGAAAGTAACGTTCTAATTTTTTGTGCATATTTAAGATTTATCAAAAACCTGAATAATATTTACCTATCTAGGTAAATATTACTCAATTTTAACTGTGGATTTAACAGTAATTAGCCTACTCTGAAGAACCTTATGCCTTTAAGGAACGACTGCGTTCACTTTTATGCTGATAAATTTGTATAGAATGAAACTCTGAGTTTCCAAATCTATCCGTTAGAGGCGTAGTAAGTTTTCAGTACAAAATTTGCGTAAATCGAAAATTTCTATTGAAATGTAAACTTTTGTACAACTCGCACTAATCACTCAGTAGTACGCAGTCCATCAAAAAGGTCACAGTAAAATAAAGTAAATAAACAAATTAAATCTTTTATTAACAAAAACATTTATATTTACACTTGAATTAACTTATTTTAATAAAATTTAATTTATACGACATAAAGGTTATAAGTTGTAATTTTGTTAAATAAGTATACAATAAATTTGAGCTTGTGCTACCTACTTATAATTAAATGTGATAAATTACGTAATTTTTATACGAATACTTAAGAGATCAAAATCATATTTTTGTGCACTAACACCATAATTAGGGCGTCGTCAGGGACTAATGTTACATTATACAGATCCCAAAAGATCATGAATTCGAATTTAGCCGACGCTAAATTTTAATGCATTAAAATACATTTTATACTAACTTTTCGGTAGTGGAAAACCCATTATCAATACAAATTAATACGTAATACGGCTGTAGGTTCGTGCCTTACTACCTCTGGCACTATGTTGGATTTAAATAAACCATACTGTATGAGCCGTTAACTGTCCACCGCTGAATATAGGCTTCCCCCATTGAGGGGTTTTGTCAGTAGTTGCCACGCTTGGCAACCGCAGTTAGAGATTTAAATATGCTTGGTAATAAGTAGGTAAGTAATTCTCTCTCTTACGTCTCTGACAACTGCTGTAGTTATAACAATCATGAGTATATTAAATATTATTTTTAAAAAATTTTGCAAATTAAATTACAAAAATATAAAGCGTTGTGTTATATTTTAAAAACTAATTGCTTTAATATAGCTGTCAGTTTGTTGTTAAGAGTATGTTAATTAATGTCAGACACATGAGGAAAGTACACGTCACCAGACATGGTGAATTTCAAATATAATTATATTGAAAGTTGAAAATATTAACTATTTCCGTGAAATAAGTTTAACAATTTTAATAATATAATTATGAAGAAAAATTAAATTTTCAATTTACAATAAAAAAATTGTTTATGTTATTTCTCTACTTACGTATTTTCAATGTCTGTGTAGTCATTAATTCTATTATCTCAATTTAGATATCGGTGACAAATGCGTATATATATAAACAAAGAAACAGGTAATACTGCTTTAAGATACCTAGACATAGTAAATATCAAAACAATATTTGTTAATTACATTTATATAGCCAAATTTTTAAAGCACCTCTTTCAGATCTCAGACCCAATATAACATCTCTAAAATTTTTTCCTTTAAATATCATTGAATTGTAGTTAAAAAAATATAAAAATCAAGGATAGAGATAATTGAAAACATAAAATATAGGTAGAATATATAATAATAAAAAAAAGTGCCTAAAATGTATGGTCATACTATGAAACGTCATTACATAAAATTAAACTTAGTGGCATTTTACAATGCTAAAATTGATTTTAAACAAATAAATTGTTCATATTTGAAGTGATGAACATCACGTATGAGTTAGAAACCCACTTGATGGAAAGCGGTAACCATCGCCTATAGTGCAGTACCATGGACATAAGAGTATACTGTTTCGCCCATTATACCCCTCATGCGTTGCTATTCCTGAGGACTCAGGTGTTATTCCTCTGTAGCCTATAAATTCACTGCCATAGAAACACGATTGGGACGAAGGTGCCCAAGTAAACGACATTTGTACAAAGTCTTCCTCTGGTCTTACAAATCAGGTAAATATTATGTTGTGGAATGTAGGTATTATTACAGGTTTATTATATTAAATAGGCACACATAGTAAGTAGTTATTTAGAAAATAATAAATTACTGGTGTGTGTGTGAATGTAGCTATTGTTAAAGATATTGGTGTCCTTTTATTTCATTACTTTTCATTCATTATAATATTTAAAATCACAGATTTATGTTACCAGATATGACATTATCAATTTAGTCTGAAAATTTACTACTTGTTATTGTTATTGATATTGAAGAATAATAATAATATTATAATAATAACAAGATAAATCATTAATTAAAGAACATGAATACATAATGATTTAGATAATTCTACAGAAGGGGATATAATACAATTATTAAAAAAATATTCAAGTAGAAACTGTAATTTTTACTTTTTTAATTAAATAAAAAAATATAATATTTACAGTAATAAGTCGATTTAATGAGTTATATAAGCATATCATTATAATGTGATTTTAACATTATTATTTTTATTTAATTATAGGTGAAAAGTGCATATTGATTTTTTTTCATTCGAGTAGTTTATTATTATATCGTCATAGTTATAGAATACTGACGGATATGACGAAGATCACATTTTTATATATCCGTAAGTATTCTACGACTTTGACAATATTATTGTTGAATGGTAAAATATATGTCATAGTAATGATAGTACACATATACAGACCATGGGGAACTTATAAAAAATATTAATATAAGATTACGACTAGTTTGAAACCACATTCTAAATAATGAAGTTTTAATTTATATGTATGTACAGACATATAAAATTGTGATAAGTAGTAATTTGTATCATTATGTTACAATAAGGTTACAATAATGGAATGTGATAAAATGTTAAAGGTCTGTGTTACGTGGAATATAATGCAGTTGTCAAATTATAAAAATAGTTACAAAATATTAATAAATAGTATACTTACAGTACAAAGTTTAATTGAGTATATAAAGTGATACAATTTCTAAGTATTTTCATATGTGAAGTATTATTTTTGAAATGACATTTTATTTTGTGCATACTAAATGATACACTATTATGGTAACTTTGTTTGGTGTATGTATTATTAGTTAGATCATAGTAAACAGTTCTTAATACAATTTTAGTTTAAATATTTTACGATTTTTATGTTAATAAAGAAGGCACAAAATTATTTGCACTATCAACATTTTTTTACCAGTTAAGTATTCATCATAGACTGAACTTATACTGCAACTAACACTTTCAGGATTGCCAGACATACTTATTAGGTGTTGAGAAGATGACACACAATTATAGCGCAGGCAAATGGTGGTATGGACAAAAATCTTGTTTAGTATGGGGGCAAAAATAGTGATTGGTTACATTAACAACCTGTATGTGACAGGATGTTTCCATTAAAGTAACATACATACATTGAAAAAATGAGTTCACTTTAATTGTGTGTGGTAGATTGTTTAAATATGATTTTAGTTTTTAAAATTGCCAATAGTCCAGGCATGATAGTCTGTCATCTAAGCAGCACTGTAGATTAAAACAAATTATATAGATAGCTGACACAGATAAAATAAATTATCTATATTTTGTAAACTTCTAATAAATAATATTGATGTGATTTATATTTTGATAAATCTCATATTAAGGATAATGCTCTAGTTTAATAAAGTGTCTAATAAGAAGGTCTTCAAGTAATTTTACAAAGACAAAGACATTTGTATATATGTGAAGATATCTGCAGAATAGGAGAGTGAAACAAAATATTCGATGCAATTTTGAAAGAAAAATTACATGATATTTTTTGCAATAAGATGAGACATTTTTACTATTTATGCTAGCTTCCTTTAAAAAACTACCTAAAGTAGAGAACTTTTAAAAGTATTGTAGCTAATACAGGATGAAAGTGTAGTCACTGAGTATTAGAAACTTCACCAGTGTTAATAAATAACTTTTTATTAGATAGAATTGAAATGGCATTTAATAAATTCTATCTATTAAACGTATTTAAATCAATTATATAATGTAAATTAATGTTTGAAGCATAAAAAATGATTAATTTGAAACAAATACATTTTTTTTAATACTCTAATTATAAAAAAGTTCATGGCAACAAAGCATCACCTGTCACATGGTTCTATAATATTTATAGTTACTGATGTAAAACTGCCTGAATGTTTTCAATCAATATGAATACACTACGGCTCAAGCAACATAATATAGATATAGAAAGATCTAAAAACACAGTAAACAAATTTCTAGGTCTAAATAAATTTAGAAAGATCTGAAAACTGTAACAAAGATCTAAGACATAATAATTATTTTTTCTGTGTAATATAAATCTGGCAGTTCCCAAGTATAGACTAGGGATTATATTCCATAATTAAGAGAATTTGACTTATTATTATAATATCTTTTAATACCCATTATTCTGTTTAAGTGACCATTTCTTTTACAAATATAATAAAAATAAAAACTAGTAACTTATCTATATTTAAATTTATGAGAAAAAAAATATTATTATTAAGATAAAAGTATATAAATAGATACATAAACCAAAAGCAAAATATAAACATTGTTAAGAGAGAATATATATTTATTACTGCTAGTATCAGAAAAAGATCTCTCAAACAGAACTTTGATAATTTGAAACGGACTAATTATTACTAAAGAAATTTGTACCTAACCTAGTATGGGTCCTAAATATGGTGCTTGATCACAATAAAAACATTTTGGCACATCTGTTTCTTGTAATTCTACAACATTAGTGCTTATTTCATTTGCTACATTATAATACCGACATCTCCTTGGACCAATATCTTTGATTAATGTGTCATAGGGTGGTGAGAGGATGTCAAAAAATGCTGCTGGCATATCTAGAGCCTCTATTTCATGATAATTTGAAACTGTAGGTGTTAAAGTACATGTCTCAGAGTTAGCTCTACATATACGATTGTGACTGACTTTTGCAAATAATCTTCTACGTTTATGAATACCTTGAGTCAAACGCGCCGCTTCGTGTTTCGCACGTACAGCGAAGTCTAACTCGTTAGCAGCCTCTTTCAAAGGATACTCAGAGAAACTTCTAATTTTCACAGCACCCACAATCACTTTTAATAATCCGTGCATATGAGGGTGGTCATGTAAAGGCATTTTAAAGCCAGGTTTCAACACAAAAATACTCATATTTATTTTACTATTTTGAAACACTTCTATGTATGTGCAAGGCGCTTTATTGGGTTTTTTCCAAGTCGCTGGTTCACTGAGGCTAGTGTCGAATCCGAGATCATCAGCTCTTAGCGCGTCCATCATCAATTTTAATTTGTTTAAGTTGGTCGTGAATTCACTTTTGAGTTTGTCATCAAATGTCCGCCGTGCGTGCCGGTATATTGCAATAATGGGTTGTACATTTGAGATTTCCATAGTTGATTTTGCTTCATTTCTACTATCCATATGAAATTTGATTGCACTTATACACGAGAATTTTTTTCTGGTGAAAAATGTAGAAAATAATCGGCACGATAACAAAGTACACTTGTCAACAAACGTCATTTTTCCTTTCAATGACAATTTTGATATGTTCCATTTTGCAGAATCATCGCTTCATGAGATTTATATTTATAATTTTATTGTTTTTTTCATTGAGTTTTGCAATATTCTATACAAATAAGAAAATAGTAAAAAATGAACAATTTAATTGCACAAAGTAATAAAATAAATTGAATAACGTTATTTAAAATTGTTAATCTGCATCTCTCCATCTAGTGTCGAGTAGAAAAATTAATACGTGCTAGTTAATTATAAAAAATAAGTATTCACACCTAAAGCCCTCTATGAGTTCTTCTTAATTACAATAATCTGTTTTCTTATAATTTTTTTCTAATTCACTCATAGAGGGCTTTAGGTGTGAATAGGAGTCATTCGGAAAACCATTGATTTTCAGATTTATCTTTATAGTTCGAAGTCAACTTGTTAATACCCAGGTGTTTAAACAATGTAAACCAGTAGCGGATTTACCACTAAGCTGAGTACTTTGGAGTTTAGGGCAGCAGATTTTAGAAGTGAAAATTTAAAACTTTTTTATAATCATTATGTGATCGTGACTTATTATTTTAATGTAAATTTTTTTTTTATGGATGATAATAGAATGGTAACTTCGCTCGCGCTATTGGTATACGCTGGCAGGTCACCAGTGAGCGATGATAGGTGACGATGAAAGCAGGTCAGTTAGCCCATCGTGATGAATTCCACTAGAATTAACCACGATGGTTTCTTGACGGAAGTCAACCTGATAGGGTATATTACTAGCAATGGGTCAGTTAGACTCCATTACTAACAATCTCTTTCCCCCCAAGTTAGAGTATTGAATTGTGGTAGTCTGTAGAAGCGGTAAAATTTTTATAGCCCAAGGGCAGAAAACATTTAAATTTCTCACTGGTGCGAGCTATCAGATAGATACTTTAATATCTAAGTAACTAGGTATCTCTTTTTGGGTGTGGATTGTTAGTCACGTGATGTAACTACCGTCAGTCATAATATAGAAATATATACATATCTAGTGAGGTCCGCACGGGATCCCCACGTCTTTTCATTTTCAGACAAAAAACCTGTCGTAACGTTTTTCCATAAAAAAAAAAATATAAACCGTGCGTTTTTTGTGATATAATTCCTTTTTTTGCAATGCCGTAGGTGTTGTGGGTGGTAGTCACTTACCATCAGGTGAGCCGAGAGAGGAATTGTTAGTAATGAGGGATCTAACAACTCCATTACTGGCAATATACTCTATCAGGTCGACCTCCACGCGGTTCCCCCATCTTGGGTAATTCTTGTGGAATTTCAATTCACGATAGACTAACTGACCTGCTTTCATCCTCGCTTGTCATCCCTTACTGGTGCCCCGCCAGCGTATACTGATAGCACAGACTGGATAACCATTCCATTTTATCGCATTAAAAAAATTACGATATACAAGTGTTAATCGAAATACATGTTTAGACAAAACAAAAACATGTCTAACCTCTGTTTAGGTCTTAATAAAAAGAGTCTGTTTTTTTTAATAAATAAAAGTTATTTGAAGTAATAAATTTTATGAATTAATTTTGGAACATAAAATTACAACTAAACATGATTTACTTAACAATTTTTAATCACATAGCCGGAGTTCTTTTTTTGTTGGGTGAAAATGGTATGGTAGCCCCGCCTGCGCTAACGGGATACGCTGGCAGAGCACCAGTGAAGGGTGATAGATGAGAATGAAAACAGGCCAGTTAGCCCATCATGATGAATTCATCAGGAATTAACCATGATAGTTTCCAGGGGGAACCGCGATGAGGTCGACCTGGTTGGGTATATTGCTAGCAATGGGATTCTCAGTCTCCATTACTAACAATCCCTTTCCCCCCACATAGACGGAGTTTTGTTAAACTAGGTTTAGATAGACAGTATTTAAATCATTTTTATTGTAAGAGCGTCAAATATTAAATTGCCTACCTTTATAAGGTAGATAGGTATTTATTAAGTGTCTACATTGTCTATTTATATGCACTTGGTACATCTTTAAACAAACGCCCAGACATAATAAACTCGTTTCAACAACACAAACTGTAACAAACCAGTTCGATTTCACAAACGTAACGCAAACCAAAGTAGACACAATTAGATTAAAATAAAACATACTTACTGTCGGATGATGGTTGGAGGCCGAATTTTATGTGTGGTCGGTACACCGCCCGCCGAGTCAATAAAACCACTTAAATAAATAATGCGCCCATTGCAACCGTTTAATGCGATTTTATTGAGTTTCCAACAGTTTTGTCTGTGTTTTATCGAGTTTTAACAGTTTCGTCGATTAACTGTTAATTCCAAACAGATAAATTCATCAATAGGCAGGTACGTTGGTAGCCAGATTAAAATAGAATGGATTTGGGCATAGATTTAGGATGTACAGAGTACACCCTAAATTTATGCCCAAATGAGTAAAATTATAATTATAAATAAATCCAATTATAAATAAATGTACTACTATCGTGTTGTAATAATAAAAACATAACTTAATTGGCAGTAAAATTACAGTATACGGTGTCTATAACACAATTATCTTTAACACTGTGACAGACGTACGGACGGACGGACGGATAAGGGTTCCATTGTTTCGTTCTAGTACGGAACCCCAAAAAGGAAACCACAACGACTTTGCCTATTTAGGGTTCAATCCAGGACACACGCCACAGACGATGTTTCCTGAATTGAATCTAGGACCGCATTTACAAGAAGCAGCATGCATATCACTGTACTACTGTGATCAATGAAAGAGGTTATGTTTCTAGGAATAGAAAAATTTATTTATCATATGATTGATTCTATTTGAAACGCTTTCATAATTACATCATATAACTCGCTGCTTCCGACTGTGCTTTGTGTGAGAGATTGTGAAGTTACTTGATTGATGTGTAAATATTTTCGTAGCGGACAACACATTGATATTGTTTAATTCAACATGTGTGACGGAAAAGATTCGTGACGCAAATAAACGTAGACATAAGCAAAGTAGACCTATGTTTATAATTATGAAAATCTATATAGGTACCTACATATAATACAATTGTAATTAGACAATGTTTATATATAGACGATATTTAGGAACAAATTATATATGTCTTAATAAGAGCAATAGAAACAAAAACAATTTTTAGAAATTTTTACTGTCTGTACGAGTGTTAGGGGAGGGTAATATCTATATACTAGGTATGTTACAGTATCTATATATTTTTTCTTTTTTATTGGATGAAAATAGATTGGTAACTCCGCCTGCGCTAACGGGATACGCTGGCGGAGCACTAGTGAAGGGTGACCGATGAGAATAACAGGCCAGTTAGCCTATCATGATGAATTCATCAGGAATTAATCATGATAGTTTCCAGGGGGAAACGCGAGGAGGTCGACCTGGTTAGGTATATTGCTAGCAATGGGATTTTTAGTCTCCATTACTAACAATCCTTTTCCCCCCAATATCTATATATTGGCGCAATATAAAAATATTAAATGTTTATTATCCAATATATAATATCAATATGAAACCCCCCATCGAATCGAATATAGATATCTGACTAGTATGGATAACAGTAAAATGAATGATGACTTTTCCGCCTTTAGGTAATATCCAGAGAAACCTAATAAATATTTGTAAATTTCTTGGATTACACATACCATACGTATCTATGAAACTATATTAAAATCTTGAAACAATAAACGTTTCTTATCTATTCAGATCTTTCTACGTAGAAATATTGTAATTTTGTATTTATTGATTAGGGATGTCAGCCACAAGATTCTGAGATACGATTTCACTAAACCTATTTTAATTTAAAATTATATTTTAATTTGACAATTTCCTGAAATTACTGTTTTATGGACCATTATAAACTAAAATTTGTATTTCTAAATTATGTAGAAAGATTTAGATGAACGGCGCTTGAAAATCAACCCCACTGTCTTTTAGAGAATTCGCTAGATTATTAAATTCAAAAAGTGGCTCTTCTAAGTTCTCCTGTATATTTTTTATGTATGTCACAAAATATGTTCGTCAAATCTTAACAAATTTAAATAACATTTTTTTAATCGATACTACTGATGCTACTTTAGCGTTGGTAACGTAATTATGTAAGCTTTTATTTTATACTACATTTAAATCAGACAGACAGACAAAAAAATGTATTTTGGGGTTTAATAATCATGATAGTTATTTTGGAAATATATATAACCTCTCTACAGATTTATATAGATAAATTACATTTTAATAAAAATAAATGTTGTTATATGTATAAAAATAAAAGCTGTAAATTGTTATAAACTTACGAAACATATCCGTAGTTAAGTTTTTCGGAGTTACGTTACGTCCACTCGTGGGATTTTTTTTTTTGAAATAATATAATTATTGGACTATAGAATTATTACTAGGTTTAGTGTAATAGTAAAGCCTTAGAGGTGACAGCCCTGAAGAGCAGCAAAAATGTAAGTACAGCTACTGTTCTGGTATTCGTCCGTTTGTTTGTCAGGTGCGAGCCCGTGGGTGGCCTTCCGCGAACTCTTTATTTGGTAACTAATCTCCGAAATTTTATATGCCAGCTTTACTCAACTTGAATACTGTCTAGCTTCCCCGGATTTGTAATACGCATGGGAATGTAAAATGAGTTGATGGTTCGTTCGACCACTGCCTATATTTACCGAAAGGGATGATGATTTTCTTGTTATTCCTCATCAAGGACTTAAACCTCGTAGAATGGACTCTCCCTTGTGACGATCTCGAGCAAAGATAAATATAGTAGCAACTTTAGATTATATGCAACCATTTGATGCGGTATTACAGCCTCTTTTTCAATTGATCGCTGCTATATGATTTTAGACCTAAAAACAATTTAGTCATTCAATTGCATTTGTTATGCATCATGTACAGTACCTACGTAAAATTATTATTTACTCGGCATTAAGAGCGTTTTTAACTTTGGCTTATCGAAGTGTGACAACGTCACAACTATTTGTCAATTTTCAAAAACAATTTAACAATTTTTAATGTTTTCTTGTTAAAAGTTTCGTAAGTACACATTATATTTTAATATAATAACTACTGGTTTAACTTACGTATAATTAAATTGAGAAAGTCTAACTAGCCACTCATGATTAAGGATTACGAATTGATTCCAAAACAAGTCGAGATTTTTCGATCTAATTACACGTAAATTAAACCGGTAGTTATTAAAATATATTTTTCAATGTCTCTGACTGACTATTTAAAAAGTTTTCTGCTATCGAATTAAAACTTCAGTAAATAATTTATGATTAATTTACGAATACGCCGCATATAAGTCTACCACTATTGCATCTAAGTACTTCATATTTTGCTTCCAAATTTTTCAAATGCATTTTGCCCGTGACAGCTGTAATACGAATATTATTATTTTTTTTACTTTTTTATGCAATTTAGAATGTCAAACAATATTGTATGATTAACATTTTAGTTCGCTAACAGAGAAGTTTTAAAGTAATCAGCCAGAAATAATAAAAAGAAAGAAAGAAATATTTTTATTCAAGTAAACTTAGATTTAGGCATTTTTGAATAGTAATTTTTTTCATTACCGCCCATTCGGAATGCAATTTCAGCCAAGAAGAATAAAGACTCCAAATGCCCAATAATTAATAATTTTACATATTGTATACGGTACATTTTAGTATCAGGTATCTGACAATATTTAGCAGTCCTGCTCACTTCTCGTAAATGGTTGATGTTAATAAAATTTTCAAAATGAGGTTAGAGATGTCGTAATGGCGTTCGATAGGCAATATGCTACCACAGACTCTGAGAACATAGTATAATTGTAATTATCCTCAAATGATTTTTTTTTTTAATAATGAAAATTGAATGATAACCCTGCTTATGTTATAGGTATATACTGGTTAGGTGCTAGTAAGTGATGAGAGGTGAAGATAAATATAAAGACAAGTCCATTAGCTTGTTGTGACGAATTCCTGGTGGAATTTACCATGACGGTTTCCAACCAGGATCGCGTGAAGGTCGATCAGGGTATATTGCTAGAAATAGGCAAGGACAGAAGGATAAGAGTAACAAAAGTTTTTATCCAATTACAATGTCTTGTTTCATCCATATTCATAACTCGTATCTACCAGTGAAAGTACATAAACAGTTTTTTTCAAAGAAACTTGCGTAGAAAAACGAACAAAGCTGTGTTTGTGTGTGTAATACATTTAGAGTATTAAACACATTATTACTCTAAATATTAATTTATGATCTTGATGGGCTAGTTGATGAGGTGCTAATTGAAAATCAGCGTTTCTGCTTCTGCAGGAACTTTAAGCGGAATCAGTTTCCTTTTTCGTTTCCATAACACTGACCGATTTCAACTACACTTTATATATAAATGTAAACTTTTTTTTTCTAATTTTTTTTTTATGTTGTTATTATTTGCAGTTTTAGTATATGTAAGTGTTGTGGATTATTGATATAAATTTTCATTCATTCATTCATTCAAAAAGAAAATGATGGGCCTCCCATTAAAAGTAACTTGGTAGTAGCTCAAACCATGTTACTATGGAAAGCTCAATTTTTTGTTTCTAAATCCTTGTTACTTTGGTAAAAATGTCTAGTTTTACTGGATGAACATTTTTTTTATTTTTTTTTTATTTCTTCTAATGTTAGATAATGTAATTAAAACAAATAGCGCTTTTGATTAATATTACTGTAGTACTATTACTTATATTATGGTAATACTATAAAGCATATATCCATGTGTTATGGGGAGTGAGCGATTGATTATTTGGAGTGAAATATTCACAAACTGATATAAAAATGCTGAAAATTAAACAAATTAACATGAACAATAATTATTTATATTATTTTCTTAATTATAACGACCTTGGTTGACTAGCAGTGTATCTATATTGAAACAAATTAAGTATTTTTATTAGTTATCTCGTTCTAATAGTACAAACTTTGCTTACTTATATTTATGATATGTCCAGTAGTATTTATATATTTATTTATATTACATTTTACTAGTTACTCACCTAAGTCCATAGCATCTGTAGCGCCCATCATCTGTGCGTAGTCGTGTAGGCACATCGCATTAGTTGTAAAAGCTATCATTGCGCCAATTCCGCATTTATTTATTTTAAAATAATTTATTTTAGTTCGACTCAACATCTGCAATTAGAAGTATTAGGAGTCGGGTTACAGTCGTGAGCAGTGGACCGGACTGAGCAATATGGAACCAAAATTTATATTTACTAGAGTAATAAATGAGTTTTATTACGAACAAATTAAAAGGATTTTATCTCATCTATACTAATATTATAAAGGAAAAAAAATCGTATTTTTGTATGTTTGTAACGAATAAACCCAAAAATTCTTTTTATTCTAATAGTAGAATGCTACATTACTCTTAAGTATCATTATTTTTTTAAAATTGTATCTACCCGTGTGAAGCCAGGCCAGATTGCTAGTTAGACATAAAAGTCTGGGCAGACAAGAAAACACAAAGACAATTTTTTTCCGCGGACAATCGTCTTTTTTACGCAAACCCCAAGATTCATATTAATGTTAATGGGTAATTAAATAGAAACGACATTATATTTTTACGCCTAAAACAAAAGTTAGTAGTGATAAGTTTTTGCATAAAATTGTCATATTACCTATCAACTATTTTAGCACAAAACTAACAATTTTTTTGGAGAGCGACACACAATATAAATAGTACTGATTTTGGGGTCACTAAGGTTACTCGATTCTAGGTTTAGGCTAAGTTCTAATTTATAAATATCTTAAGTTCAGATAATACACAGATTTTGGAACCAATTTGTCTGCATGACGGGACTGGTAACCCACATTACTAACAATCCCTTCCCATCGGCTCCTCACTATTTTTTTTAATAGGCTTCCCCTGGAAGGCGTTTGTATTCTGTGTGCTTGGTAAACTTTCATATATTGTTTTATTACTTTCCATCTGCTCGTCACTATTAGGTTGGATTCAAATGCTGGGTTTATTTTTATAAAACAGCAATAGTTGATGTCAGTAGATGATACTATGATGTCTTTTAGATAGAGCTGGGTGTCAACTAATGCCTCTGTCTACTTTAACATAGTTAATAATTCAAAGTATAATTTTAATACGTTTACCTGTATCATAACAATCGATTTCTTAATATGGTGTTTGGAACAGTAATCGGTCCGCAGTGAGGCGAAAATAACTTAAAATATTTTATTAATTTTGTATCGTATTCCGATGCACTAGGGTTTAAGAGTTTCATACAAACGGTTAGACGTTTCGGCGACGATTACAAAGGCTCGCGACGTTTCCGCTGCGTTCCCGTTGTTTATGTTACACAACGCATTAACATTTTGTTTTCCACATTGTACTAAGAACACTACATTACGCTTCTGAATTCATAGAGTAGAATGATGTACAGAGAAATAATTGTGTAAGTATTTTTTTAATGGGTGAAGATAGAATAGTAATCCCGCCTGTGCATATTTGTATATGTTGGTGGAGCACCAATAAGAGATGACAGGTGAAAATGAAAATAGTTTAGTTGCCTTAACGTGACGAATTCAACAAAAATTAATGATGTTGGTTTCCAGGGAGAATCGCATGAAGGTCGACCTGATATGGTGTATTGCTAGCAATAAAATTTTTATACTCTTTTCCCCTAGATATCTAAATAAATAAATTTATATTTTTCCATTTTCAAATATCGTATTTTTTTGTTATTTGTGACAATCTGATCCTATCTATTATTATTGCTATTAATGATACTACTAAATGTGTTATGAGAGATTATAGAATAACGATGACAGAGCATACTCGAGTTATCCGCTATAGCTTGAATAATGACCTCTAATTAGAGGATTTTAGAAATAAGAAACCTTCCAACATTAAATACTCAGAGGTTACAAAAATAAACGAAAAAAAAAACTGACAAAGCCACACAGATTAGTATATTATATATACATATCTGGTTGTCATTATTATAGCAAATAATAATCAAATATTTTTTTTTATATACAGATTATGATACTCGATTGTTAATGAATATACTAACTAGTATCCATATATTACTTTTTATATACATAAATAACTATTTTACGTTTTTATTCGCCAATTTTATATTAGATGCTACAGAAATATAACAGTAAACTCTGACGATCAGGTTACTCTATGTTTTTAAGAATCAAAGCGCTGGCGCTTTTCCAGGCCCAGTTAAAGACAACTAAATCTATCTTTGATCAATTGTCCACTATCACGGTATATCACGAGGGTACTGTGTGTGTCGCGTCATTGTTCGTAAAGAATCTTAAATATTAAGTACATACCAGAGGGGGACTTTGTACAAAAGTCGTTTGCTTGGGTACCTCTGTCCCATTCGTGTTTCAACCGTAAAGCAGCTATGTTTGCACGACTGTGTTTCGGTTTCAAGGGTGGGATATGGCATGAATTTACAGGGTACAGAGGAATAACACCTGAGTCCTTAGGAATGGCAACCCATGGGGGGTATCATGTGTTAAACAGTATACTCTGTTATGTCCATGGTACTGCTCATGTTTATAGGCGACCGTTACCACTTTCCATCAGGTGGGCCGTCAGCTTGTTTGCCATTCTAAGTTGTATAAAAAAACCTAAATTTTTAGATTTACTGTGAGTTCTGCATAGGCAACTAAATGTCTGATAGCCATAGGTAGCCAAATACATATATTATTATATCGGCCGTTAACGTTCTATCGCTGAACATAGGCATTCCCCATTTTGGGGGAGGCCTATGTTCAGGAGGGTTTTGCTAGTAGTTGCCATACTTGGCAGGCGAGTTGGCAATCGCAGTTAAACTTTGGTGATGTTTTCAGAGGGGCGCTGTTGCTTATCCTTCCAATATTAAATTCCTAAGGGAATTTGTGTATACATACACAATAGAAGAATAAATTCAGACCAATAAGGCATGCTCATGAATATGATAGTATAAAGGCATTAGACATTATATTCTCTACCTATTACGCAAGGTATTTCACAATAAGATAAATAGATAGAACGTTAGTATTGTGCAAGAATCGATCAGCTAAATATAGCTACTTACCTAATAAATACGCATTAACCGTTTGAAGGATATCTGTATAGGTTAAGAAATGTACTTAACTTTAGTAATGAGAAATAAAGAGAAAACACAAATATCAGGTCAAGTAGTGTGGTTAACCACAATACCATGAAGATCGTCATTTAAAAGTTTACTACTAAATTATAGTTTATTTCAATAGAAATATTTTTTTATAAATTGATAAAAATGTAAATAAATGAATAATTATTCCCACTATAAAATAGTCTGCTGATGTCCAATAGTAATAGATACAAATAAAAAATCGATTAAATTATTCGATTTGTTGCTAATGTTAATTAGAGAGTGTTTCAATAATAATTCCAACAAAATGGCATTCTTTAAGTTCTGTGGAAATAGAGTATAGTATTTTCTTCGTATTATATTCCTCATATCTGAGAATTTTTATTAAAGGGTGAAAATGCAGTGGTAACCACGCCCGCGCTATCGGTATACACCGACGAGGCACCAGTGGAAGATGATAGGTGAGAATGAATGCAGGTCAGTTGGCCCACCATGATGAATTCGACAAGAATTAAACATGATGGTTTCCATGGGGAACCGCGCGGAGGTCGACCTGAAAGGGAATATTGCTAGTAATGAGGCTATTAGATTACTAACAATTCCTTTCCCCCCATATCTGAGAATTACGATTATAAACAATTTTCTCCCATTCAGCACATTGTTACCATCACTGCCTTGTTAATAGCATCACATCATTTCGGAGAGGTACGTCTACTAGGTCGTCTACTTTGTAATTGCCCCAAAATAAGCAGCTTTTCTAAACTGTGCTTTGGTAGATAAACATATAATATGTCCGAAAAAGGTCAGATTACTAAATGATTGTAGATAAACTAATATAGTTATCATCATCATGATATCAGCCGTTAACTGTTCACTGCTGAAAATAGGTCTCCCTCTAATGGGGGTACTTTATTAGTAGTTGCCACCCTTGGCAGGCGAATTGGTAACCGCAGTTAGGCTTTTGGAAATATTTTAAGAGATATTATTTATCCTTCGAACATTAAGTTCCCTTAGTTGCCTCTTACGAATCTCTCGGGAAAGAAAGGGCTGACCAATTCTATGCCGGGACCACATGACAAAAATACCGACCTATTATTATACGAACTGCTATACGGTTATAGAGAAAATGCGGATTTAGGTTTATTAGCAGTTGTAGATGGTCTGTAGACTATTGCGAACTAACTGTGCTGTACTCTCGAAGTGCTACAGAAGTGTTTAAAACGACCGCTATATCGCAGCTCGTGTAGTTATTAGGGCGGAACTGAAACTGGGCGAAGGGGAGTTTTCTTCATAATCATGAGCTGTTTTATTACTCTTCATTCAAATGTATTAAAAATAAAATATATCACCGTGTGAAGTAGGAATTTACCAATTTATTGCTTGATAAGTATGTCTGAATAATTAGAATTAATTTGTTGTATTAGA
Organism: Galleria mellonella; assembly: GCF_026898425.1. Lineage (NCBI taxonomy): Eukaryota > Metazoa > Arthropoda > Insecta > Lepidoptera > Pyralidae > Galleria > Galleria mellonella. The sequence goes on from NW_026442062.1 coordinate 4,623,042, forward strand.
ATTAGTATGTGGTCGAATAACAATATTTACTAACGGTCGACTAAATACTATTAGTAGAAGCTTTATGTCCTTCCAAAGATTTTTACTATTAGTCGTCAATCTTGGCATATTATAAGTTCAGTCAATGAGGAATAATCTAGAAATAATACATTTATGAACTTCCGCAAAATATACGTTCCGTTTTTGTAAACAATAAATCAGAATATAGTTAATTATACTAATAAGATCTTATGATTTAAATTGTTTTCAAAATGTCAGAGACCCAGAATTCTCTCTATCTTACATTGAAGAAGGTCAAAAACAAAATAAAAAAAAATAGTTAAAGAATTTATGGTTGTAGTACATATTTATTTTAACGAAATATCTTTTATAATGGACTCGCTATTAGCTAAATTTAGAAACCAGAATACTCTCAAAAAAGCTTAAAGCTTTTGTACAAAGTTTCCCTCTGGTTAATCTTCGCATATTCATATCTTCGCAAAAAGACCATAAATTAAACAAAGCTAGCCACTAGCCGGACAAGTTTCTTTATAATAGTATAGTGAATGACAGCAGTAAGGTTTGATTCGTATTTTAATAGTTAATATCTTAGTACATTTTTTCAATTTTTATAAAAAATTCTGAAATTATTACACACGAAAGCAGAATGTGTTTAATACTGAGTTGTTCACAAGTATCTAATGGGTAAAATAGTCTCTATAATGTAAGAACACCGCTTTTACATCCCTAAAATACTCGGTAAAGTAATAATACACCAATATACATTTAAACACGACGTTGAAATTACATGTGTGTTAAAAAAATCTTAGACACCTATTAAAGTAACCCGCCTCTTTCAGTCAAGGCAGAACGTAAACATTGTCTTAACACGAACGACAAAAAAATATTAATAGGTACGTCATGTGCAGTGTCTTCTCGGAAACTAGTTAATTATCCCTCATAAACTAATAAAAGGTAGGTAATATAACGTAGAATATGTTATGGTGTAAAACGTTAGGGGTTAACTTGTGTTTTTTATTGTAAATTGTTATAAAACTTTTCAGCACCTCTTTTTATATTTAATGTTAAGTTTGATCTATCTTTAATTTAAAACTATTAATAGAATGAAATAATAATAATATGGTCTGTGTATAGGTATAGATATCAATGTAAAGACCATATATTTAAATAACTATATGGTAAAGACAATGCGATTAATCTATCGACGAACCACCTTCTTTTTATATTTATATTACCGAATGTAGAGTATTAATTTATATATATATATATATATATATATATATATATATATATATATATATATATATATATATATATATATATTATACTGTGTATGAACAAAAGACCATAGATAACTATATGGTAAAGACTTATTATTATTAAATGTAAGAGTTTGAAATATTATATACAGGTTCCAATAAGTAGATACTTTATTATTTTTGTCCATGAAAAATATTTTTCTAATATAATATCGGATATATGGCATTTTAAACGGAGGAAACCAACTTTGGTTCTACCACAAGAATACATTATTTTGATGGTTCTATTATTACGTAATTAATATAAGAATGGACAAATTAATTGATTATATTTTTCAAGAAAAAATGGCGGGAAATCAAAATAGCCTATATTTTGATTTATTCTATATCTTTTATATAACACAGGAGGCAAACGAGCATGCAGCTCACCTAAGATAGTAAGTGACTACCGCCGCCCATGATCACCCACAACACCAGAGGCATTGCAGGTGTGCTGCCGGCCTTTTAAAAAGGAATATACTCTTTTCTTGAAGGTCATGATGTCGTATCGATTCGGAAATATTGCTGTTGGAAGTTGATTCTAAAGAGTGGCTGTGTGTGGAAGAAACTGTCATCAAAAACGCACGGTTTAGGACCGCCGCTCATCCAGATAATTGGGATGGAACTTTAGTTTGTGGCGGGTTGTACGGTGGTGAAAATCAGCAGCAGGTATAAATCCGAACAATTCCTCAGAACACGTCCCATGATAAATTCGCTAAAGGTGCACCGAGATGCAACATCTCTGCAGTTTCAGTATATCGAGTCGGATAGTAAGGCGCTGATCATCAATAATTTCATTGCTAGTATAATAATTTATGTAAAAGTAGTGTTTTCAACTGCTTCAAAAAGAAGGAAGTTTTTAATTCGGTTGTATATTTTTTACGTTTGTTACCTTATAACTCCATCAGTCCATCAACCGATTTGGAAAATTCTTTTTTTATCTGGAAGTTACAGATTGGTGCTATAGGAATTTTATTAAAATCAGTTCAGCAGTTTTATCACAATTTATGTAGATTTTTTTGTGGCACACATTCTTTAATTATCATATATGTTCTTTAATGATATTTCTTTGAAGAATATACGATCACGTACAGCGTTTGTAGTATTACATGTTTCTAGGTTTAGTATTTAGGTCTATGTGTTGATAATATTATGTCAGTAAGGCAAACAATCAGTCAGTCTTATTTTCCTTTGATAAATTAAATAAATTATTTACAATCTATAAATATTTGTAATCATCTACGACTTATTTAAATTTGAAAATAGTTGACAACCGCAGTTAGGCTTTTGGTATCAACACCTATAATACATATTTATTCTTAAACACACCTTTAAATTGTTTATTCAATGCCTCATGGTATAGAGTGATATTAGAGGCTATTATAGATGGACATTACAAAGTGAACTGAATGAACATTCGTTTCATCTATGTGCCATGTACGTTTATCTTTCAGTAGCGTAAACTTTTCATATGTTTCTCCTACCTGTTTACTGCGGTCGGAAGTACTGAGCGCTCGTTCACACCGCCTGCGACTAATCGTGTTAGTAACTGGCCAATTACTTGACTTGCCACTTGATTACTTGATTTAGTAAGTACATCTTTTGCGTTTATATTATTACAACATTCTGTTTATGGAAATAAATACGTAGTTAGTGTAGACAGCGTACGTTGCACAAGTAATGGAAGTATATCTCTGTTAATTAATTTTAATACATTCATTTTTCAATAAATTAATCGGGGTATGTTTACATTAAATATATGGCCTTTATAAATCGTTATGTAAGCCATAAGCTATTTGATCATAATAATTGAGGCAAGTCAAGCCGATTCTGATAATGGTTGAGTCTATATTGTTTCATAAGAATAATTATGCAAAGAGATATATTTAATGTAATAGGTATCACTATAATATTCTCTTTAACTCGAATGAATGACTTGTAAAATCATCCTCGTATAAGCCGTTAAATGTCTACTGCTGAGCATAGGCCATCCCCATAAGGGAGAATTTGCCAGTAGTTGTCTCGTTTAGTAGACGGATCGGCAATCGCAGTTAGGCGTTTGGCGATGATTTAAAAGAAATGCTACTACCCATTCCTCAACAATTAATTTCCCTTAATCGCCTTTTATGAGACTAAGAAAGAATGGCCTATTCTGAATTCATACCGGGACCACACGGCAAATGAATTGTATGATAGGTGGTATATTATAGGTTCTTGTGGGATTAAACAAAATATGTAATTTATGTAAACTGTATTTTTAAATACATCTGTAAACGAAAGTGCTTTACTAATCCTGAGTGTTTGCTTGATCCAATATCTACTTTATATGCAAATACAACGCTATATAAGTAAACCCATTTGGTTGCGGTCTTTTATAACGTTTGTTTGTCTAGTTTGTTAGCAGTAATTTTTAGAGAGAAATTTCTCTAGCTGCTATTTCCCTTGATAATTTATTTCATACTATCTTCTATGTAAACAGACCTCGTACCAAACAGACGGGCGAGTAGTCTATGTCGGTTTTATTTTTAATCAAATGCGCGCACGTGTGGCTCGAATTGTTTGTATGGGGTTAATTCTGTCCGCCAACGCTTTGTGGTCTTCAGTCTCCACAGCTAATTGATTCCTAAACGGTTGAGTTTAGTTGAAAGCTAGTTAATGATTGAGTTATTGTATGAAGTTAGTGATTTAAGTAAAGTGATTATATTAGACATAATATAATTTAATAAGTATTTATTGAAGAAATATTATATTGTTCTTTTGAAAATGAACAAAATAGTTGACGATTTTTAATAAAATATATAAGATATAAAATAATATTAATTTAAATTACGGTTGCTATATGCTAATAGTATGTGGCAACCGTTTCCTAATATGAATAAAATTAGTGCACAATGTATTAAAAAAGCCTATAACATAAGGTTTTGGTATGGTAATTCAGGGGTGAAACTATGGTCATTTCTACTTATTTAGTATATATATATATATATATTTAAAGCGTAAGTTATGTATGTTTATATAAAAAAAATATGATATGTATGTATGTGATATAATATGTTATATTGTGTTTATTATTCTTTCTAGATTGAATTGATTATCAAGGGAAATAGCAGCTACAGAAATTTCTCTCTAAAAATTACTACTAACAAATTAGACAAACAAACGTTATAAAAGACCGTAACCAATTAGATTAGATTTCTATTAACCCTCGAATTCTATTAACCCCGACAGAAATAGCCATACAAATAGCGACTGCTTGCTATTGAAGAAAATAAAAAAAAAAAAAATGCAACGTTACAAAATGTTTCATTTTGAAAATGAATGTAGAATAAAAAAAACAAAAGTGGATTTGAATAACGGGGCCAAGAAGTTCAGAAAAATTAAATTATTACCTACAGGAAATTACATAATGAGCATTTTTTTACGACTAACTATATATAATGTTGTACTAATTAATACTTTAATATAAATTAAGGTTAATGTAAATTAATAACAAAGATATTCATTAGTAGTTTTTTTTTTTAAATAAAGTGCTTAAAAAGTTTTACTCTGCTAAATTACTAGATAAACAACTATATACAGTCCAATATCCATAATACTTGCTTACTTTTTGTTTTAAATATAATTAATTACCCATAATTACTATTTTTCAACGCGCGTAGGTTTATATAGTGTAATCACGGCGTAGGAAGTCTTGTTTAGTTTACGACTAATTTAAATTTATTCACATTGCCCGTTGAAATATTGGCCAAACAAAACATCGGCCCAACAAAATATCATTTGTTTACAATTGTGTTCTCACTGTTTAATTTCCATTGATGGTTGATGTGACATTAAAATATAATTTGTGTGTTATAAAACAGAAATGGTTTGTGTGTATTTTGCTGAGATTAGTAGCTTTTGTTTTAGAATTGATGAAATAATGTTTGCGTTTTGTTTCAATAATTATTTAGAGTGATAGTCTAAAGGTGTGATGTAGTGGTCATTATACCTTCATCATCATATTAGCCATTTACTATCCACCGCTAAACATAAGCTTTCCCCATAAGCAAAGTTTTTCCAGAAGTTGCCATGCTTGGGTTTGGCAACCACAGGTAGGCTTTTAGTGATGTTTTAAGAGGGACGCTACTGCCCATCCCTCCACTCTTCAGTCGTCTCTTACGACACCCACGGGAAAGGAAGGAGTGGCCTATTTTATGCCTGGCACATCCAGGCGATGTGTGATCGTTTAAACTTGATATCGTACGTATTTCCTTTTTCAATATTGCACCTTTAAATAATGTATGAAGGTCCATTTATTTTTGAATATAAATTTTTAGATTTGAAATTTTGGAGAATTATCGTCGTGAGAAAATATTTTTAAACTACTAAGCGTATTAAAAAGAAAAATAATTTGCTTGTATTTCATTGTGTGTATGTAGGTATTACGCGACGAAGTATCATGTAATACTCGTATTCACCTAAACTAATTTTAAACATTACTTTTTAAATGAATAGGATTTATTGCCGTATCATTAAAATATTTATTTTATGAGGCCAAATCTTAAATTTACATTTAAATAGGCATCTATATTCTTCATTGACTCTAATATAGTAATACTTATATTTAAATAAAAAACATATTTAAAAGGATTCTCTACTGTAATTAATAATAATATGTAAAGCGAAACACATAAATAAAAAAATATAGGGCAATTAAGAACCTTGTTGTAAGCACTAGACTAAAAAGTTAAGTCATTTAATAACATTTTACTTATGATAATAGGTCAGTCGAATTTCTCATCAAACTTGTAACTTTGCTACTAACCATATTACTGGCCATACAACATATAAAAATAATGTTCCATTTTCAAACATTTTACGAGGCGCGCCCGTATAAACCTGTGAACATACAAAATTAGGAGCGTTCACACGTGTGTACGTTTGTTTGTGTTCAAGTGTTCGTGTCGCCGTTTATTGTTTTATGACAATAATAAAACTTGCGTTTATTTAATCTACACACTGTGGCTACGTGATTGCTACGTACCTACATTACGCCAATCGGTTCTCTATAATGTTTTTGGGTACTTTTAATGTATGCCTTTCATTACTCGACATCCTTCTCTCGACATTTCAATTATAATTGGATATATTTATTATTCTAAATTATTATTTGTGATCAGCGTAATGTTTTACTTTTTTGTTCATCTTTATTTGTATTAATTTTAGTATTTACTTTCTTTCTGGCCTTATCATTTTTAATATGATTTTCTTAAAAAGGTTACTAACTTTTCTGTCATTAGTATCACTATCAAACCTACTCTGATATAGTCATTCTCAATCTTGTCACTCCATATCTCCATCTCAATATTCGTATCTCAACAGTCATCTTTCGTCTGTTACTTTTATTTATCAAAAAATAGCTACTTCAATTGCGACCAGTTTTATAGACTAAAACGGGAATAAACCTTATTAATAAAAATATATATATCAAAATCGTTTCAAAATTCGCGAAAATACTACAGCTCTCTTTTTATTTAAGGGTTTTCTCTTGTCGATACAATTAATTTATGCATTTTTTTCCAGCCAGTTTTATCCCAGGTCATATCTTTGACCTATCTATACGATATAGTACCTAGTGTTTACTTTATCTGACCCATGTAGTTATTCCTCGGTATATCTACAAATGCATATAAAAATCATCGAGATTAGTACCTCCTTTTTAAACTCGTTTAAACATTGATGTTATCACATCTGCTGCGAACAATTTACACGTAATTACTGACGCTGGTTATTCATAAACAATCCAAAACCATTAGGGCACTGTTATAATTTTAGATTTTAGGAATGCTCCAGGTTAATTAGCTTACTAATGGCACACGCAGCCTACATACCTCGTTCCCGACGACTACACAAATATTTACACTTTTCTTTTAGCCGATTACCAAAGGAAGGCGGGGAATGTTTTTCGGCTGTATTATGTATGTATGGGATTTTTGCACATAATTAGCTAATAGATTTTATTGAATTCACTACTAGTCAACCTTGGGGATGAACAGTAAATCACGATCGCGGCTATTATTATTAGAATAAGTAAAGAAAATAACAGCTAATAATGTATACTTATACACAATAAATCATGTATATATAAATAACATAAAATGATGATTATTATACACATATATTTTTTATTTATTTATTTTATATAAATATAAAGGAATATTTATTTGAAATGTAAATAATATATAAATACTATATATGTTGTAATGAATACATAAGGTAAGCACGGACTTTTCTTTTGAATATGGATTTACTTGGAAGCTTTCGGATACCTTCAGGCAGTGCATTTCAGAGTCGTGAAGCTTGGAAAAAGAAAAACATAATGCCAAATTTGTAAAGTGGCGTAAGGAATGAAAGGGAGTTATTAGAAGGGCAATCTTCATTATTTATATAGATTATGAAAGTTTCGGAGACACCGAAATTCGTGTGAAATGTGTCGATACATTATTTTTAATTGTAACAGTGCTATGAATTAATTGACAATGTAACTTGTAGTAAGTAATTTCATAATTAAAAATATTGTTTGTAACTAATAAATATATCGGTATATATAAATTACTCTATTCGTATCGAAAACTTAAGATAATTATTCACAATTTAAGATTTTCCAAAAATGAACAACTATAATACAATAATTATACTCTTCAAGAAAAACACTACGAATTTGGTTATAATAATATAGGTATACCTATGGAATTAACTCTTGGGTACATCCACTCTTACATGAGAATGTAAACCCTACATGGAACATAAAAAGAATAACTGAAATCGATTCAGAATTATCGGAGATACTTATCTTGTAACATATACACAAAAAAAATTTTAAAACCTTGTGGCGAATTCGTCTCCTTCTTTTTTGTAGTCTTCTTGTATTTGTATATGTATTTTTTTTATCTTTTTTCACTGTGCATCTATGTCTGTTGTTGTTTGTGTGCTGTAAGTAATGCAAATAAATTATCTATCTTGATCTTGAGTTTTCTGTCCTATTTTCTCTTTAGGATTTTTATACCTCTTCCAGAATTATGCTATATCCATACACAAAATGAATTACGAGACATTATAGACTCCTAATTATATTTAAATATCTTTGCTTCAAATTTCCCCAATATAATTTTTGTAAATTCATTTCATACGATATCATTCAAAATTCTATATCTATTTTCGACTTTAATAGAAAATCTTCTGCCTTATTTTGATTATTTATGTAGCTCGTGAGCAATTAAAAACCCTGACAGTGTATTAAACTTTTGGATATCAGTGTCAATCAGTATATGTAACATGGAGGTTGGAATTTTTGGAGAAGATTTAATATTTCATAAATATTTATTATAATAGTTACAATAAATATGTGAATGAAATAAAAGAACATTTATTTGATCCCTTAATTATATGATCCTTCATGTAATTTGGTTTGTACATTTAAAAAAATATATATAATCAAAGATATAATTAAGTATTCCACAAAAAAAAAAAAAAAACTTCTATTGTGACAAAATAAATTGTGATTTAAAAACTAAACAACTAGACCGATTTTAATAAAAATTCTATTGGACTAATTTGCATGTATATTTTTTCATATAAATAAATAATTTTCCAAATCGATTTACAACTTACGGAATTATGCGGTATCAAACATAAAAATATACAATAGAATTGAGAACCTCCTTGAAGGCAGATTGACGACAATTTGCTAAGTACCTATCCACTGCATTATTATATACTTAGGCAACATATGGCCGATGGTCAGACCACCACTAAAACAAGGACCTACCCTCAATTTGAGATATTATTTTATTACCTGCTCCATGTAACTTGAAAATACTTCGAAAACATAGTTCATTTGTGAGCATCGTTTACTTAACAGTCAGTTAGTACGTCAAAATAGCTAGTGGTTACGCGTAGTATTCAAAATATTTGATTGTTTTGCCAACCGAAGGGATCATTTACAAATAGTGAGTGCATTAGCGCAACCGCCCACCTTTTAATTGTGATTGATAGGTCGATTGTTTCTTTATACACTTGCAGTTCAATGGCCGGTTTATATTTAAAATTTTAGAAATATTTGTTTTTGTTATGCAATAGATTTTTAATCTGTTCTAATAGATTTAAAATTGTAAAGATTTTTAAGTTTATAAAGATTTATATATATTTGATATAGCGTACCTCTTCGTACTTCTACTCCTATTCGTAAGGAAGAATGTTTTCTCCTAATTTTTAGACTTAATTTTGCCAAAAACAGCTATGTTTCGTAAATGATCGCTTCAAATTAGATTTGCGAAGTGTGCAGATGCAGACTCCTTAATTACTTGTTTCTATTTCATCGTACACGAACCGTTCAGAAAACCTTGAGAGTACCAAAAAGAATTTAGAAATATGTAAATCAAAATCTTATTCAATTAATATTTTTATTAATTAGTTCAACCATAATTGTAATATTTATCTAGAACTAAAAGATTTTAAAGAATATAAGAATTTCTACAATGAATAATTTTCTTCGCTGGCTATGTGAAATTTTACAAAATTAACTACATTTTACAATAGGGACGAACGAGTGTTGAGAAGTTAGCAATGCGGTCACGTAAAGTACTCGTAGTTGAGCACCGACAAATAAAAAGCTGATCCAGTATCCGCCAATGGCATCTCAGCACTCAACTAAGACATACAGAATGTTCTAAAAATAAATAAGTTCTTTACTTGGTTCAAAATGGCTTGGGATTTAAATTGTGATCCTGGGATCCCAAGATAAAATTACAGCATTTTTCTGACCAATAATATTGAAACAAGAATTAAAAAATTTAGAGGATCTTAATAACGAATAACGGTTTTACTAGCTCCGTGTTTCAATGGTCCCTTAAAGTAGGATTAAATTTAAATCTCCTTTTTTTTTAAATTTTTGTTTAATAATTATTAATTAATTTAATAATTATTGTCATCGTTTCGTGTCTCGAAAAACACATAAGATCATCCATCCATATAAGCTTGTACAAATGCCTTTAATACAAAAGTTTCATTTAATTTATAACCAAAAACTGATACACAAAGTACCTATATGATATTGTAGCGTTTATTTAAGATCGTATCTATGGATACGCCGGCCCTCTACTTACAGTCTGATCAGACTCTACAAATAACTCATTTATAAAAGGCAAGTATGTAATTTAATAAAAAAGAAAAAGGAAATACTGTACCCTACTAAAATCGGTTATAAAGTTATTTAGTTGCTAAATTGCTCGTCGTCATCATCATATGAATAAATTAGTAATATCCAAACTAGGTTTATCACTTTAATAATAAATAGATTGTTGAATAAAGTATTGCAATTATTTATATTGATTTTACTCGCGTTTTAAATTCGAGAATGCCCGACTATTTCCGAACATGGTACGAGCCTTTATATAAACCGCGCTCATGAAAAAACTTTACTGATAAATTATCTAGCAGAGGAAACAATAACACCCCATAAACAGAAAGTGCCTCACCGATAGCCAATAAACTGTCCGCGGTCAGGTGTGACGCGGTCCGGAGTGAGGGGCGAGAGGTGAGGGTGAATCGGTCAGGGTGGGGCGAACGACAATCGTGCCCTAATGAGTCGCTCTAATAACAATTATCTACCTACACTTTCTGTTAACTTTGTGCCTGTTCTTCTATAGGGTTGAGTATTTTATTAAAAAATATTTAATTATTTAACTTATTTATATTAATATATTCTATAATAGGTCTTCTTAATTTCTCTAGGTTTACGAAGTCAAACAATATATTCATATCATAGTATTCATAGGACTCAGTAAAGAACTGAGTAGGTACTATCAGTCTCTATTCTTGCTTTTTTTGCTTCGTTCATGTATTTACGCTAATGTGACTTTTAACATCTTGATTATTTCTTCAAATACATTTTTTTTTAAACGAAAATAGAATGAAAACCCACTCCGCTAGATGTCATATCGCAAAATGCACGATAGTTATACGAGTATCAGTACATTAATATGTTGTTTAATTTTATTTATTATAATTGTAGTGAACTGGGGGGAAAGGGATTGTTAGTAATGGAGACTGAGAATACCATTGCTAGCGATATACCCAACCAGGTCGACCTCCTCGCGGTTCTCCCTGGACACTATCATGGTTAATTCCTGATGAATTTATCATGATGGGCTAACTGACCTGTTTTCATACTCATCTATCACCTTTCACTGGTGCTCCGTCAGCGTATCCCATTAGCGCAGGCGGGGTTACCATACCATTTTCGCTCATCAGAAAAAAAAAATTGTAGTGAACTTGTACTTAATAGTAGGGAAACTAAATATGCCATAAAATATGATAATAAGTAGTTTTATTTTATTGATATTATATCTATATCTATTAATAATGACCTATGGAACCGAAAAATGGTCCTACACTGTTGTCCATACGGGCAATGCAAAAGCATCAAGTTACTCAGCGAGCTATGGAGAGCGTTATCTATGCTCGGAGTTTTTTTACGTGATAGAATCCGAAATGAGGAAATCCGCGAAAGAACCAAAGTGAAACAAAACATAGTCCGAAGTATAAGCAAGCTAAAGTGGCAATGGGCTAGTCACAGCTTGAAGAACTGACAACCGAAGGGGAAGAAAAGTTTTGGAGTGTCGGCTCCGTATAGGCAAACACAGTGTAGGACGACCCCTCGCTAGATGTCAATTGCATTCCAGGGAATCAGTGAATGCAGGTGGTTCAGGACCGTTCCTTATGATAGTCTATGAGGGAGGCCGATGTTCAGCAGCGAACAGATAACGGCTGACGTGATGAGGTTATATCTATCAATATCATACAAATCTCATTGAAATATTCATAATAAATTAAACAAGGTATTGAACCACAAAAACGTGCAAATTTTTAAAATTCACACTATTTTCAATAGTTACCAACCCTACATAGCAAATAATAGGAAATTTGTTTTCCGGTTCGGTAGCGCGTTCCAATTACGAGATTAACGAATTATTTCCACTTTTTTCCTTCTCCGACCCCTCCCACTGCCCGTTCCCGCGCCCATCGCACCCCCTCTTACTCCTTGGTAATTCCTCGAGGCGGTTTCCGCCTATTGAATCTCTTTTGATTAGCGTTCTTTCCCGTTTGAAGCTAAATTGGTTCGCGCCGTCACGTCCAGGCAATCGGCGATGTATTGAGCATTTTGTACTTATAAAGAGTTCTTTCTATTGGAATTGCTTCGAGTTTTAGGTGGAAAATTGGGCAGTTCTCTGGTTTCTTCAAGATTTATTCTATAAGTAAATTAATAAAACGATGAAATTAGTAAGTACTTAAAATTTTATAAATCCTTATTATAACTTTATTATTAAACTATTAGTTAATAAAATATATAATAAATCGTAGATTTTAGTATCTTTATTAAAAGGTCACTATTTCTAGATAAAAAATTGCACCGGTCTATAAAGAAAAACCTTTGTGAAGTTTAAATAGTAATTTGTAAGGATTTTTGTATACGAGTATGTATACCTGGAGCAACTTGTATGACTAGGCAAGTTCAACTTTGACCGAGAGGTCAACCGACAAACTCAACTCGGCTGGATAGCGTTCGAAAAATTACGCCACATATTCTCATCTAAAATACTTCAAAGTATGATGAGTAAAGTAAGTATATGATGGACTTTAACCAGTGCGTGTTGCCCTATGGCGATGACCTATGGAACTGAAACTTGGTCTTATACGTTTGCCCGTATGCAGAAGCTTCAATTACTCAGCGAGCTATGGAGAGGGCAATGCACGGAGTTTCTTTGCGTGACAAAATCCGAAATGCAGATACCAAGGTACGTAGAATATAACAATGATTGCTATTACTAGATGATTAAATATGATGACTCAAATCTGACTCACAAGAAAAAATCGCCCCGCATAAGTTTTCCAAAACGATAAAAATAATCATCGAAATCGGTTCTGAATTAGTGAAAATATCACGCAACATTATCATAAAAAATACACATGCTCACAAAAAAATAGTTTTATTTTTATGTGAAAGGATGACAAACGAGCATGCGATTCACCTGATGATAAGTGATCATAGCAACCCATGGACACTGACGACATCACAGGAGTCAAAGCAAAGGTCGGCAACCTTTGAAAAGTAGTGAAAAGTAAACGAATAAAAATCTCCTCATTTCCCGTTCCCGCTCATTTTTATACCATATGAAAAATATTGCGGACGATTGCTGGAATTACTATGAAATATACAAAAACGGTTCCTATTTCATACCTCAATAACCTTTCACCATAGTTATCGTACATCGATATCTACTGGCGACTACTAGAGGAATACTGAGCCATTAACCCGAATGCACAAGTGTGGTCTAAATGTGGCCCTAATAGACCACTTGAGTTTTGCTTGCCCAATTCAGAGCCACTTCTTTACGGTACTATCGTGCTGTGAAGTGTTTAAGCATTTTCTCGGTTTATATTTTTTTAAATATAGTTTTAACAAATAATCTAATGAAATGGAGGAGCTTTATGTCGAGTAAAACCGACATCCTTTCAAGGAAGTGAAATTGAAACAGATTTTTTTTCAAATATTGATCATAAAACGACATTGATTCTTACTTATTAAATTAAAATGCGTATCCAGCTGTCAACTTATAATGGGAGGCACACTAATCTCTGATATTTTTCGACCTACACTTTTTTAGAAGTCATGTTCCGTTTCACTAATGCTAATGATTTAACTCAGTATAACTATTAGGTACCCATGAATATAATAGGATATAGCAGAAAATTATAGTACCTAATCTACCTAAGTCAAGAATTTACAATTAGAAAATGAATTAGTTGGTATAAAGGTTTCTTTTTTTATGGGTGAAAATGGAATGGCAACCCCGCCTGGGCTAACGGGATACGCTGGCGGAGGACCAGTGAAGGGTGATTGATGAGAATGAAAACAGGCCAGTTAGCCCATCATGATGGATTCATCAGGAATTAACCATGATAGTTTCCAGGGGGAACGGCGAGGAGGTTGACCTGGTTGGGTATATTGCTAGCAATGGGAGTCTTCATTACTAACAATCCCTTTCCCCCCTGTATAAAGGTTTGCAATCAGATTGGATCTAGTAAAGTATGTATTAAATTTCAATTCATGTGATAATAGCTCTTTCCCATATTTTGCTTATAGATTAGAATGAAACTGTCCTGTTTGTCAAATTTGGATATGATCTATTCTTTAGGCCTATTATGTGTACTGCGTACCAAATTTTATTAAATTCCATTCAACCGGTTATGCATGATTAAATAACAAATATCAGAATATCTTTATATATTTGCACATTGATAACATAGTTAATAAATAGTCAAACACTTTTGACTATTTTGCTACCTTGCTGATTCTTTTGGCAGTTAGATTGTTCGTAGCCGAAGTTTTTCCGGCGCACTTACTGTGTCGTTATCGTAAATCAATCTGAAGTGGACCGCAGCCAATTCGGAACTCCTATAATATGAATAATTAAAATTCAATTTATTTACAAGTAATTAAATTAATAATTATATGAATTTAGTGCGTTGGCAATAAGCGTTTCTGAATAGTACTTGAAGTTTTTATTTCTGTACATTTTAGAATAAAAAATAATTTGATGGTTCTCCTGATGGAAAGTGACCTGATAAATTGTGTAAATACTATCCTATGGGCTACTCATGTATTTGTCAACATAATATACAGCTTAAACAAGCCAAAGAAGGTAAATTCACTCAAAAATAATCCACTGTTATATTTATTTCGGCACTAGTGCTTCTGTGTAACGTCACAGTGCTGATAACGTCTCCGAACGTAAATATATCAGGTGAAGTGGTACTCACACAACTTGTATTGAAGTACTTAACAAAATACTCCTTTTGCCAGTGTGCGTAATCCTAAACCTGTAGTAGGGTTGAAAACTAGTGAACAACCATCGCTATCGATGAAATAATGTACAATAATATAATAATAATATTTTTTTTTTATAATTTTTATTTACTCCCTAACTCTAGTGTTTAAGCTAGTGTGTACTAATCTATAATGGAAGAAATTATTTTAAATCAAAAAAGAACAAAATAAGTACTATTACATGCGAATTTTATTCTAGATTAATTCTTTAGTTACAAAGAGATATGACTGTGATGTCTTTAAAATATAAAGATCAATCATCATTCATTATATCAACCATTATCTGTCTACTGCTGAACATAGGCCTCCCACATAGACTGACATAAGGAACGATCCTGAACCGCCTGCATCTACTGACTTCCTACAATGCATTTGAAGTTGTCACTCCATCTAGTGGGAAGTCGTCCTATACTGCGTTTGCACATACGGGGTCGCTACTCAAGAACCGTCCTTCCACATCGGTTGCTATTTCCCATCGGTTGACCCAATCTACACAATATATTAGTATTAGTAGTATTTAATAGTATTTAATTTTATAGGAAACTGATGATAATTACCATTAAGTAGTATTTGCCATTCAACATTAGAACTTATGAGTTTAGACTTCTCAGTGCGAAAAGTATATTAATTTTTATATCAGAGACTGCACTGAATATCTCTTTAATATATAAATATTGATGTATACATAATTATAAGCACATTTAGTAGCCAGCATTTTGTATTTTTTGTTGCTTCATAAAGGTACATCCTATCCTACATTAGTTCATACGATCCTACTTTACATTATTATGAATAAGTATTAGATACATTATTACCAAAATAAAAATAAATAAATTATCGACATCCAACAACATACATCATTAACATAAATTTGGTTAAACGTCGCAACTCTTAAGTGGAGAGTAACCCATTGCTTTATCAGCTACCAGTCCATGTTTACATCTTACGAGGATAAGCCCTTGATAATTCTGTTCCTGATCATTGCACGTTGCGCGTTTAAAGATACGATTCCTAGAAAGATAAGAAAGAAACAGAGAGCTTAAATGTTTTATTTCACCATCATTATATTATTCAGTAGCATTAGTTTAAAAAAAATATAAAATGTTTATAAATACTAAGAAAACAGCCCAAACATCACTAGGTCTCCATTTTGTTACTGTTTTTTTTTCCTTTTTATCAGACTGTCTTTAAAAATATTCGGCTCATTTCCACATTAATTTTGTACATATGTTAGCATATTTTGGTGTCGGTATGTATTTTTATATTTTTCTTCTGTTTTACAGTATTTAATAATATTATATAATTTTAATAAAATTTTAACAGTTCAGATGAATTCATTTTCAGATAAGATAATCCAGCCATTACTCTAATTGTTTTAGTTGCTTTTAGAAGAGTTTCCTAAAATCCTATATTTATCATCAACTAGTTGATTCTATTACATATTGCAATATAATCGTTTATAACATACGAGTGTTTTGAAGTCGATTCATTGCTGTTGAAGTGCTGTATGAACGCATCTTACGCAACCCCGGAATAATTGTGTATTCGATGTAGGTATGAGTGCTTGGTCGATTGGTCTAGACTTAAAAATAGTTCTAATATGCAATCTAGATTATAGCAGAATTATAGCTCGCATTTCAATTGCAAGTCTTTCTAGAGAGGCATCTGTTTAGTTCAATATACTCTATTATAATAAAGTCGTAAAGAAGTAAGTATCTAAATGAGATTTCAGTTGAAATATCCTTATCATCAACACCATTTCAGCCATTATTCGTCCACTGTTGGACATAGACTGCTATAAGGAACGGTCCTGAGTCACCTGCATCCACTGACTCCCTGCGATGCATTTGAGGTCGTCACTCCATGTAGTGAGAGGTCGTTCTACACTGCACTTGCCTGTACAGGGTCGCCCTTCAAGAATCTTTCTTTCCCATTATTATTATTTCAGACGTATACTGCCAGTCCTGGAAATAAGCCTTCTCCATAAGGGGAGTTTCACCAGTAGTTGCCACGCTTGGCAGGCGGGTTCGCACCGTAGTTAGGCTTTTCGAGATGTTTTAAGAGGGACGCTGCTGCCCATTCCTCGCCTTCTCTTAGGCGCCTCTTATGACACCCATGGGAAAGGAAGGGGTGACCTATTCTATGACGGGGCACACACGACGAAAAATCGTAATACTATAAAAATACAGAAGATAAATAACAAGATAAATAGCAGTTCTTTTTTTATTCCAAACACTACATGTAAGGCAAACGTAACTTTCAAATCGTTTTAAAAATTAAACTAGTGAACTGTTTTTGGTAAAATTTCTATGGAACCAATCTGTATGTATGGGGAGTATCATGAGCGAAATAGTATACTCTGTTATGTCCATGGTACTGCTCATGTCTATAGGCGACGGTTTATTGTTTTATATGGGTGAAAATGATATGGTAACCCCGCCTACGCTAACGGGATACGCTGGCGGAGCACCAGTGAAGGGTGATGGATGAGAATGAAAACAGGCTAGTTAGCCCATCATGATGAATTAATCAGGAATTAACCATGATAGTTTCCAGGGGAAACCGCGAGGAGGTCGACCTGGTTGGGTATATTGCTAGCAATAGGATTCTTAGTCTCCATTACTAACAATCCCTTTCCCCCTTATAGGTAACGGTTACCACTTTCCATCAGGTGGGCCGTCAGCTTGTTTGCCATTCTAAGTTATATAAAAAAAAAAGATAAAAAAGAATTTTCCAAATCAGTTTAAAACTAACGAAATTATGAGGTAACAAACAAGCTCATTATTTTTTAAGTTGGTTGAAATATGAATAATCTCACTTTCATATTTATAATATTAATGAGGATTGTTTACTATGACATACTTGGGTCGCGATCTTGACTTTCCACTCAATAGTCACTGTTGTTTCAAGTTCAAATTGAATGGTAGTATTAATTACACTGATAAATAACAGAGGTCATCATGAAACGAGTCCTTAGAACGCATTAGCTGCTTCCAGATTATGTGAGGGTTGTGAAGTAGTGAAAATTAAATAGAACTGGCAAGAAATAATGTTATTTATTCGATTTTGTACAAATTTGTATTTAATTTTTTTTTATTGCTATAAAAAAACTTACTGATATTCTTTTTCTTTTCAATAATTCTTAAATGCAAAAAAGGCTGATCATAGTGAAGTGAATATTCGAAAATTATAAATTTTTGAATGTTGATGAAGACTCTAATTATGTCTATTTGGGAGTTCTCACGGAACAGACAGAATTATATATAATAACTTACTAATATTATAAACGGGAAAAGGAGTATACTTGTTTATTACCTTGCAACGCCTCCGACTTAACCAATTACTATAAAATTTGGTATACATATCTTATACGGGATGCAGAAAGATAAGCTATTTTTTATCGCGGTCAATAAATATATTCCAGTCTCGCAATTGAAGTCGCGGGTAAAAGCTAATATACTATAAACATTATCTAAATATAATGTAATACCGGCACTCTTTTTTCCTTTTCAGACGATTTGTCAAGACTGGCGATTAATGACCATTAGATTGGCACTTTCAAATTAATGCTCTCCAAGCTTACCTGCTTTGGGCTATGTATTTCTGACTAAATACCATATAATGTTTGGTAAATTAATTAATATTGAATTATAACAGTCTATTATAAAAAATAAACTAATAGATAGAACAACAAATGATAAACACGGTTAGAAATGATAAGATATGTTTCTTAGATGAATTATTATACAGTCAGAAAACTAAAGGAAGTTCTGTTCCCTTCTAAAGTCTACAACATGTCAAACATCGTGGGAGCATGACCATCTCAATCTTATGTTATTTGTCCAAGCACTTGAGTAAATAACAACAAGAAATTTAGTCTTTATTTCTATTACGTAAAAGTTTACAATAGCATCTTGTATTGATTAAACACAGGTTAATTTTTAAATCTGTACAAGATAGACTGTCTCCTCGACTCTCTTAAATTGATGGTTCATTATGTATTATGGTGGGTGTTGTGTTGTGATAATTTATAATCATAAGCTTCTGTCTAATTCTAATAATGCTATGAACTAGTGATCCGCCTCGACTTTGCACGGGTTGGTGTTGCAGGGACCTCTATTATTATTTTAAATAAAATACAACCCATGTTATTCACTTATAAAGTAGCTTTCTGTAGATGAAAGAATTTTTTAAATCGGGACAAGTATTTTATATGTTTATCCATTACAAACAATAAATCAAATCTTCTTTGTAATATTAGTTCAAATGTGAAAGTGTGTTATTCAGTCACAGTTAAACCGCTGAATACTTCCATCAGTTGTAAGCATGTTTGCTGTTCAAAGTTGTACAAAAAATAAAAAAAAATGGCTTGCTGCACATGGTGTGTTACGCGTAAATAATTAATACCTTAATATATTGATGTATAAATGAATGGTTTATTTTCTCTTCACAAAAGGTAGAACAAGGTAACAAGTTGAAGTACAGTTAAATATGTAAATATTGATCCCAGGGTAAGTGGAATGTAGCCTAACAGCTCTATTGTATAACAATGCGCCCTATCAGGTCGAACTCCACGCGGTTCCCCTTGGAATCCATCGTGGTTAATTCTTGTAGAATTCGTTACGATGGGCTAATCGATCTACTTTTATCCTCACCTATCTTCTCTTACTGGTGTCCTGTAGAGGTATACCGATAGCGTAAACGAGGTTACTATTCCATTATCACTAAGTGAAAAAAAATTGCTGTATTCTACAGTTTCGTCGACGTGATTCAATCTTTTAAGTAGCCAATGGTCTAAGTTGGGACTACCTACATACTCATATACCAAATTTTATTTAAATCCATTCAGTACTTTTTACAGGAAAGAGTAAAA
Source organism: Galleria mellonella (assembly GCF_026898425.1). NCBI lineage: Eukaryota > Metazoa > Arthropoda > Insecta > Lepidoptera > Pyralidae > Galleria > Galleria mellonella. The sequence continues at coordinate 4,643,140 of NW_026442062.1, forward strand.
AACTGTTTTTTTTAAGGATGTTAATGTAATGATAACCCCACCCCGCCTGCGCTAACAGTTTATACTGGCGGGGCACCAGTGAATGATATGTGAGGATGATGCAGGTCAGTTGGCCTATCATGACTAACAATAAACCAATTACAATAGTTTCCAGGAGGAACCGCGTGGAGGTCGACCTGACAGGGTACATTGCTAGCAATGAGAATATTTATTCCTATTACTACCAATCCCCTCTCTCTCCATATTAACAGGATTAGAATGCAGTAAACTTAATGCTGTAATTATTTCATAAGAAAATGTAAGCGACACCATGTTTAGCCAAAATTTTGTGGTTGATTTAACGCGCCCCCTCTTAAAAGCTAAAACGGAGTCAAGTGATTGTTTAGCGATGACTCGCAGGCAAATCTGTGTGCACAGTATAATCCATCACATGGTTTGCCATAGTCTAGTGGATAGGTTGCATTTTTCTTAACAGTTATTTTTTTGTTTGTTTCTGTAAATTTTATTGTTCATAACATTGTTTAGAAAACAGGGACAGAGGACACCAGAGGGAGACTTTGTACAAAAGTCGTTTACTTGGGTATCTCTGTCCTATTCGTGTTTCAACCGTGAAGCAGTTGTGTTTGCATGGCTGTGTTTCGGTTTGGAGGGTAGGATATGGCGTGAATTTACAGGGTATAGAGGAATAACATCTGAGTCCTCAGGAATGGCAACGTATCATGGGCGAAACAGTATACTCTGTTATGTCCATTGTACTGTTCATGTCTATAGGCAACGGTTACCACTTTCCATTAAGTGGGCCGTCAGCTTGTTTGACATTCTAAGTTGTATAAAAATAAAGGGTTTAAAAAGAAAAAATTATAAAAATGTAGTTGGCCTCATCACTTAAAAGAATTTCTATTTGAGAACCCGAAACGAGAACTTATTTTCAGTGTTTATATGTACGTAAAACGTAACTTATGGGGGGGGGGGGAAGGGATTGTTAGTAATACGGACTAGCAATCCCATTGCTAGCAATATACCCAGTCAGGCCGACCTCCACGTGGTCCCATGGATGGATGGTATTCATCACGGCTGTCTTTTTATTCTCACCTTTCATCCTGACTAGGGCCCCGCTAACGTATACCGGCCGGCCGGGATACCGTTCCATTATCATCCATAAAAAAAAAGAAAACAACTTTATGTAGTGTATAAGTAATACTTTTGAGGATCCAATACAAAGTATTATTTTGGCAAAGATTTTTATGTTTGGTTTTTATCTTTAAAAAAATTGTAACTTACCTGCTTCTTATGCAAGAAAGTCAAGTTTCGAAATATTATCCCTGATTGGCTGCAACCTCACAGACTCGATATTGGTTTCATATATATCAGTAGGTACATCATGTTTACCTTATATTGGTTTGATAACAATATCTGAATCTTAGTTTACCATTAAATTTTATGGTGTTTGTCTCTTTGACTATATTTGATTCGGTGCTGGAGCACGGTGGGTCCCTTGCTCTCAGTTTTGCAATACTACACTTTAATGGTGCTATTTATTTGTTGAGCATAATATGATAGCTACAGATTTTATGGAACTATAATAGAAATGAAGAAATGATTATTTCTTCATTTCTATAAAAAAATATTAATTCTATAAATTACTGTTCAATTCATATTTTTTTATAAAGATAATAGTAGAATGTTATTTAAAATATTAAATTTTAAGAATAGCTCCATTATTATAAATTTATTGTATATAATTAATCCCTCAAGGGATAGTCAGTATACTGTGAAAAAAATAGAGTCTACACGTATTTAGAGACAATTTTCATAATGTTTCTTTTTTTCTAGGTATATTTTTTTTTACTACTGGCAAAACTCCCCTTATGGGGAAGGCTTATGTTTAGCAGTGAACAGTTAACGGCTGAAATAATAAAAAAATATTGTTATTAGAAAATTTACCAACTAGTTTTTTTTTTTTTACAATTGAAGAGTCCTGCAATTTGTCACGATCTCACCTAATGAAAAGCGATGATGTGATTTAAGATGGGCCTCGCGGCCCACGAATAAAATATTAATATTATATCGTGAAAAAATATAATTTTCCGCAATACACAAATAATTATCAGTGTTAACATAATAATTAGCATACTGACTTATAATGAGGTCGCGATGTAATAAAAAAACTTTAAATTTGGAATTGAAATTGGTACTTTTTTATTTTACATTAAGTAGGTAACTTTTTATGGACGTTATATGATATTGTTGTTTAGTTTTATAAACCTTTTTGGGTGTCAGTGCCAGCGTGTGTATTTTAATAACTCAATTTTGGTGTCACGTTACTGACTTTAAGAAAAAATCTGCGTCGTTGCCGCGAGCACAGTGATGCTCAAACTTTATTCAGGTACTTTTCTCAATGTCTATATGATTAAAATACTGAAAGCTATGCGGTGCCGTCATTATCATAATTATTAAAAAAATACTTAGATAGACGACTCTTGGTAATCGATTTGGTAATTTTTTAATTACTTTCTTCAAATAGGAATAAAAATCGATAAATGTTTCCATTTTTAATAATTTCTGATTTTTACTTATAGGTATCGCTAAAGGTGGTGTTGTTATCTTTCAGATTGAAATCGTAATATAAGTAACTACGAATACCTAATACTTTAAATTGTGATCTTTCTCAATAAAATTCTTAAGCTATTTTGATGACTTTTTATAATTGAAAATGTTTAGTATCTTATACTAATTTGCAACAACAGTTTATTTTTATTTCTTGAATTGTGTCAATAGTTTGACAATCACTGTCCAGCATTAGAGCTGGCCACGCGAGGGAGCAGCTATTAAGTAATAGTTTCGTCCCGGATGCGACTTGTAAATATCGCCGAGCGTTCGCTCCCGGCCCGGTACCGCAATGCACGGCTGTGGAGTAGACAATAATAAATTTATTTTGAATCAACTTCCAAACATGTAGTAACATGTACTTCGCAATAAATGAGCTGCTTTAATTGTAACAAACATACATGTAGTAACATAATGACGACGACGATGACAACAAACGACGGGATATTTTGTTGACACATTCGAATATTTGAATTTCGAATAATCGAAGTATTTGAAATAAAACTCATGTAATAAGTGATGGCTATTGTCAAAGGCAAAAAAAGTAGAGGACGTCCACCGACCATCTGGTCTCGAACGATCCAACAGTATCTACTAACAATGAGCTTAACACCTGTAATGAGCCTAAAATGTCAACAATGGCCTAAAAGTATTAAGTAGGCTTACCCCAACAGAGAAATAGCCAGGAGTTTGATTAGTATATTTGAATTTAGAACGTGGAAGCGTATTTGCATGTAATATATTGAATTTGCAGTTTTTTTTCTCCATAAAAAAAAATTGGCAGCTTTATAATCATCATAAAATTAATACAGAATCGATATGTCGGCAAATCAAAGGATGGCTGTACTTAGTTATTAAAAGTATATATATAACTTACCTTTTCATTTAATTTGCAGTCAACAATGTAAATAAATAAACTTTTTTTATTTGCTGTAAATGGCTGTAGTTTATATCTAACTCTTAAGAAGTCATTTTAAAAAGGTAGGTTAAACTAATTGTAGTGTAGTCGTTACTATCAGCAAAGATGGCATCGGTACATAGAAAATGCGTGAGATTCGCGTTAAAAATTAAAATTGCCTTATCTCTACATACTCGTATACCATAGTAATCTGCGCCAGAAGTATGTTCTGGAAAAATACATAGCCTAAATGTGTAACAAAATTTTATTTACGTGACCGCGTCTCTATTGCTTTTAGCTTCCGCTTTAAAAGCGCCAATAAATTAATTAGAAATACGTTAAAGACGTCAATCGCTTGTCTTATAAATTATTACCATCGTTCATCATCTTCGGCACGATCGACATCCTGGCAAGCAATTAACGACTCTACCGACGGCCCAAATTGCTTTAAGATTAGAAAAATTCAGCACACAACTTTACGCCTCACACTAAAAATTAATATAAACAATGAACGCGATATTTTCGTAGTTTTTAAAATATAAATGAGCATCATTGAGAACGTTGTGTTCAATGAGTTTGAAAAAGTAAAATAAAAATAGTGTTAATGGATTTACGGAACCATTTTATGGGAGAATGTACAGAGGAAGTGTCTACACGACCTTTTAATCTGGCTGTTTTATGTGAAAAGAGGTTTTATAAGCATAATTACGTTATTTTAATGTTCGTAAAAGGGGGACGGCTAATTTGTCTGTAATGTGAAGTGAGCGCGTGTGTATAGGGGTTAATGTAATGTTGTAAACTGCCTTATTTCTTTTTGGTCTGTTCTTTTTATGTGCGATTATGCATAAATTCTATTTAAGGGTCAACTACAGTAAAACCTACATGCTTATAAAATTTACAGGCAGAGGTTTTTATAATGTTATAGGCAAGAATTAGCATTTTTTAGTTTAAGAAATATCAGATAGTTTATATGCTACTCCGAGAAGAATGTATTAAAAAGTTTGTTGTATTTTGTTTTGCAGAAATCGAATTAAACACTATGAGTTAAAACACTATGAGGTAAAAAATAATAAAAAAAAAGCTCCCTAAATTATTTACAAGCAAATTGTATAAGCATTCTCGTGAAAAATATTAAAATTTAATGGCATCAAAATTATGTAAGTACATTCACCATATTCAACCGACTTCAAAAAGAAGAAGATCCTCGACTTGGGTGTTTTTTTTTATGTTTACCTCATAATTCTATCAGTAATCGATATAAAAAAAAATTATCTAATAAAATATACTATAGATTGGCTCCATAGAAAATTTATCAAAATCGATTTAGTGGTTTAGTTTTGAAATCAAAATAACTGGTTATGTCACCATTGAAGTTAGTTTGTGAAAGAATCTTAATATTTTTTTTTCCATTATCTCACATTTCACAATTTATTATTTTGCTCCTTCTAAACTACTTTCAGTCAGTGAGTCTTAGATGACATAAATAAATAGGAGTAATTTATCTATCTAAATATTTATTTTTTTAAATTCACATCCTCTCTGTGTATTTTGTCGCAATTGTCACAGGACCACCTACAGTCAAGACAGTGCCACAAAGCACGGCATAAGATATAGTCAAGTGAGCCGAGTGCGATTCAAGTGTGCTGAAGTGACCGGGGTGGTCGACGTGCAGCGTCTGTTGTCTAGACAATTGGCGACCCCTACTTTGTGAGTTCCACGCGCATAAAAAATACTCAAATTAGAATATTCCCACTTTTTTCTCATTTTCTTCTCACTTATCACAATGTAGGCCATCTGTTTGTTATCCGCTGCTACGTAAGAGCTTTCGAAGGGGATGTGGTTTTTTAGTATGAATTCTTTTGTCATTTCAAATTGATTATAATTGAATTCCATTATAATGTCTGTATATGTGAATTTCCTTTACTAACTATAATAATTTGAACATTATTAATAGAGTACATCTACCGCGAAATAAACAGCTCACATATTGGACACTAATCAGAATTGGCCAGAACCGAGATTGCCACAAAACCTAATATAAAAACTCTATCTAGTCTCAAGAATCAACACAATCAAAAATAATCACTGTTTGGATTTCTATAAACTCGAACAATACTCGCCTCTTCTGTATAGTGTAATTTTCGAATTCCTATGGTAGTGGGTTGCGTTTGCGTAAATGTGGTACAATTTTTTTGTTGTCGCGACTCCTTTTAAAGACTGTTTTGGCTATTAGTTAAGTGGCGTGGCAAACATCTACTAATTTGCTTTTTCGTATTACCATCTTTTTTTTAAACGGGTTAAAGGATTATGAGTTAAAAGCTTCGTCCTGGTTTCACTTATTAGCTTTTAAGATATTCAATACTTTTTGTAGTGTATTTAACTCATCGTAATAAAGCTATAGTTGTACTTGCTATCTAATATACCTACGGTATTGCATTTATCGTTAATTTCGTTTAGAAATACTATTTATATTTTTGATCAATCAGTATTTCTGATATTAAAATGACTGGCATTTTTTGTATAAGGTGTTCTAGTTTGAGGTTCATTAATGAAGGCGTTGGTGAGAATGTTTCTTCACGGTTGACTACAAGTACCTAGACAACGTCCCTTTTACTGACATCAGGCAGATGGAATAAAGAGTAAAATCTTAACAGATTATTTTTTTAGCAATTGTCAGTGCAAAGCAATACCCAAATAGAGCGAAGCTCTCAAATGTGTTGCTAAAAAGAGTCGGTAGATGCAAGCAGTACAGGAACGTTCCTTATGATTAGACATAGGTAATCTGGATACTCATCCGATATTTATATATTGGGTTTCTCTGGACATTGATGGCGGAAATAAGATTATCACTCATTTCGATATCACCCATATCGGTCTGATATCTATTTTAAAAAGTATATGTTAAAAGTCTGTTACCCAATATTATTTTTGGATAACAGACTTTTTTTTATACAACTTAGAATGGAAAACAAGCTGACGGTCCACCTGATGAAAAGTGGTAACCGTCGCCTATAGACATGAGCAGTACCATGGACATAACAGAGTATACTGTTTCGCCCATGATACCCCCCATGCGTTGCAACTCCTGAGGACTCCAAACCGAAACACAGCTATGCAAAAACAACTGCTTCACGGTTGAAACACGAATGGGAAAGAGGTACACAAGCAATCGACTTTTATTGAACCAATATATAGATATTGCTATATATTACCTACTCCTATTGATGATATCTATGGGGTTCAACATAATACGAAAACATTATCTTTTTTACCAATCGAGATAGGCAAAAACAAAACGCCATTTAACTCCTCTAATACAAACTGTCCTATAGTTTTCTCATACAAGCTATATTAGGAATCTGTGGTATACAATTAACGCCTGATATAAGGATAATGATGATAAATGCTCTAATAAAAATGATAATGTCTCCTCGTCATAAATAAGTACATCGCGAACTCGACATGAGAACTCGATTGGTACCAAATGCGTGGGCGCCGGCGATATGTAAACAATTATGGGAATGTGAGCAATTATTGCCGTAATCAAATTCATCGTAACTTACATGCAATGATTGTTATTGCCATATCGTAATTGTTGACGACACAGATGTAGAGTTATATGGATACTCGATAACTGAATGTACTAAATTGTCAACCACGATTCTAGTTATTTGATTAGAATTATTTTGTTTAATTCCGCTACCATTTTTTTTTGATGGGTGAAAATGGAATGGTAACCCCGCCTGCGCTAACAGAATACGCTGGCGGAGCACCAGTGAAGGGTGATGGCGAGGCAATAGTGACTATTCTATTTTTTTACTCATTAAAAAAACCTACAATGATTGTTAAAGGGACATCGAGTTGACGGAGTATTTTGCCAGTAATACAGATTAGCGTTCCCCATTATTTACAATCTCTTTCCCCTCTGATACCCAAGGGTTTTTTAAATGGAGGAAGATGGAATGGTAACCTCGCCTGCGCCGTCACTATAGCCTGGTGGGGTATCAGTAAGAGATGATAATGAATGCAGGCAGTTAGCACATTATGATGTTTTTGAAAAGAATTAATTACAGTGGTTTCCAGAGGGAACTGCGTCGTGGTCGAGCTGATAGTATATTGCTAGTGATGGGGCTGTTGATTCTCTCACCTCATCTACTTCACCTCACTTTTTCCTAAAATCTTCGGGTTAGAACATATCGCGGAGCGATGATAATCGATGGTCACGACTGAGGAGAAATAAAACGTTCATGATTGATATTAGATTAGTGTGTATTAGCGTAAATAAAAATTTATGCGTTTAATATAACTCTTTGACTAATTTCAAATTAGTCTATGACCAACGTAGTGATGCGCCGAGTGACGGCGTATTTGTTTACTCGACGACATTTCCGGCGCCCGGCGCACGTGCGAACTGTGTAACACGAGCCGTACAGAGTACTGATGCTAATGCAGGAAAGTGCATTTAAACTATTCTGCTTTACGCTATGGATATCGATAGAAAATGTATATTACTTAGAAGAAAAAGCGACCGTAATTATATTAGAACTGTCTTAAAAGTTCTTGGGTAACATACTTGTTGCATCCTTTTTGTCTGGTTTTCTCGCTGATCGCTAAGACATTTGATAGACTAAGATAAAATTTTTGACGAGACTCTGTCTGATCTCTACCTTGGTTATAATGCCAAATGCAGGAAGACAGACACAATTTACGACTAAAAATTTATCTTCGTATTTTTATCTTTAAGACGTCCACATTCCGACCTTCCAGTACTAAAGTTGAAACACAGAAATAAATATATTGTAAAAAATGCATTTACTTGCATGTTTGATAACTAAAGAACTTTAACTTTCACTTGCTTTTTTTTGGAGAAAAAACAAATCCAATAAATTAAACGATGCTGATTTTTATTTGAGGTTATTAATTTCTTTGCGTTCTCTCGACTTAAAAAGAAAAACGACTTTCACTCCGTATATATTTTTCAATCTTTTCAAAAGAAGCTGGCTGGTTCTCAATTTACTAGAACGTTTTTTTATAATTATAAAAAAAAAATATAGTACAATTTAAAATTATACAAGAAATTAATTAATAACTTCGATTACATCGACAAATATCTCATCCTTATGCATATCCTAGCGAGAGGATGAGCGGTAATGCGGTGTTTAGGCGTCTACGTGTATAGGACAATCTGTTAATTACAGCCCATCACTAAATATTGCTCAAATGATGACCGTATAATATTACTTCAAAATGGTGTTAAGCTTTTCACATTCTGTTACACTAAAATATATTTGTGTAATCAATAATTATTTTGTATGCATTACGTTTAAGTAAAGATCACCGATAGGCAAGATGTCAAGAGTATTGTGATCTTATAACCTAAAGAAAAATTATTAATTGTGTATTAATTCGGGATATCTATCGAATTGCATTTAAAACTGTTCACTTTTTTAAACGTGACTGCCCCGGCTGCAATTTATTTCAATATTACTTTTATTATTTTCATTTATATATAAATTCATGTATATCTACTACGCAAATGTTTAATTAGGATATATTGTGCATATCTTTACTTGTGTTTTATCTTTTATGTATATATGAGAGTAGGTAAATATTTATATGTTGTTATATATGTATATATATTATAATATATATATAGGGATATATATTTACATTTTTTGCATTGCATGGATTCATATCTCCGATCAAACTGTAATCACTCCTCTCCATCCAAAAGTTACTTGGAAGAGATCGCTTTTAGCGATAAGGCCTGTTGTTTTTCACTGTCACTATTTCTTGTAATTGTTTGTAGGTATCTATAATAAGTTTACTATTGTAATCTTTTGGAGAAAATAATAATGAGTGTCTATCTATCTATCTTTTGTAGAAAAATACCTTAATATTTTTTTTATAGAAGTAGACTTACTTCTCTATTTTTATTATGATGCCAATGTGCAAAGTGACTACAGTTCAAAAGCGTGGCTACTAGCGCGAAGCGGTACTGTGAGCCGACGAGTCTTAGAAAATTCTTGGTCCGGAAGTTGTAACTTGGTATTTTCATAATGTTGCCTCCTGCCTCCAGACCCTCGTTCTACGTACCCCGCCCCCTCCCGACACTGTATTCATATGGTAATTTTATTTCATTGAGGAAGTTCGGGTAGTGTGGAGTGATACACAAATATTTATCAATAATGTCACTTAATGGGTTAAATCTACGTTATAGTTCTGTTTGTTTCATTAAATCAAATTAAAATGTGAATAAATGAAAAATTGAACCGACCATAAGACATTACGTTGATGAATAAAAAATGATTAATATATTAAAACTTTTGATTTCTTACTAATTTCATTTAGGATGTTCTGTGTAGTGTACTACGATAATTTCGACTGAACTTGTTTAACTTTGTATTAATTTTAATTAAAACGGACTATAATAACAATATTATAAAAATTCATTTAAAAAGACACAGTTTAAATATTTAAACTGAAGGGAATATTCAAATATATTTAATATATATTAAAAAATATTCAAATTATAAGATTCGCATTTTTATGTCGAATTTCAAAAATAAATTTAAAATGCAATAAATTGAACAAGTTGCATATTAACCGTTTAAAAAATTTTAATATTATACACATAAAATATTCTAATTCTCTAATTATATATCTAGGTTATTTATACATCAATGTAATTAACATGTGAACTTATAAAAAAATATATAGTTATTTTTAATGAGAGTCATCATATTCTACTCTTAAAGTTTACAAAGATCCTTAACATTATAAATGAATAGTAAGAGATGTGGAATGAGTTTAAATAACTCAGAACTACATCTTTGATAATCTTGAGTAAAATATCCAGTACTGAAAGAACCTATTTAAATTGTAGCGTTCATTTTATAAAAAGTAAATAATGTAACTGGTATATTGGAACACCATTGCAGGCCAAAAACCACATTTATCTAGGTTCGAGGAATTATTGGATTAAGGTACGAACAAATATTTTTTGTTTATGAATATATCAAAAACGAAGTATTAAATCGGTATAAAGGAAGGAAGATCCATGGAGAACTGTAATTAAACAAGTTCTTACTCGCAAATTAAAAAAAAAAAAAAACACGATCGCCTTGTCAAACAGACATAAAAAGTATAGTTACTCAGGATAATGTAAGTTTTTTAATATTACACCATACATTCAAACAAAATAAATAAAATCACATACATACACACATGAACCCTAAATATCGTATTTATTTGAGCAGTCGTATAAAAAGACAAATAAATGTTTTATTAAAAAAGCTCTTTTCATATTAGAGATCACTCCGTGTGCAATTTCTAGCGGTGATTTCGCGGGCATTCTTCAGTCCCCGGCGCACTTGAACAGCGTCTTCAACTCACTTCAACAAGTCTTGGCGGTTCTTAATGATATTGAGGGTTGAAATTATTCTATATTCTTTTACGACAACATAGATAAGTAATAATGCTTAAAAGAAAGGACTCGTTTTTTTATTTAACTAACAGACGTTGATAAAATCCAAACTATGTTAATTACAGGTAATTGTTAACTTGTAGACCACTTGATCATGCATTAGATCATCGATCTTATATATACCTACAGTTTACACTTTCTCTTTAATAATAAGGTGGGATAAGGCAGTAAATTTACAAAGGAATAACACCTGAGTCCTCAAGAATAGTAAAGCATGGAGTATCATGTGTCAAACAGTATACTCTGTTATGTCCATGGTACTGGTCATGTCTACGGCATCTAGGCGACTACCACTATCCATCAGGTAGACTGTCAGCTTGTTTACTATTCTAAGATGCATAAATAAAATATATTGTTTTCAGCTTAAGTCTGCAGACATATACAGATTTTGCCAGGAACACTTACATTTTCCTTTATTGTAAAAAATGAGTTTAAAAAACTATCTACTAGATGGTTGTTATCTTCTCAATCATAGTTGCACGATTGAAGGAATTTGGACAAAATTTGGGATACTGATGGATTTATTCTGGATTATCTAAGATATATAAATACTTTTAGTCCAATTAACATAAGTAAAGCTGCAGGTTACAGGTAGATATTATTAAAGCTTGAAAGTATTTACCAATGGCGTAATAAATCGTAATTCCTCAACCTTCAATATTACATATTAGTAATATAGAAGGGTTAGGGAGGAAATGTTAGTAATTAGGGCGTTAATTTCCATTGCTAACAATCGTATTTATATCGTGATTAATTCTTCTTGAATTCATCACAATGGGCTAACATACCTAATTTCATTCTCACCTTTCAATACTCACTGGAGCCCCGCCAGCGTATACCTATACAAATAACGCATGCGGAGTTACCTTTCCACTATCATCCACTAAGAACATAAGGAATATTACTTTTTATTTCTTTAACTCTTACGGTAAAGTACCTACAAATCATGCGGACGAAACTGAACATGCTAGCTGTATCCCTTTATATAAATAAATTATAGATTAGATCTGAACCATATAAAAAATTATGACTATTATTATGGAAGTTGCACCTTTGGAAAAAACATGATCCCCGATTTCATAATTGGTTTAAATTAAATTTAGGAAAATAATACGACTAATTATCTAGTTTTTTTTTTTATACTACTTAAAATGGTAAACAAGCTGACGGCCCACCTGATGGAAAGTGGTAATCGTCGCCTATAGACATGAGGAGTACCATGGACATAACAGAGTGTACTGTTTCGCCCATGATACCCCTCATGCGTTGCCATTCCTGAGGACTCAGGTGTTATTCCTCTGTACCTAGTAAATTCAAAAAAATCCAAATCCAATCCAAAAGTTGCTAATTGGCTTTAACTAATTGGTTAGTTTGTGGACTAGCCAATTAATTCAATTCAATTTATATTCAATTCAATTTATACAATTATTTTGAAGTAGATATTTCTAAAATGGTAGACCATCGAAATACATGCTAAAAAGTATTTAATAGTCATAGTATTATTTTGTGTCACTTCTGAATAAGTCTTACCTATTGCTGTATTTATATTGACGGGCAAGCTAATGGTGTCAAGGATAATAATATTGTTAAGTATGGTTTAAGGCAAAACCTTGGTTCTTCGAAAGATAACTGAACAGAACAATTGGTAAGAAAGCGTTTGGTTCTTGTAACGCATTGCATTGGACTGTTTTATACTGATAGATCGTTTACACTATTTCATTAAAAATTGGTATATTATTCATTATATGGAATTACTAAATTTAATTATTCTTGGGGGAAAATTAAAATAAAAAAGAAACTGTATTGCACCTTTATTAAACGTCTCATCAATTTTGTACTATTTACAAACGTGCACTTTGCATTAACTACTTACGTAAAACATTTATTCAACCTCTTAAACATTATTTACAACAGATTAAAAACTAAACAGTAACAATTCTACTAGCTAAAATGTAACTAAATTATACTTTTGACTCTACAACTTAATATCTTTGGTTTTTATTGCAATCGTTTAAAAACAAAACGCCTTTAATGTTTCGAGAACATTCTAAATTTGTAATTAAGTAGGTACTAATTTTATTGCAAATCAATTTATTCGATATTAAAAGCTTTTATATTGTGTGTTATTTTATTTTCTGTGAAATGTTTTCTAATATTGATTTAATGCTGCATTTCATAAATTTGAAATAGACATACTTTTATCTGTAGTACCTATATTTATTACTTTTTAGTTTTCTACTTCAATGTTACTAGCCATGCTTTCATTACTATTCTCATTTACATCGATTGTGTTTTTAATTTTCTCGGACAGCTTTTCTTTATCTGAATGTTCTCCCATGTCTTTCCCACCATCTGTTCTAGAATCTCCGTGACTTCTATCTAAATCACACGGCATCGGCATACCAAAAGCTGGATGTCCAGGGTAGTACATATATGACAGTGGTAAATTGGGGTAGTTAACGCCAAGATGAGGTCCATACAAAGATTGTAGAACAGCTTGATTGTATGATTCCTGTAACAAGGCCTTATATTCTGGGTTTTTAGCGAAATCGACCCCGTAAACTCCTGCAAAATGCTTTAAAATTGGAGATCCTTCTAGTAAAGGCGGGGCGAATAATGCTGGATTTAATGTTTTGCCTAAAATTGGTGTTTGATAAGACTTAATATCAGGTAGGGTTGGCTGTCCGTTGTTATTAACTAGCACTTTCACGGCCACTTTCCTTGCGTGGTTTGCAGCCGCCGCTGCGGCCGCTAACATCCCATTTTCTTGCATTTGCAGCTGCTTTCTCTTCGTTTTGTATCTGCGATTCTGGAACCATATCTTGACTTGCGTCTCTGTAAGTTTTAAGCTTACGGCCAGGTCAGCTCGTTCGGGACCTGATAGATACCTTTGTTGGCTGAATCTTCTTTCCAATTCGTACACTTGAGCGTGAGAGAAGGCAGCCCTGGATCGTTTTTTGCGGCCGCCATTTTGTGTATACTCGTTTATGGTGAAGTTTGGTGAGTTGGAGATCCTTGAATCGGTCGAGGGGGGTGGTGTAGAACATTTTCGAGGTTCGTAGTGAAGACTGAATGGTTTGTAGCCGATATCTGAGCTTGGTGAATTGCGACGGGTTGGTGAACCAGTGTTGGATGAACGAGAGTCGTAGTCATCTGTAACAATTGAAATAGGATTAAAGTCGATTTATTTTATGTTTATTATATCTTTATGTATCTTATATAAAGTGGTATTTATGTCAAAACTATGTTACTACGTGATACGTTTCACATTTATTTTCGTCTGGTGGGTATTATAACTGTGTTAGATTATTTTTTTGTGGGTGAAAATGGAATGATAACCCCGTCCACGCTATCGATATACACGAGCGGGGACCAGTGAGAGATGATAAGTGAGGATGAAGTCAGGCCAGTTGGCCCATTGTGACGAGTTCCACAAGAATTAAACCACAATGATTTTCAGGGGGAACCGCGTGAAGGTCGACCTAATATGGTATATTGCTGGCAATGGGGTTATTACTCCCCATTACTAACGATGTTCCCTTGTGTTACGTTATTAAGTATAACTGATCAATTTGTGAACATTTATCTATTAAAAGATTAAATCGTTAATAAATATCATTAGATAATATTTCCGAAATGCAATCCTTCCGTAAAACCGTTGTACCTAAATAAGATTTATTATCACAATAGATTATTTATGTATATATATGTACTATAAATAAAATGATAAATTACCAAAAGAAACTTGATAATAAGTATAAACGCAAAAGCTGTAAGGCGTGTTCATATCACCCCGAGCCCGGAATCAATTAAATCGGTTATCGTATCACGCTATTTGCGTATAAAGTCAACACAATGGATCCATTACGCAGATTGTCGCCGGTCATTAGACACCGTGAAAGGACGAGCGACGACGGTTAACAGTATTTTTGCGTGTTGTTACTTCCACTATTGTTGTTTTGGGCGCATGTAATTTTGAACATCCTTAGAATTTGGTATAACTTATGATTGCCTTTTGGCGATGTCTGTAAGACACTAATGTGGCTATTTATAGGAGCAAATGATAATATTTTTTCAATAATAATTGTCGATATCTAGATAGCGACTACAACGGTCTCAGAGTGCATTCTTAATATTCGGTATATATAACATTAATAAATAAAATTAATAACAGCTGTAAGTATAAAGCAAAAGTGCAGAAAATACATTTGTTAAATCTTATATGATCAAATAATATAAGTCAATATAATGACACCTTCTATGTGATATCTAAATTGTAGGTAAAGTTCAAGTGTTTTTCAATCGGCTTCAAAAAGAAGGAGGTTGTCAAATCGGTTGTATATTTTTCTTATACTTGTTACCTCATAACTCAGTCAGTAATGAATCGACTTAGAAAATTTGTTTTTTATCTGAAATTATATACTTATATACTTTATATTATATACAGTTTAGTCTCATAAAAAGTTTATTATAATCGGTTCATAAGTATACTTTGTAAATCAAAATAACTGTTTATGCCCATATCAAAATATAATATATTATATCAAAATAAATATATCAAAATAACTGTATATGTTATTATAACTGTATAAATGTATATTTAAACAATTGAAGTCGTATTTTTTGTAAATCACAATCTAAATTATTTTTTTATATTGATAAAATAACATCATATGATCGTCATGTTAATTTTTATTATACATTTTAATCGTATACAGTCTTTTGTTGAACATAGCTTCTCCACCCACCATACAATCGGTTTCGTGCAAAAATTTAATCTCGTTACTTGATTTGGTGAGGGGTAGTTTTAGAACATGTTAGCCTTATGAGATTGCCACTTGAGATTTTTCTTTCCCATCATTTACTGTTATTTTGGTAAAGCGATGATGTCACTCATTCCTTCGACCTCTTCAGGTTATATCAGTATATCGTTCATCTTCAAGCATTCTGATTTTGCTTTCTATGACGCATAATAACGCTTTTAAGTAAAACAATTTTATAATACAGAGATTTTTTTTCAAATTATATTGCTTGTATTCTATAGTGTTATAATATTTTATCTACTTAGTTGGGTTAGAATAACTTTGATTTCGCGAATGATTATGATGTTATTCATATGCTAAGTAAATGTCAAATTAAAAATATTTATTAAAAGAAAAAAAAGTCATAATACAATAAAAAATTACAGTAACAAAAACCGCGCATAATTCAACTCGGCACGTGCTGCGAACAACGTAACTAGTAATTACTAAATTGAATGCTTCAATAGTGCTTTTAAGCGTCATTACTTATAGTAATGAGGGTGTCGTGTAATCGCACGAAGTGACGGCTAAGTGGCGACGTCGCGCGGTGGCACGGCCAGTGTGAACGCGCCATTACACTGCCATTGTCGTCGCGGTAATTATGGCTGGAGGCTAATTTGAATTTAGAATTTAATATCGATTCACTATACTCAAGTAGGTACTACCTACCCACCTTTGGTTTAGGTACTTTTACTTTTTTTATTATTGAAGTTGAATTATAAAATGATGTAAGACAAATTTTAAAATTATTGGATTAAAACTTTATACATAAAATAAAAGTTTTTTTTTTATGAATAAATGAAATAAAGAACCCAATTACGTACCCAATGTACATAACCTAATTACATAGTAATATGTTTATGTATTTCACTTGTTTATATACCTACCTACCTGGAAGTAAATTAAAAATATTAATATCATTATCATCTTAGCCATTATCTGTCCTCCATGGACTGTCATAAGGTACTATCTGAGCCACCTGCCTGCATTCACCGATTCTCTATAATATTTTTGAAGTCGTCACTCCATTTAATAGGGTCATTTTACATTGCGTTTATCCATAGAGGATCGCCACTCAAGAATCTTTCTGTCCTATCGGTTATCGATTCTTCGAGCTATGTGACCAGTACATTGCCACTTTTTAGCTTGCTTATCCTTCGGGCTATGTCGGCCACTTCGGTTCTTTTGCGGATATCATCATTTCATATACTATATATAATATTCATATACTCGTATTTAATAGGTCAATATCGTGTTTATATTACGAATACATAGGTTTTTTTTTTATTAATTAATAAAAAAAAATGAATAATTATTAGCTCTAAACCATTACACCGCGTATTATGAATCAAACACGTATTAAGAAAGAATGATACTATTCGGCAGTCTTATAATTGATGATCCTAATTTAAATTTAGATCGCGGTTAGTCATCAACGACCGATGGTTGGAGTGACTCGGCGATGAATTAAAAACAACTTTTTGTCGTGTTCTATATTTGAAAATGTATTGACATGCTTCAGAAAATCATTGGATCTTGAGATATGAAGATTAGATTTAAATTTAAAAAGACCAGTTTTTTTTTTTATAGATATCTAATTGAAGAATAAAAAAATATATTTATAGTGACGAGTCTAAACAAAATCTGTATAGTAATTTATTTATATGCTATACAAGTAATTAGTTGTACGTGCTATTATTTCCTCTTCAGGGTAGTCAGAGGTAGATTTCTCGATTATCGCTGACGAGGAAAAGTGGAAATATTATTGTTAATACCTAATGGTGTTATGTATCTATTTATCGTCATGTTTTCTTTTAATTTGATTTAATATTACAATATACTATCACAGGGATAAATTGTAAATTAAAATCTGCATTCAATCACAAATTAATTATTGGTTAATTAATTAATGGTTTATATTATGTAGGTAGGTAGACTCAAAAGTCTATCATATCTCAAAAGACTTTTGTGAAATTAATCACTAGTTTTTGGCAATTTTCATATATAATTATCTAATTAATTCATACACTACGTAACTTGAATATATTAAAATAAATTATTTGTGATAAAGTAGGTACTATTTCAAAGTAAAAATTTATAAAGTTAAAATTTATAAAGTAAAGTTTTTAAAATAAACTTTTTATAAGTATTTTAAAATGAAATATAAAAAATAACGTTTTAAGATATCAAAAGCTTAAAAAAATTAAATGTTAGTGCAATGATTTATAATAAATACCTAAATAAATTTACAGATATACATATAATTTTCCTAAAACAATAATTAAATCATAAAATAACATATATATGTATAATGTAAATAGTGTACATATTATGATTGTTATTTTTAAATTACTGTTTTAATTTAATATTACGTTGTACCGTCAATTATTTTCTGTTATTCCTGTCTACGGTCGATTTGTAGATAAACCCATATGGTGTTAAGTCCGCCATTTACATTTTCAAGGCGGAATAAAATTTTAAAAATAAATAAACTTTATCAAATATATAAATTGTCTAAATAAACCCACCTGATAGTTCTGTGACTGCATAATTATTTTTTCTGGACATGTCCAAAGCACCATCATCACTATAATCCCTGTAGCCATTACAATCATCATAATATTTTAATCTTTTCTCTGAAACCTCCTTTTTCGAGTAACCATCATCTTTACTGTAGCAACTTGGTGTTTTCCCCAAAAAATTCATCTTCCCGCCAAAATCTGCTTCCTGACAATACATTCCATTTTCAAAATCGCACCTCGCTTCATTCTCTTTTGTAAGTATATCGTTTATCGAAAAGGGAGTCGTCAAATTAGTTTTTTCACAGTCTTGCAATGTCAACGAATCCTTGAAGGTTTTCAATTTTGATTCCATTTTCGAAAATTAAGTCACATGAATCGTTTTATCACTTAACGCGCGTTCCGAGCTCGCCTTACCGCAAAAGCGTTCCTCAAACGAATAAACTTTGTGTGATAGATTGCCCGCCTGTTTGACGTGCTATAAGCCTTAGAGAGGGACAGGAATAGAAGTAGATGAGCGAATTGTAGGGCGGTAAAGTGAGACAGCAATACTTTAGGGCGGACGTTTTTTAAAAAAGCTCGAGAAGTAGCGTAAGTAGTGGGGATCGTTGAGTTTTTCTTGAAGATGTTTATGTGAATGCGATTTGATCGCTTAGGTCACTGTGTTTGTTATACTGCTAATGAGAATTGGTTGTTTCTTACTATTTTCTAATATACTTGTGGATCTGTAACATCATAATGTCGTATTTAGTTAATGTATCCATGATACATACATATGTATATTAGAAAACTTAACAAAATTAATATTTACAAACAGGATAAGAATACCCAGAGTTTATCAACTAGGAGTTATTGAAAGTGATAAAATAATAGTAAAATAGTAGTAAAAATAAAAACATGGGATAGGGGCAGATTCATGAAATATTGAAATATATCGACATGACCCTGGCAATTAAGAATCTTAGAATTTCAGATAATAGAAAAATATCATTTCTGAGTAGACATTTCTATAATTCCTCAAACTCAAGCTAATAAACCCACTTCACCTTTTTTTTACAAACGTGTTTTACAGTACACTCATATTTTCGTAGTATTTACGGTGGAGATTTTTAATCAAACATGTGGTGATATTGAGGCATGTGTGTCAACCAGAGGGAGATTATGTACAAAAGTCGTTTCCTTGGGCACATCTGTCCCATTCATGTTTCTACCGTAAAGCAGTTGTGTTTGCATGGCTCTGTTTCGGTTTGAAGGGCATATGGCAGTTAATTTATAGGGTACAGAGGAATAACACCTGATCCTGATTGCCTCAGGATGGCAACGTATGGAGGGTATCATGGGCGAGTATCATGGGCGAAACAGTACCTATACTCTGTTATGCCCATGGTACTGCTCATGTCTATAGGTGACGGTTACCATTATCCATCAGGTGGGCGGTCAGATTGTTTGCCATTCTAGGTAGCATAAAAAAAATATTCAACTATGCATTGTATTAAAAAAGTGCCTACAATCCTTGGCCAGTAATAGATGGTTCGAAACGGTGCATGTTGCTTACTAGCTTTTACAACCACGATTTAGTAAATTATGTACAGATATAGAACAGTGTTTAAAATAATATATTATTTTATTAGGTATATTCATCCCAATGTATTAATACAAGTGTGTTGCATGTTTTGCAATAAATATATAAAAATTACCTCTTCCTTTCCCGTGGAAGTCGTAAGAGGCAACTAAGGGAACTTAATAGTCAAGGGATTGGCATCAGAGTCCCTCTTTAAATGATATTAAAGCCTAACTGTGCTTGCCAACCTGTCTGCCAAGCGTACTAACTACTGGTAAAATTCCTAAAAGGGAGAAACCTATGTTCAGCAGTAGACAGTTGATGGCTGATACGATGATGATGAAGATGATGTATGAAATATTGTACACACTGCGTACTTGTGTATATGTATGTCAATGTACATAGATAGATATATTTAATTTTTCATGACAGAACATGGAAATTCTGAGGGTACTCCATCCATAATGTATCCGGGATGGATAATATACCTATAGTAATTAAGAAAAAAAATATTTATATAATACTTCAATTACATTATTTCCCGTATTTATAATAATAATATTTATTAAATCCAAAAATACATGATACAATTTTACATTTGTTCCCAGGACTTCACACTAGGATTCCCTGTGTCGTGAAGTCTTGGGCTAAGTAATAATATCTATATAGTTTTGTTACAATATCTATATACTAGTCCAATAACGAATATTTTAAAAGTTGTCCAAAAATACATTAAATTCTAGTTTATATTAGATTCCATTTTTAACATAGGTATACGAAAATAGATATCTGACCGATATGGACGATATTGAATGGGTGATAACCATTTTTCTGCCATTATTGTCCAGAGGAATCTAATATATAGATATCGGATCGGTATTCATGTAACCCATGCCTACTTCCATCCCTTTGAGTTATGTACTTTTTTGTACTGTACCAATGTGTAATAACCCTATTAATCTTTCGCACCGTACTGTAGCTTCCAACTTCCTTAACCCACCGTTGACGCGTTGCTTTATCAGTAAGTACCCGAGAAGTGTCTATCTATCTCTCTTTAGCGCAGCGACAATATTCTATTCCCTAAACGTCGCGTCCCTTTTACTCACTAGAGCTCATTTAAATCTACCAATCAGAACGCATTATCGTTTGTGGTTGACCAATAAAAGAAGTGGGTGAGTGGAAGTGTCAACATAAATTTTCTTTTAATTTTCGTCTTGAGCAGTTTTAGACTTAGGCCTTATTTTTCTGTCAGTATCGTATTATTTTGTGTTAATTTTCCTTAATTATATTTTTAAAGGAATAATTATTTATAAAATAATTAGTTATTATAATTAACTACATATTTGTGTATTTCTCAGTGTTTAATTATAACATTGATACATAGTTGAGATCGTAGCTTGGTGCTTACATAATTAATTCCAAATTAAATAATTGATTAACAATTATTACGAAAATGGGTATCTGTAAATAATAAAAAATAAGTAGGTAATAGGATTGAAAAAAGTACTTAGAGTAATAATTATTTTTCATTTAAATTAATAAAATAAACAATACTTATGGAAACAGAGTCTCTTAAATAGGTAGATTGTAATTCTTATTTCAAAATAATAAGAAATACATTCTACTTAAGCGAGTATCTGTTTCCCTTAAGCAGCAACATTTTCTTTACCCCTTTGGTATAATAAAAATACAAATAGGCCTCTAACCTGTTTACAACAAGTTTCTGCGATTCGAGCATGGACACTCAAAACTAATATAATTATAGAAGATTTAATTAAAATACTTAACTCAAAAGATGAACAGCGTTCAAATAATGGATAAAGATAATTTTATTACAGGCATAACTATCTTTTAAGTATATACCTCTACGCTAATAAAAATGTACTAATAAACATTTTATCTTTTAATTATAATTGTACCTCATTTCGATTATTTATCAGACTTTTTGGTTGTTTGATAAATTTTTCTTAGTTCAACTTTTAGACATTGAATAGGTAAGATTTAGAAGTTTAACTATGAAAAATGTTTGTTCAACTTTTGGGTAATCTAAATTCTAAAGCAAAAGTCCTAAAGTTGAACACTGGAGTAGTTTTATAGGTTCTGTTTTAGGTGCCTCTGTTCAAAAATGGGCTAAGTGGTAAACTTTATTTAGTTTTATAGTTATGAGAAGAAATATGAACTAATAATTATAAATGTGGCTTTATTGTTTTGTACAAAGTTATAAGTAAGATAAAAAACAAAAATGTTAGTTCATTATTATTTAAATTAATTATTTTTTATTCAAATTTACATTATTAGTTAAATTTTTTGCTCCAAAATTATTTATAATATGTAAATATACTTATGTAACACTTGTAAAAGGTTTTAAATGAAATTGTAAATATTTAGATATGTGAATTATCATGAAGTTCTTGAAAGTTTACAGTTCAGATTTGTTAGTTCCTTGATTAGAATGTTCGTTTAACAATGGGACTTAAGGGCACACTATTCATCTATAAGGCAAAATCGCACTATTTTTAGAAATTCTTTTTTTTATGCGGAGCGGTTAAGTTTTTATTGATACGAGTCAAGACCAACCGTAGAAACAGCCAAAATCTACGAAAAAGTCACTTAAAGCGACTAATGTTGCTTAAGTCTTCATTAATTGGTTCCACAACCTTTTAATATATTACAAACACGAAAGTTTGTGAGGATGGGTGAATGTTTGTTATTCTATCACGTAAAGGAAACAGAACGGAGTTGAATGAAATACTATAACAATACACGAATAGGCATACTAACTTAATATATATTGTTTCATCATCTCCATACGCATTTAAAAACAGAAATTTCATCGTTTCGCCGATCAAACTATTTTTAATCACTCCTCTCCATCCAAAGGTTGCCTGGAAGAGATCGTTTTTAGCGATCAGGTCGCCCATTGTAGTCTCACTGTGAACATTTCTTGTAATTGTTCGTATCTATAAAGAGTTTGCTATTGTAATCTTTTGGTGGAAACAATAAAGAGTATCTGTCTATCTATATAAAACAAGTAAGTATTTTAAATAGTACGATGCAACTAATAATAATATGTCTACATAGGGCCTACACCTATCCAATATTATGCAATAAATATGAATAATAGTAAATTCACGCCATATCCCACCCTTTAAACCGAAACACAGCCATGCAAACACAACTGCTTCACGGTTGAAACACGAACGAAAAATTATAATAGTATGTTTATTAAATATAGATATATATACTTCAAGTTTAATATTTTATTAGTATAGACAACATAGATGTTGTCCGCTGAGATAAGTGGGTATCGGATGCCATCAAGTGGTCAAACCATAGAGTTTATTATCCACAGACAGAGACATAGAAATTAATTTCCTTTTTTGTACATTTTTTTTGCTTCTACAAGGATTTGTTTATAATTATATATTTGTTTATAATATGCCGCTGCCCGCATGTATCTGGCCAGTACGGCAATTTTGATTTATCTCGAAGAAGATTGTCAAAATAATGCTCACATTTCCAAGCATGTTTGAGAAAAAAATAATATTGGATAACAGACTCTTATCAATGTCCAGAGGGACCCAGTATGTAGATATCGTATTCATCGTATAATCAGTATCCATATTAGATATATTATGCTTACTGCCAAGCGTGATAGTTACTGGCAAATCCACCCCTTATGAGGGAGGCCTAGGTTCAGCAGTGAACAGTTATTGGCTGATATAAAAGTATTACCCATTATAATGTAAGATATTAAAAAAAAAAAAATATTAAAAGCCATGTCTATTTCTACTATTCTCTATAAACTCAATAAGTGATCGTTCGAAGTGTTAGTAAGTGGCGTTTGTTAACTGTACCTACGAGTATATCGATTGAACATAAGTATAATGTCGATTCAATATAATCAATCGTTGATCACGTTCAGAATTTTTATTACTTAGCCGATTACAAAGCCTAAAATGGGTTTAGATAAAAACATCTTATTTTTGGCTCCTTGGGGTCTACCATGAAATGAAATTCATGTCGTTCATTCAATCGAACTTTTTTAAGTGTTTTTGTTCATGCCTAAATCAATGCAGTTTAAGATTTCGTTAAACATAAATCCTACCGTAAAAGTTCAAAGGAACGATTATTTAGTATTTTTAAAAGGTACGTACTGTATAATTTTAATATGAAATTTGTGTTCGTCCCCGAAATTTCGGAAAACATTTTATGGTGGGCTCCCTTATTTTGCAACCGTCAATGTAGGCAGTTATATACTTAGGTATTATCATTAGTAGATTCTATGATATAATATATTGTATTTTTTTGCTGAGTGGTCCCCCCCCCCCCCTCCCCTCTCCAATATATTGTATTAATAATCAAGAAATTAAAAAAATATAGGCACGATACAATATTAGTATTTTTTCATCGATGATAATGGAATGGTCCTTAGTGGATTATAATGTAATGGTAATCCCGCCTGCACTATTGGTATACGTTGGCGGGGCGCCAGTGAGTGGTGATAGGCGAGGATGAAACCAGGTCAGTTAGCTCGTTGTGACGGATTCAACAAGATC
The DNA here is from genome assembly GCF_026898425.1 of Galleria mellonella. Lineage (NCBI taxonomy): Eukaryota > Metazoa > Arthropoda > Insecta > Lepidoptera > Pyralidae > Galleria > Galleria mellonella. Next base: position 4,667,572 of record NW_026442062.1, read on the forward strand.
AACAAGATTAATCACGATGGTTTCCCGAGAAAACCACGTGAACGTCGGCCTTGTAGGATATGTTGCTAGCATTGGGAGTTAACCTTCTTATTACTAAGAACTCCTTTCCCCCAATAATGGAGTGGTATCCCCGTCTGCGTAGTCGGTAATTATACGCTGACGGGGTACCACGGTAGCGGACAGAGAAAGATGATTGGTGAATAGGTATACAGACAAGTCATTTAGTTCATCGTAACAAATTTATCAAAAAATAACCATGATGGTTTCCTGATAAATTTCACTCTGGAAACCACGTACAGATCTACCTGATAAAGTATTTTGCTAGAAATGGGACCAGCAAACTTGATTACACACAATTTTTAACATTATATATAAGCAATTCTTTAAATTGATAAGTCGTAGGCGTCAGTTCATCTGTTCTCAACTACTAAAAAATAGTTTACTATTTTTTTGTATTTGAATTCGTCTTGCTTTGTGAATGCTCATTACATAAATATTACCTAGATATAACAAACTACTATCTAGGTAATAGTTATGTATCTATCTACAATCTATCTATCATTACGCCCAACACCTTGTGGGGTTAGTAAAGAGGTCACAGTACCATAGGTTTGTATACATTTTTTGCTTTATAGATTTAATAACACATCTCACGCATAGATACACGACGGTCTGGAGAGTCTTGGCTTCTATCAGATAACATACGATCTACCTGATTTTTAAGACAGTCTGGTTTTTTTTTACCACACAGGGGCAAACGAGCATGCGGCGCATCTGATGGTAAATGACTACCGCCGCCCATGATTACCCACAACACCAGCGGCATTGCAGGTGTGCTGCCGGCCTGGTACCTGTATTCTTTCACTATCTTTTGTTTTAATTATATTTTAGTTCCTTTTTACTGGAATTATTTTAATTTCGCTTATGGTATTCGAGTAAAAAGCTGTGCGCTATCGATTTTCGCTAGCTATTTATCACCATGTTGTTTATGGTGGTTTAATACTAAGATCATTTGAATATGTAGCTTGTTGACTCAACTATAGAGTGTTCATTATATTATGTATATTTCCATTTATGACGAATTGTAGATATAAGGAAGGTATATTTCCTGTTTAATTATTTGATTAGGGGGAGAAGGGATTGTAAATAATTTTATTTATTTATTTATTTATTTAAGGAACACCAACAGCATATTGCATTATAATATATAGGTTTAACAAACATTAAATATAATACAATATTAATGCACATGCCTATTATAGGTATTCACAGCATTCACTTTAACATAATTATACAGTGTAAGAAAATTAAGTAAATAACAAAAATAAACATGTAACCTAAGTTGTGAGCAATATCAGAAAATAGGATTATGAGTGGAGATTAATAGCTCTATTACTAGCAATATACTCTGTCAGGTCGAATTCCCCCTGGAAACCTTCGTGTTCAACTTCAAATGAATTCATTTGGAGTTAAACACGATGGGCTAACTTACTTGCCTTTTCATCCTCGCCTCACTGATGCCCCGCCAGCATATACCGTTAGCTCAACCCGGGTTACCATTTCATTATCACCATTAAAAAAAAGTGTTCGATTAAAACAATATATATTCTTTATTGCACTAAAACATACAGTAACAACAATAAGTTAATAACAATGTTAGTAAAAGCGAACTTATCTCTAAAAGAGATCTCTTCCAGTCAACCTAACACAGTGACCTAGGAAGAAGTGAGTGGACAGTAGTAGTGCTAAACAGAAGTTAAAATAAATATTTACATAAATAATAATAAATAAAGTGATTATTAAAAAGATGTTTTATTTATAATCTCCTTACCCGTATTATCTACTTACCTAATTAGCTTAAACAATACAAAACTCAATAATCTAATAATAAGAGCTTTGATAATTTCGGCGTCAGACTGTAAACAAGGGAAGGAAACACTCAGATTGAGCTTTTAGATTGCCGCAGAGAAACGACGACGAGCTAACAAAGAGGTTTAAGCTTCCGGACGATCAGTTTTCGGAGAACAATGGATCACTTGATGAGCCTAATGGAATGAAGAAATTAATAACACGAACGGAACACCGGTCTTTTTTTTTATTATAATTTCTAGTTGTTTCTTAATTTAATATTATAAGTTAATCTAGTATGTTTCGATAGAAATTAATAAAAAAATTTGATCTGTCAGTTTGTTTATTTGTACTAGGTACTATTGGACATCAGTAGATTATCTCATGGTCGGGTCAATTATTCATTTGGTTACATTTTTATTAAGTTGTTATGAAATAAATAATAATTTACCTAAGTCGATAAATAATAAATATCTTTTTTTACTATTGTGACAATATCTTGGACAAAATAATAAACTATATCGATGTCGTTTATAAAAACTCTAATTACATAAAGTTGGCATAAGTAATTAATGTGATTAGTATTAAATGATCTTATATGTAGATAACCGATCTAACGCTAAATATTGAGAAATTGATAGTTAAAACTACAGTAATTTTATATAAAGGTAAATTTTGAAGTTCCGATTTACTGTGGGTTTGACTACCATCGTCTCATAGTATTTAAACGATTTCTGCACACTAACTACCATCTATCGGTGATAATTGTATGTTAAAAATTTGTAACATGCTTGCAGATACGATAGACAGAGCCCTCTATTGATACGAGCAAGCTTTTATATTTTAGTTTTACTAATAACTGCTAGATGGCGGAGCTACATAATAATACTGTAGCTACTGTTTCATAGATGTCGCATTTACAATAGACGGTGATGCTTTGTTTTCTAATAAATTATAAAAAAGACCAAGGCTCTATATTCTTAATGAGGTAATCATTCAAATATCGATTTAATATTTATATTCCTTACTCCTTTTTATTAGTTAATAATTAATATAAACATTATTGTGGCTTAAAATATCCATGTACATATGTATAATCATAGGATTACTAAATATTACCATAGACTAAAATTATTACTAATGCTTGCATAATGTTTTTATATTGTAAGTTATGATATTAAAAACAAATACTAATTTCAAACCTTTTCGCAATTCCATATATTTAGAAAGTTAGAAAAGTATTTATATTTCTATCCATTATACAATGGATATGATTCATGTTTAAAAAAGTTTACTACTATCACTTACAACCAGTAAATCCTCCCTCACACCCTGACCCTGGACTGACACAAGCCACATGTGCTCGTGTCAAGTCCGAACCGTGGCTCGTACCCTGTGTAATTGATACGATAATCGCCCCTCTGTTTAACACCGTGATTTGAGTTTATGTTAAACGATTCAGTACGGTGGTAATCAATGTTTATTCAATCATGCAAACAATATACGTAAGCTTTCTAGTATGTATGGCGGATAATTGTGCCCTAAACTTTTAAATTATACTTTTAAATCGCATTCACGGCGTTGCCTATGTAAATTTGGATTAAAGTAGGTACTTTTTTGAATTCAGGTTATGTTCCATTTGTATACGAAATTTCATTCAACTTTGATTGAGTAACAAAGAATAATCCTCCAAACATATGGGCATCTAAACTTTTTACAAAATTTTACATTTTTGGAGTATTTTGTAAAATTTTAAACGGCATCCGCATCACAGAACTGTTTAGTTTCTGTAACATTATTTATTGTACTGAAGATTTATCTTTGATTTTTTTTTAATATCTTTTTTTCTATTTTTTTTTTATTTTTTAAATTCAGTATGCAATCAGTGGGGTAATATTTTCTTTTAAATAAGTTCAAAATTACATAAAAAATCTTCTTGAAGTTAGTAAGCAGTTTTTTTGCATATTTCAGTTTCAGTTTTCATAAAATATGACTGTAACTTCTGAAAAAGTAGTGAATAGAATGCGTTGTAAACTACTACAATAGATATTGTAGTCATACGTACATAGGTGAATGCTGTACGAACGGAAGTAGATATAGTTTATTTTAGAGCGACTGTGACGTATTACGTTTATCGTTTTTATATGAACCACTCTCATATTACATCATAAAAACAAGTCGTTCTCAACCGCATAATTCGACACATTTTTTCAGTATTTTCATGGTGGCGCCAACTTGTCCCTGACGCCTTATGGAAGCCATAATTCAAGTGCAAATTTTACGCAACACCCGTCACGTCACCGGCCGAAGCGACCTCTTTTTTTTCCGTTTGACGTTTTGACCCATACACTTTTTTCTTTTTATTCAAATTTCGTATATTTAGAATCAAAATATTAAAACATACTTTTACGGTATTGTTTCACGAACTTACGAATTTTCTTTTCAATTTTAAGTGTTTAACACGAAAGTTATGTGAAACCAACAGAACAAGAATAAACCCTTTTGATTACAAAAACTGTAATAAAAATTATCAAAATTGGTTCAGAATAAGATCGTCCATTTTAAATTAAACTTACTTAAACCGTAACTTTTAAAATTACATTTTCAGATGAGGATATTTCTCTCCCCCCATCTCCCTGAAAATTGTATGCCTTACAATATATTATGCGTCTATTTTTGAGTCCGCAGAAAAACTGTGACCATTTTGTATTACTGTGGCACACTCACGAAAAATGATATTACTTCTTTTAAGTATTTCCTTTTGATTTTTTTTTTGTATATGTATTCTTTTATTTATTTTTTGAATATGCACCAATATCTGTTATTATTTATGTGTTGTAAGTAATGTAAATGTATCTAATATTATTTAAAATTTGTTCGAAATTGGTGTCATAAGTGCGTAATATATAAATATTTAGATGTAACAAAACAACAGAATCTAGACGAATTAAAAACCTCCATTTTAAAATTGCTAAAATATTGATATACATCGTTATCTATATAAAAAAATACAAAAATTGTGAAACAGGCAACCAAAGAAAAAAAAACATTTTCTCAACCTCCAAAATGTTTGAAGTCAAACCGAAACATGAAAGTTGGGTTATCAGTTCACTGACAACAGCTCAAATCCATCGGCGCTTAGGGATCGGCAAAAAATATAAAAACCCTCGGGTCTCGGCGCCGCGTCACCAATAAATTACATTGGCATTTTGTCAATACGACGCCTCCTCCCGCCCTCTGCGGCACCACACACCATATATGCAAGAAAAAAAGTTTAAAGTGGTCTACCTGTTTTTCAGTAAATTTGGTTTTGGTGTTATATTTTTTATTCATTAATTGACTACCTGAATTATTTTAAAATTCTTCTCACGGGACATGAATGGCTTGTAGCAGACTAACAGGGGAGCGAAAAGGGCAGCCCGGCCTGGATCTTTGGTTCTTAGAAGCTTTCAAACGCCACCATTTCCCTTATCTATATTCTATGTATGTTTACATAAATCTGATTTAAATTTCACTTGCAAATTTTTAATTAAATAATGGTTTTCTGGAAGAAATCTCTTATTTAAGTTAAACTCGCCTTTGTATATTACGTTTAAAATTATTTGTACATACAAATAACTTTTACATATAAACGTGAACTGAATAAAAAGCTTGTAAAATTACAGCAATTTCTTAAACTGGGAGCCTTATATACGATAGCTTTGTCGCCCTGATGGGCTTAGTCCGCCACTGAAAACGATTAACTGTTTTCAGAAACTACGGGAATGAGAACTAATACAAGACCAAAAAGAAAATTAAGTAATATTCAACCAACGAAGTAAAGGACAGAATGTGAAAATCACGGGAAAGAGACATAAGGAAACTACACATTTTTCAATTTTTTTAATGGGATGAGGATAGAATTATAAGTTTGCCTGCGTTATAGGTATACGCTGTAGGGCCGTCGTGATAAATTCACCAGCAATTAACTACAAGCAGAGGGCAGCACACGAAGAGGAACCTGATATGGTATATTGCTAGCAATGGGGCCGTTAGAATTCAGTACTAACAATTTATTTCCTCTAGCTAATATATATCAGCTTATACGCATTATAATTACAGTAAATATCTTGTTCACGAAATGTATAAACTTCTGTAAGTAAGGTGGATACATATTATAATAAAATTGAATAGGTAATAGACATTCTTAGTATTATAATTTCGTGGATCTATTAGTATAGCGCGTGAGTAAGATCAAGCAATGATTTCTGTGCGGCATCATCGCGCCGCTCGGCAATTAATCGGAGCCAACAAAATGGGAACATTAAACCATGCACATGTATTGAACACTGATAACGCTGAGAAACATTGCTCAGTACACTGCAGGACAAATTAATTGGACAGAAAATATTTCTTACTTATTTTTAAAATCTTTCAGAATCATGTGAGTACAATCAGGAATAGAGGAATAGCTACGTATGAGAGATATCATGGGTGACATAGTATATTCTGTTATGGTACATATTCATGTTTATAGGCGATGTTTACCACTTTCCATCAGGTGGGTCGTCAGTCGTCGTCGTCGTGGGTTTTTAAACTTAAAAAAGTGTAATCATTGAAAAAATATTGTAATAGTGTCCATTACTAACAAAGAGTGTATTGCACATTGTACTGTGTGGACTGCCGTACAGTGAGCGTGGACTGTAGGGGCGTTGGTTCAGGCTGGAGTGAAACACAGGAATTACTATACTGAAGCCTCCGGTACCGTCTGAAGAGAGTATTTTTCTTCTTGTCCTATTTCTTCTCGAGTGTAGTGTGTCGCTGCCCGGAAGCGAATGCCGCTCGACGGGAGGCGGCCTATCTTTATACCCGCCCGCTCGCACGATAACGTTTCCAACTCGCGTTAGCGAATCTGCGCGAGCGGGACGGGGCGAGGAATGAGCGAGACGCGTGTCTCTTCAGATCGGTACTCTAAAGAGTCTATTTATTTATTACAATTTACAATCTCTTAATTCTATTTATTGTTACAATTTCTATTTCTATTCGTAGGTAATAAGGACAACACACAAAGGAATACTTTATTTAACTTACACTATCTTAAATCTATGTAAATCTATATAAAACAACAGAATACAAAAAACGATCAAACTAGAAACTTAACAATTAACTATAACATTGCTATAAATATCACTATATATACAATAATGTCGCGAACATAATCTCCCGCCGCAGCTCTCGTAGCTGGAGTTAACTCGTGTTCGCGTCGCTCGATGTCGATGTGGGCAGTATGATCAGCTTCTTAGTGGGTCGCCGTAGGATGCCCTTGTTCGTCCGCACGTCGACCGCTCGAACCTCGCCGTCTGGTCCAGGGTAGGTCGCCACCACCACGCCTCGCGGCCACGTGTTGCGAGGCAAGGTCCCATCAGCTATTAGGACCAGGTCGTCCATTTTGATGGCTCCGTGTGTAGCTCGGGGCTCCCGCCGGTGTTGCAACTCGGGTAGGTACTCCTTCACCCACCGGTTCCAGAAGCAGTCAGCTAGCCTCTGGCTGGCACGCCACTCCTTGTGTCCCGCCGCGTCGCTCTCTGTGAAGCTGCCTGGCAGTGGGACGCGCGATGGACCGCCCAATATGAAGTGATTGGGGGTTAGGGCGCTGTCGTCGTCTGCCGATGTTGACACGTGGGTTAGCGGTCGACTATTGAGGGTGTGCTCGACCTCGACCAGCAGAGTGTGGAGGACCTCTTCCTTGGGGGCCCGCTCGTTCAACGTAGCGGCTAGTGCGGTCTTCACGCTACGCACCAACCGTTCCCACGCACCTCCCATGAAGGGTGCGCTCGGGGGAATGTAGCGCCACCGGATGAAATGGACTGATGACTCTTCTTGGATGGCTTCCTCGGCTGCCTTCTTCAGCTCGACGTCAGCACCTTTGAGGTTGGTGCCTTGGTCGGACCATAATTCCGTGGGACACCCTCTGCGGCTTATGAAGCGCCGCAGGGCCATTATGGCGGAGTCCGTGCTGAGGCTGCCGGCGATTTCTAGGTGGACTGCGCGCGTCGTTAGGCAGGTGAAGAGCACTCCGTACCGCTTCTGGTGAGTGCGGCCCACTGTCACGGTCATAGGCCCGAAGTAGTCTAGGCCGGTGAACGTGAACGGTCGCTGATGATGCGCCAGCCTGCTCTGTGGATGGTTGCCCGTTGATGGCTGCGCCGGTCTTGCTCTTCGTAGGCGGCACAGCTGACACCTCTTCAGTTCACTGTGGACGGCGTGTCGTAGGCGCAACACCCACAAGTGTTGTCGCACCTCGTTCGTGGTGATCTCGAAGCCGCCGTGGTGAAGTTTTCGATGCACCCATGCGATGTATAGGCGCACCCAGGCGTGGTTTCCGTCGACGATGGGGGGCTCTCGTTGCTCGGCTGACAAATCGGCGGCGGCTGCTATCCTCGATCGAAGTCGCAGAATGTCGTCGTTGTCTATGACGACTGACAGCTGTATGAGTCGACTGGATGACGGCAGCTGTTTTCCTTGTTTCAATACTGCGATTTCGTCGCCGAACGCCTCTTGTTGCATCGCGCGAATCCATAGCCGTCGCGCGCGATCTAGGTAGTGTGTGTCTATGGGGATGAAACACACAGATGGACTATTGCTGTTCTTGATTTTCATCTTCGTCTTCTCTCTATCGACTTTCTTCGTGCGGGTCCAAGTGGGGTCGGCGCTCTCTTTCTTCTTGTTTCTCTTTCGGATGGCGGTACAGCGTTGACTGGTCGGTCGCAGGAGGTCGATGAACTGCAACACTCGTGCTGAACTGCGAACAAGTTTTAACCAATTAGAAAAACGTGACGGATCGGGTAATGCTATAGACAACTGCGTCGCGTTCTGTAGCTTGTGTACGCGTTCTTCTCCCGTTTCCGCTTGACTATCGTCGCTCGTACTATCTTCACGCGGCCACTGCTCTTCGGGGAGGTACAGGAAGTCCGGCCCACGGAACCATCTATGCTGCGAGCCGAAATCCGTCGGTGGGTCGCGTGTGGCGTCGTCTGCTACGTTGTGCCGCGTCGGTATCCATCTCCACTCGTTCGTCTTCGTTTCTTCGACGATCTCGGCGACTCTATGCGCGACGAACGGCTTGTATGCGCGAGGACCGGTGCGTAGCCACGCGAGCACGGTGCGTGAGTCCGACCAGTATACTCGGCGAGCGGGCTTCAGGTCGTGTTCTTCGACTGCCGTGCGCGATAGGCGACACCCGAGGACGGCCGCTTGCAGCTCCAGTCTCGGTATCGTGGTCACCTTGCTGAGTGGGGCCACTCGTCCCTTTGCCGCGATCAGCGACACGTGGACCTCGCCGGTCGCGCTTACGGCCCGCCAGTACACCGCACAGGCGTACGCGTCCGAGCTGGCGTCGACGAATGTATGCAGCTCCGCTGTATCGGCCGTGGCTACCTCCGGGTAGCACCGCGGCACCTCCAGCGCGGACAGCCGTCGCACGTGGTCCATCCAGCTCCGCCAGGCGTCCGCTTCCCGTGGTTGCAGCTCGGTGTCCCAGTCGATACCGGTACGCCACGTCTCCTGCAATATCTTCTTCGCCTGTATGGTGATGGGAGTGGCGAGGCCCAGTGGATCGAACAGCGACATGATCGCTCGTAGCGCTTCTCTCTTCGTCGGCGTCTGTTCCCCGCTGGCTATCTGTGGCGGAAGCTTGTGTCCGTTGAAGTTGAAGCCTAAGGTGTCTTCAGAAGGTCGCCATACCATCCCCAGTATCTTCTCCGCGTCGAGTTGTACCACGCTGTCCCCGCCGGTGTCGGAGAACGCGGCGCGCACTTGATGCGAGTTCGACGCCCACCGTTGGAGATAGTAGTTGGCTCGACCGTGGATCTGTGCGACCTGTCTTGAGACGCGTACGGCTTGCTCTTCCGTGTCGAAGCTGGCGAGGTAGTCGTCGACGTAGTGGTTCATGACCACCGCCGTTGCTGCCTCCGGGAACTCTTCCTTGTACTGTTCTGCGTTCTTGTTCTTGACGTAGATCGCTGTACACGGTGACGATGTTGCGCCGAATATGACACTCTTCATCCTATATTCCACAGGTGGACCCTCTCGTCGATCTCCTCGCCACAGGAACCGTTGCATGTCCCTATCTTCTTCCCGTATGGTGACCCGCATGAACATGTCCTTTATGTCCGCCGTGACTGCTACCCGTCGTTGCCGGAACCGCATGAGGACCCCCGGTAGCGATTGAAGTAAGTCGGGGCCCGGCAGCAGCATGTCGTTCAAACTGATGCCCTTCGTCTTGGCCGCTGCGTCGTGCACGATCCGCAGTTTCCCCGGTTTCTGCGGGTTGATGACGGCGAAGTGTGGCAGGTACCACACCCGTTGGGAACTCCGTGGCGGGGCGACTTCAGCATACCCGTTCTTGAATAGTGTGTCCATTTGTTGTTCATACCTCTTCTTAATTTCTTCATTCTTGTCGAGTTTCCTTTCGACCAGTTGGAGACGTCGCATTGCCGATTCGTAGTTGTCCGGCGGCACAGGGTCGTCCTTCTTCCATAGTAACCCCGTCTCGTATCCTCCCGCCGGTAACGGACGAGTTTTCTCTTCTAAAATGCGCAGGGCGCGACGTTCCTCTTCATTGTAAGACCTCTTCGGTGCGATTCCCAGCGATTCGAGCGCGAAATGTTGCTTCATCATTTCTTCCATCGATTGTTCCTCTTCGTGTGTCGTCACTATGTGGCTGATTCTGTGCACCTGCTGTCTTGCCCTGCCGCGACTCGTACCGTGCAGTACCCATCCCAGGTCGGTGAGTGATGCGACCGGCTGCGTGTCGGATCCTCTTCTGACTTCGTGGGCCAGCAGTAGGTGCCAGTTGTCTTGCCCCAGCAGTACCGTCGGTTTGCCCTCTTCATAGACCAATTCCCTCTCTATGTCCCGCAGATGTGGACAGCCCTTGATGACGCTGCGCGGTACCGACTGCGGTGATAACTGCAGTCTGTCCATCGTCCGTGCCCCCACTGCGTATTCTTGTGAATTCCGCCCGCGGATCTTGAAGTGAACACGCGTCGATTGAGCTGCGTTGATCCGTGCCCCGGCCACACCTTCCATGTAGAATGGTGCGGGGGGACCCGTAGCACCGATTCGCTCCGCCACCGTCGTCTCGATGATGGTGCAAGTCGACCCGTCGTCCAGTAGCGCGTAGGTGTCGCACGTTCCCGTGGGACCGGTGACTCGTATCGGCAGGATCTTCAGGAACGCGATCTTGTCGTTTTCCCTTGCCGATGCGGTGACTGCGGCGGACTTGTCCTCGACGACGTATGTTGTTACTTCATTCTCCGGCTGTTGTCGCGTGGTGTGCAGCAGAGGGTGATGAGTCTGCGTGCACTCATCTACTCCACATCTCTTGCTCTTGCAGGCGTGGCGAAATCTTCTCACTTTGAGGCAACGGAAACACAGCCTATGAGTCTTCGCTAGCTCCCATCTCGCCGATGTGTCTGCTTCCTTCATCGTCTTGCAGTCCGATGGAGCGTGTCCCTCTCGTCGACACATCGGGCACGGTGGTGTAGCGGGTTTCTCCTGCGTCGTGTATGTCTTCGCCGTCTTCCTTGGAGCGGACTCCCGCCGGTCTTCGGACGGTATCTCCTCGGCGGGGGCGAAGTTTCCACATCGTGCGGCGGTCCTTTGCAGGAACTGAGAGAGTGTTATGAGGTCCGGTTGTCCCTCCGGTTGGTCGTTGGCGAAATCGTAGTACTTGAAGCGTAGTACCGACGGCATCTTCTCTGTGACGTTTCTCACTATTTCTTCGTTGTAGAGGTAGTGACTCTTGTTCAGCGCTCGTATCGTGGCGACGACGTTCTGCACCTTGCTTGCGAAGAGGCAGACGTCTCTTGCGTTGTCCGAGAGTCGTGGTAGCGCGCGGAGTTTGTTCAGTTCGGCTGTGACGAGTGCTCCAGGGCGGCCGAACCTCGCGGCTAACATCTTCATTACTTCTTCTGCGGTCGTAGACCCGACGAATAGGGAGCGTGCCGCGTCCTTTGCGGCCCCCTTCAAACTTCTGCGCAGTCTTGCTAGGTTCTCTTGTTCTGTGAGTTGACTTGCGCTCTCTTCATAGGCCATCTTCCATGGTAACCACTCGCTCGACGATCCATTGAAGACTGGCAACTCGGTGACTCTTGACGCTGTGGAGGGCAGTATGTTGCGAGCGGCCATCTGCATGGCGATCGCAAACTCATTACAATCGATGCCCACCTTCAGTACCGGTTCTTCCTTCTTCATCGACTGCATCGCTGCTGCTATCGTAGGCATGGCGGCATGTGGGTCAACGTGGCGTGCGTGGTCCCGGTGAAGTGCGTCGCTGCTCGGCTGTGGCGGCGGCGCTCTCGAATCCTCTTCAACGGGTCTCGATGGGACGAACCCCTGACGCTTGCCGGTGACTTCTTCTATCTCTGGTACATGCGGCTCCATCGTGAGTGCCAGCGTGCTTCGATGAACCCAATCCGACGTTCGTTCTCTTCTGACGGTAGCGTCGTCGTCTTCTATTTCGTCGTCTTCCGATTCGGCTTCCAGGGCGGCGACACGTGCGGCGGCCAATTCCACCTCCTTTCGAAGTAGCTCCTCCCGTGCCTTGGCCAGAGCCTTCTTCTTCTGCGAGGCCGTGGTGCGAACCGTGCGTGCCGTGCCGTGCTTCGGTTCCTTTTTCCTTGCTGTCTCCTCTGTCGTTCCTGTGGCTTCGGTAGTCTCCGTGGCTCCTGTGGTCGTTGTATCGCCGGACGTGTTCGTAGTCGATGTGGTGGCGGCGGTAGACGACGTGGCAGCGACAGAAGACATTCTGACAGCCGCAGACGACGTGGTGGCAGCAACGGACGGCGTGGCAGCGACGGACAGCGTGGCAGCGACGGACAGCGTTCCGGCGGTCGTAGTCGACGTGGTGGCGGCGGACGTGGTGGCTTCGGTGACGGCGATTTTCTGTTGCGACGACTTCATGTTTCTCGTAGTCGGCATTTCAGCGATCCGGCTTCAGAATGGTCTTCCTCCAGCGATCCGGCTTCTCGATGTACCAACGGTGTTCCTCCAGCAATCCGGCTTCTCGAAGGACCACGATGTACTGTGTGGACTGCCGTACAGTGAGCGTGGACTGTAGGGGCGTTGGTTCAGGCTGGAGTGAAACACAGGAATTACTATACTGAAGCCTCCGGTACCGTCTGAAGAGAGTATTTTTCTTCTTGTCCTATTTCTTCTCGAGTGTAGTGTGTCGCTGCCCGGAAGCGAATGCCGCTCGAATCCGTAGGTATTCTCCGCACGTAGCCGTATAAAGGGGACGTGGGGGGTATAGCAGCCCGGGGCGTTTGCCCCCTTCTGCTGGTGTCTCTCGCCGCACATTACCATGTGCAGGGTAGTTGGGGGTGGTACTTGCCGGTGGTTTTCATAGGAACGCACTAAGGTTCACTTGTAGACTGTTGGCGCCGTCTGGGCCGGTCGGCGCGGTCTTCGCCTGCCAGGTGAGACCCCATGGGGGAGGCCCGGCAAACTGCCAGCGCAAGAGCGGCCCATGACGACGGCGCCACGCGCTTCTACACTATGGGACCGTGCCTTCTTCTTCTGCTTCGCGCGAGCGGGTGAGTTCGCGCGCGTATGGCTTCATCTCCGGCGGTCTAGCGTGCAGAGGCGCTATGCCTCTGAGGTGGTCCCATTTTGATGCGTCCGCGCGCTGGAACAGTCTAGTCGCTAGTTCTTTCACGTGTGCGTCCAGTGGCTGGATTTTGAGGTCCCTCTCCAGGGTGGCGTTTCTGACGAACCTATGCGCACCGGTCAGGGTACGCAACGTCAGGTGCTGTTGTGCTTCTAGTGCTCTTCTGTTTGTCTTGCTGACGAATGCGTACCACGCCGGCGCGGCATAAGTTAGACGCGGGCGGATGTACGTTTTATAAATTCCCGTCTTCATCTGGAGAGGGAGGTTTCCGACGAGTACCGGACGCAGCAGGTGCCTGGCTGTTCTAGCCTTCTGGCGAACCTTCTTGACGTGCGTTCCGAAAGTCAACCGGCGGTCGATTTCCACCCCTAAGTAGGTGGCGGTGCGGGACCACTCGATCGGGGAACCGAGCAGGCGTAGCTGTGGTGGCGTCCTTTTCATGTTGGCTGTGATCGCCTGTGTCTTGCGCACGTTCACCGACAGGCGCCATTTTCCCAGCCATTCTGGCAGGGCATCTAGTAGAGTTTGAAGTTTTGACGCCGCGTGCTTATTGTTCAGCGACGTCGCGGCGTAGGCTGCATCGTCGGCGTAGAGCGCCAGTGTAGTCTGCTCCGTGGTTGGGATGTCGTCGGTGTACTGCGCATAAAGCACAGGCGATAAGCAGCTGCCTTGCGGGACGCCCGCTCGGATGGGACGCTCACCCGAACAGGTTTGTTCAACCGCCACCATGAACCGACGATTCCTGAGAAATGAGGCCACCACTTGGATGAGCCTTCTTGGCATTTCTGTCTGGGTGGCCAACTTGTACAGCAGACCGTCGTGCCAGACCCTGTCAAAGGCTTTCTCCATGTCGAGGAATACTGCTACGGCGACTTCCTTCTTGTTGATGGCCGTTGTGAACACGTGCAGTATCCTGATCAGCTGCAGGGTGGTGGAGTGCTCAGCTCTGAACCCGTATTGCTCTTCTCTGGGCTTGATGTATGTGTTTATGTGTTTGAGAAGTAGTCTCTCAAACACCTTCGATACATGCTGTAACAACGTGATTGGCCGGTACGATTCCGGTTTCAATACGTTCTTACCGGGCTTAGGCAGCGTGATAACTTTGCCTATCTTCCATGTGTTTGGGAAATGCCCTGTGCGCATAATACCATTGTACAGGCGTGTAACTGCCGCTATAGTGCGCGGCGGCAGGTGGTGCAATGCCGTATTCGTGATATTATCGCTGCCGGGGGCCTTCCGAGGCTTCGTTTTTCTTAATTCACGCTGCACTTGTCCCGGCGTAAACACCACCGGGTCTTCGTGTGGCGCTAGTGGCGGAGCCAGGTAGTTTTCAACGTATTTGACTACCATGGCAGCATGTTCGGTATCGGTAACCGGGTTCGGCTGGAACTGGCGTTCTAGGTGTTCTGCTAGGATTTCCGCACGGTCTGCTGCACGGTATCTCGGCGTCCCATCGCTCGCCAGTAGTGGTCGGACCGGGGGCTGGGATTGGGACAGCCGGCGGCATAGGCGGTGGATGCTATTCCAGTCGTCGCCGGCGTCTTCCAGTAATCGATCCCAGCTTTCCTTCCTGTGGGACTCAATGTCTCGCCTGATGTCTTCGGCGAGTTTGTTCAACCTCGTCTTGAGGGTGGGGCAACGTGTCGACTGCCAGTCCCTACGCAATCGGCGCTTCGCTTCTAGTTTCATCCTGGTGGCAGCCGGGATCCACTCGCGGGTCCTTGTTACAGGTCCCGGCTGCGCTGCGATGTCCATGGCGTGCTGTATGGAGACTGACAGGTTAGCAGCGAGTTCTTCGACTTCATTCGAGGTTGAGACTGCCATCATGGGCGTGTTGTGCTCCATCGAGTCCCTGAATTTCACCCAGTCGATCCGACGGCGTGGGAGGCGCGGCGTCAGGAATGTCGGTGTTTGTGGAATAACCATGCACACCGGCAGGTGGTCGGATTGGATGTCCTCGAGGAGGATTTCCTGCGTCGGTTGGCTGTCTAGTCCTTTGTATAAGGCGAAGTCCAATACGTCTGGAGCATGTGCTGAAATGTAGGGATAGTGAGTTGGAACCTCAGGGCCGAGCACGGTGATATCCATTCTCTCAGCTATCCCTAGTAGTGCTTTTCCTTCTGGCGTGTCGTTGTTGGAGTTCCAGGCCGTGTGTTTGCAGTTCCAATCGCCTGCGGCGACAGTGGGCAGCTGCGAATCGAAGATGACGGCGACGTCTGCAGCTGCAATCCTGTTCTGTGGTGGTTTGTATACTGCAAACACACGGATGGGGCTTCTATCTACGCATAGCTCGACACCGAGTGCGTACATGGATGTGAGATTCACCCGAGGGAGCGGTTGATGCACTACGTTCCTTTTCACCAGGACAGCCAACCCGCGATATGCCTTCTGGCCGTCCGTAATCTCGTCCTGTCGGTATGCATGGTATCCTGGAATGCGGAGTGTGTCGAGAGCTCCCAGTAGTGTCTCAGAAATGAGACACACGTCGACACGGTACTCCATAAGCAGCGTCCGGAGCAGGGTTGTCTTCTTGCGGACCCCGTCCGCGTTCCAGTGCAGCAATCTTAGTCCCATTTAGTGTTGGACAGCCTCGCCATTCCTGCGGTGATCGCCGGTACTGGGTCCGATCCGGCTTGCACCGCAAGTAGCACCTCCATCAGGATGGTGAGCATAGTTTTCACCATGTCTGCCGTGCTTGACGTGGTGGTGGTGGTGGTGGTGGTGGAGGTGCTGGTTTCTTTAGCACGCTTCGCCATCTTCCCCTTGCTGGCGACTTGTGTCTGTACTGCCTGTGTTGTAGGTACGGCAGCGGCGGTTTTTTGGGGCTGCAGTTGCTGCATCAGTTGTCGCGTCAGCATCGGGGGCGGCGACCGCTGGCGGGCGTGTGGTGTAGATGCTGCGTGCCTGCTCCGCGGACCCGGAAGCATTTTTCTTTTTGTCGCTGTTGCCTCTGCTTTTCCTCCCCCTCTTTCTCCTCTTCTGAGGCGGTTTCCGCGACCGCTCTGTTGCCGGATTGGCCGGGGCCATTAGGTTGCCCCTGTCCGCGGCTGTGGGGACTGTGCGGTCTTTGTGCGTTGATCTGGAGCGAGTTCTGGCGGTGGCTCCTGCCTTTCGGTTTCTTATCTCCCTCTTGAAGACCGGGCAGGAGACGCTGTTTGCCGTGTGCTTGTCCCCACAGTTGGCACACGTCGGAGGCTCTTCTCGGGGGCGCGGACAGTCGCGCGCCGTGTGCTCTTCGCCGCAGCGGACGCAGGCAAGTTTTCTGTGGCACCCGTGCGAGGAGTGCCGGAAGCTTTGGCACCTATGGCACTGTGCCGGGCCTTTTTTTTTTTTTCCTCTCAGGCTTCGATTTTTATCCCCGGCATGCATAACAGTTCTGTTGTTTGATAGATGCCGGGGATGGTCGCCGGGGTGCGCTTCAGTTGTGCGTAGAAAATGCACCCCGGGCGGCCCTGGCGGGCTTTTATCTGGCGGACATATTCTGGACAATGTCCAAGCTTATATCGACGGGTGTGTCCGCTGGTATTCCGCGGATGGCCACCTTCACACTCTTTTCCGCCGGCAGCTGGTAGGAGAACCAGCTGATGTGTTCTTCTTTTTCTAAGTCGGAGAGGTACCGCTGTATTACGCGGTACTCTTCCTCCGACTTGGGCGTAGCGCACCTCTTTTCCGTAGGGGCGCGCGTTAGGGGCGTAGTTCAGTCTGCCCTTCAGAGTGCGAAAGTGACGCACCCAATCCGGCAGATGTTCCACTATGAGCGGCGGGACTCTCTGTTTCTTCGCCTCGCGGGGGGGAGGGGGCGCTGCGGTAGCTTGCGACAGCGCTCCTGGATTCCTGGGCGTCCCTGCCGATGTCCCAGGCGGTGGAGTAGGCGCTCTGGCTGCCTCTGCATAAGAGGGAGCTGGCACAGCGTTTTCTCTTGGACCGGCAAACTGCGTGTCCCTCGGTCTCAGTCTTGGGTCCCTCTGTGCGAGGGGGTGGGCTGTAGCGGTGGGGAGGGCCTTGACAGGGGCGCTTGTACCCCTCCTCCTCGGTCTCTGGGCTTCGGGGTCGCCTGACCGGTCTAGTGGACGAGATCATGAACGATCTGCCCATGTCTCGTGCCAGCTCCATCTCTTCTACGGGTGGCGTCGGCTGGCCCTCCAACCGGGCCGCTTCGTCCCCGACCAGAGCCGCAATCCTCTCCTTCATCCCCTGGGACAAAAGGTCCGTCGCCAGCACTTGTCCCAAGATCAACGAGTCGCACTCTAATGTTGATCTCGGTGACAAACCGACGCGCGGACCCCCGCCCGAAATTACGGAGGGGCCTGCGGCTCCGGACGGAG
Source organism: Galleria mellonella (assembly GCF_026898425.1). Lineage (NCBI taxonomy): Eukaryota > Metazoa > Arthropoda > Insecta > Lepidoptera > Pyralidae > Galleria > Galleria mellonella. Next base: position 4,685,395 of record NW_026442062.1, read on the forward strand.
GTAGAAGCCGCCCAGTGGCGGGCAAATCGCCTGCACCCTTTCTCGGAGCGGTGGTGGTGGTGTCGGTGTCCGGTGGTGATGCTGGAGACATCGGGACATCGGCAGCGCTTCCGGGTCTTGCTGTTGTCCTTTGTTGTACCCTGCACATGGGTACGGCGTCGGTGTCGGTGTGTGCGGCGGTTTCGGCGGCGAGAGGGTGGGGGACGGCTATCGTGCGGTTCGCGGCGGGCGCGGCCTGCGGGGCGCGCTGGGCATCGGCGTCGCCCAAACCGGCGCGAGAGGTGGTGGCACTCGCGTGGCCGCGGATCGGCGCGGCTGGTTCGGCGCGGGAGACGCCCGGCGTCTCTATGGTGCGATGCGCGGCGCGCGAGTGGGAGCGCTCTCTCCCCCGCGGGGGGGAGATCGCTGATCGCGGGCGCTGCGCACGGGCGCGCGCGGGGAGGGGAGCAGCGGTGGTAGGTCCCCCCCCCTGCGATGATGGTACACTGTACACTGGTACACTGTGGCCCTGATAAGGGCCTTTTTCGTCCGGCCGCCTGGCCGGGCTCGGCATTCTCCGAATCCTTCGGATTCCCTTCCTTCTGCTTCACAGGTCGTCCTCTCAAGCAGTCGTCCGCGATCCTTTCATTCTGGGGAAGCCTATCCCCGGATGGACTTCAATCTTGTCAAAACTGTCCGCTCCGATGACGGCCGGTTCGTTGCCTGGTACGTTTGCAACAACAAACGCACCAGACAACGTCTTCTCTCCTTGGCGCTGGCTACGGTGAGTCTGCTGGATCCGTGCGGTGCGACGTTGAGGCGATGGCGGGGCACACTCGATGATACCGCTTCGGTGGTGCTAGTGCGGCGGTGCACACGGTGGAGCTGGTACGGTGGTAGTTGGTGTAGCCGCATGCCGCTCGACGGGAGGCGGCCTATCTTTATACCCGCCCGCTCGCACGATAACGTTTCCAACTCGCGTTAGCGAATCTGCGCGAGCGGGACGGGGCGAGGAATGAGCGAGACGCGTGTCTCTTCAGATCGGTACTCTAAAGAGTCTATTTATTTATTACAATTTACAATCTCTTAATTCTATTTATTGTTACAATTTCTATTTCTATTCGTAGGTAATAAGGACAACACACAAGGAATACTTTATTTAACTTACACTATCTTAAATCTATGTAAATCTATATAAAACAACAGAATACAAAAAACGATCAAACTAGAAACTTAACAATTAACTATAACATTGCTATAAATATCACTATATATACAATAATGTCGCGAACACACATGAAATGTTATTATCTATTTCAAGACTAAGATTAATATATATTAATTTAGTATTGCTATTTAAAGAAAAAAGATTGTAATATTATAAACTAAAGATATATAAATGAACATTTTCTTATTTATACCTGGGATGTGAATCACTCCTACGAGAATTATATGGATGCTTTTTTTTATGTAAAAAAGTCTCAGTTAAATTATCAGTTGAATCAAATTTATTTTGCATATTGAGAAAAATTTGAGAATTAAGCATTGTGCCGTACTAATTATTATTATTATTATTATTGGAAAATGTGTCAAATTTAGGGTATAATATGGAGAAATAAAAAAACTTCATATTAAAAAAAAATATTATTTTGCTCTAATATTATATTTATATCTAATTTTATGTTATCTTACGACTGTGAAAAGTAAAGCAAAATATTTAAAATTTTCATGTAATTTTGTACTAAAGTTAAAAAGTTTAATGAGTTTTAAATGAAAAATAAGAGCCACATTGCATATAATTTAATGGTATTTTACGTCTATGGTAGGTAATGTAGAGCTAAAATTTTCATACCTGTTAAATAAATAATATATAATGCATAAAGTTCTTAGTTACATATCTGTAGCTAATCTATCACCTTTTATACCTCACTGTAAATCAAAACCCACGCGAAGTTATTCTTATTGGAGTGTTATATACAACGTCCTACGTACATAATATAACTCAATAATATATATAGTCAAGATTGAAAATACCTTTTTCAGCTTTTGTAACAAAAATTCCTTTTTTTATATAATTAAACATTATTAAAATAATTAAATTACCATGTCTGTATAGTTATTTTAGCCGGCAGTGTACAGTGACGTCGGAACAGGAGTCCAGCGTCCAAATAAAAGCTAACGAGCAGCGCGCACTGCACGGGGGCTTAGTAATGGAGTACACACGCAGGACGTTCTCGACCGAGCTTTGTAGATTATAATAAAAAAAAAATAAGTTTGTTATAATTAAATACTAGAAATAACATACAAGCTGGCAAGTAATCTCTAGGTAAATATTAAATCTCATTGTATTGCACACGTAAATAAATTGTTGAGTGTTTTTAAAGATGTTTCAAGGACTTTTTTAGTCAATCACGCTTGAACGTGCAAATTTCTTTTAATAGTGAACCCTGCAGGATACATCTTTAAATATACTAAGGAAATTTTGAATATGTCCCTACCAAACATATCAATAAAGTGGCTACGTAAGTGAGTTTTTGTTGGAAGCATAAGACAATTGCTTAAATCAATGTCAACATAAAAATTATAATTGGTTACTTCGTGATACAAGTAGTAAGCAATACATGAGGTGTGTATAATGTAATTCAAACATTGACTATTTTAAAGTGTACGTTCTAATCGTCCCTTATCGCAACCTTCAATAATAGAGCATATTTCTTTTCAAAAGGCCGGTAGTACACCTGCAGTTCCTCTGGTATTGCGGGTGCTCATGGGCGACGATAGTCTTTTACCATTAGCTGAGCTGCATGCTTGTTTGCCCCTTGTGTTATAAAACAAAACAAGAAAACTTTAAGTAAAGAAATACTAATGTCTATAGTTACCTGTAACGCTTTTATTTATCTTGCCAATCCTGTCAGAAAGCAGGGGTCTATTATGAGCGCTGAAAACCTGACAGTTTTATAGATCAAATTAAGCTGCACTAAAAGCGCAGATAGAATGATTTTTAACCAACTTCAAAAAGATAGAGATTCTCAGTTTTTTGTATTTTTTTCTATGTTTGTTAGCTCATAATTCAGTTAGTTCCATACCGATTTGGAATATTCTTTTTTTAGCTGAAAAGCTATACATACTTGCAGATTGATCCCATAGATATTTTATTGAAACCGATTCAGTAGTTTAGTTTTGAAATCAAATAATGTATTTTGCCACAACTGAAGTAGTTTTTTTTTTGTGGAACAATTTTTAATTATGTAGTCACGTAGTTTACGCGTGTCAAGTTTTGAAAGTTTTGTATTAGGCTCAATTTTATTATTGTATCTTTATCGCGGACATTATTTTTCAAATTTTGTATTATGGACAACATTTTATGTTGTATGATATTGTTAATTTCTTTGATTTTAATTATTATTAAATTAAATTATATATTGTATCTAAGGAAGACTGTTTATTATATACACATCTTACATCTAAGTACTATGAATATTAATAACAAGACTTAAATTTTTTTTAAAAATAAAAATAATATATTTGAGATCACTACCAACTGGTAGGGTACCTAAGAGAATTACTTCATTTTCACTCTGACTGGCTATGGAGATGCGTTCATCAAAGTAATACTTTAATTATAATTTGTTCTGTTGCAAAAACTAAAAATAGATGAACGGCCGGCGGCACCAGCTTGCGGGTGTACGGTCGGGTGGCGTGGCATCGGACTATCGGGCCAGATCACCTTCCACACAGCGATAACCTTAAAAGCACCACCAATATTAATACATCAAACACCCACGTGCGCGCGCATACATCACTGGCCACCGGCCACCGCGCGCCAGAGTAACTATAGTGCTACACCACGTACTGTATTGAAAACCCTACTGTACTTATTATGAATAGCAAATTAGTTGTTCTCTGATATAGATTCTACATTTTTTTTCTATATAAATTTATCTATTACAATGTACCAAACATTTAAGCACACATCTGAATTTTTTGCAACTTATTATAGTAAACCAGCTTACGGTCCATCTGATAGGTTTTTTTTTATACAACTTAGAATGGCAAACAAGTTGACGGTCTACCTGATGGAAAGTGGTAACCGTCGCCTATAGACATGAGCAGTACCATGGACATAACAGAGTATACTGTTTCGTCCATGATACCCCCCATGCGTTGCCATTCCTGAGGACTCAGGTGTTATCGCCTGAGGACTTTGTTTTTAATAGATGATAATGAAATGATAATATGTGCATACCTGATTCATTCTCACCTATCATCCCTCACTGGTGCCCCGCCAGTGTATACCGATAGCGCAGGCGGGATCAACCATTAAAAAAAAAAAACGCCCGCGGTTCTCTTAACGCGCTGCCAATTCTGAGGAATACGGTGGTATACCTCCGTATCCTGTAATTTCACTGCCGTATTTCAACTTTCAAAATGAAACACTATTATGCAAATTGCTTCATGATGATTCCATTCTAATCGTAGCGGTTACTGCTACCACAGTTTACATAATGTGACCCTAAAGAAATCTTTTCTGAAATGAGATATTAAATAAGTATATGACTCACTAAATGGGGGGGGGGGGAAGGGATTGTTAGCAATGGAGTTCGACATTGCTAGCAATATGCCCTATCAGGTCGACCTCCACGTTGTTCCCCCTGGAAACCATCGTGAACAATTCTCGTTGAATTCGTCACGATGAGCTAACTTACCTGCTTCATCCTCATCTATCATCCCTCACTGGTGCCCCGCCGGTGTATACCAATAGCGCGGGTGGGGTTACCATTCCATTATCACCCATAAAAAAAAGACCCACTAAATGGTGAACGATCATCGTATAAGCCGATTTACAGACGCTTGCAAAGCAAGGAATATTAGAGAGTGTTACAAATCCCATCACTTTGAACTACTTAGGTAGCAAATGAGCCTCCGACCTACCTGATGATAAGTGGTTACTGCAGCAGTTACGTGTATATTAAATAAACATAATCTTAAAAAAACAACATTTAACGTAATCAATGATAGTAAACATATTAAGGTACTGACTGGAGTTACCAACCCGCCTGCCAAGCGTGGCAACTATTTCCAAAGCTCCCCGTAGGGAGAGGCTTATTACCAGCAGTGGTCAGTTAATGGCCCATATGTATGTGAAAAGACAGGGGTATTATATAGTATTTACCTACGTGTGGCCAATCTTTCACTTGAGACATAACATTAATATAGGTATTTAAACATACTTGTAGGAATAATCCGTCTGAAGCAGAATGATTATTATCTACTTATTATATATAAATTTGACTTGATTAGAGAGAGACTGACTTTTTCAATTTTGAATATTTTTACGAGAAATATTGATATTTAAGAGATTTATTACAATAAAATTATAACTTTAACTAGTGAATTACTACGCTGTGCTTAAATACGGTCTTTATTGTAAGATAAAGCACTAAAAAAGACAATCCATTCAAGCGCTGATCTTACTCCGTCGCTTGATTAAGCAACGTGGTTATGTTGATTAAAACCAACCGGTGAGCACTTTTTTAAAACGCATTTAAAATACACATTTTAAAGATAATTTTATGGCTGTTAGAGAAGGAAAAAAAAAAGCATATAAATCGGGCACGCTTAGCTCATAAAAGAACATAAAAGCTTTTAACCACAGGTGGTTGGTCGGTTCCCATAGCTCTGTTCTGGGGCCATGTACACCGTGTACCATATATGGGACACGTGTTACATGGATCAATATCTTATCTCGCTGGCGCCGGCGGCTGCAAGGGACGTCTAGGGGATGATCCGCCACAGACCGGCGTTTTATTAACCGACTTCAACAAGGAGGTTCTCAATTCTGTTGTATATTTTTATTATGTTTGTTACCTCATAACTCCGTCAGTTGTTTTGAAAAACCGATTTGAAAAATTATTTTTTTATCTGAAAGAATATAGTTACAGATTTGTCTCATAGAAGTTTTATTAAAATCGGTTAAGTAGTTAAGTTTTTAAATTAAAATAACTGGTTTTGCTACAAGTCTTTTTTGGTGCAATAACATCAATATAGATGTCGATAGGAGACAAATGTGATGCTTATTCTGAGGTTTAAATAAAGAAGAAATGATGAAAGGTAACATATAAGAGCTGAAATTCTTAAAAATCTACGAAAATAGGAGGCTAACTAATGCCTTATGCATTAGTTCTTAGGAAAACGCATGAGAGGTATTTTCGGAGGTATTCTGTGGTATCCATAATGGTATGTATATTTACAACTTTTCGTCAGGTGAATCATTAATTATTTCCCGGTTCTAGTATAGCATAAAAATATTCCTTAATTGTACTATGAACTACTAAAATAATTCGTTGAAACGCCAGAAATAAACGCTGCGTCCAAAACGCGACTTCATAACACTGAACTGTTCTCTACAGTCTCACTTGCTGCGCGGTATGGTAGCAATTTGAGATAATACTTGTCTTTACAAATTGAACAAAAAATAAAACACGCAGAAGGAAGTGTAATATATTAAGTACACAATAAAGTAATTTAATTTATATTAATTATATTCATAAGTATTATAGATGAACAATCATATTAAAAACTAAATACAAGTGTTTGTGCAAATTATTAAAAGTTTTCGAAGAAGGTGACAAAAATGACAATTGAATAATATATATAAAAGCAATTTTATATTATTTGTCATATTTAATTTGTACTGAACAACTTGATAGACACTGTCCAAGTTACTTGTTTTATTTCTATCTGTTATTTTAGAGTTTTAGTTCTCAAAACTTTTTCTTTGTACCATTTATACTAATCTTTATCTCAGTTAGTATAGAATTTATTTGAACGTGACATTTAAATCCTTTTCCTCCATGTTCCACACACTTTATAAATATATTGTTAATCAAGAGTTATGCAGGTAGATATTTATTTTTATTAAACCCCTATGATAACGTTGAATATATACTTTCTAAGTCCCACAGACATACATACATTCAGTTCAAAGGAAGACTGTATAGTTTTTTTGTAGGTGAATAAAAGGAGTACAGTACAGAGGAAAAAAAAAAATAAAAATTGTAAATGCCACAAAAATAAAATGGGCGATGTGGCATTATATTAATAGGAAAAAATTATATAGACATAAAAAAAAACCTCTTCTCTAGACCGGGTGTGATTGTTAGTATCACGGAATCGTCATAATGGACTAACTGTCCTAACTTAGACCTCATCTATTATAATTTACTGTCGCCCCGTCAGCGTATATCATCAAAACCTATTCATCAAATAGATACCCCTGTTCTACTCGTATTTCCGATGAGCAACGTAATCCCTTAGTCCTCAAGAATGGCAACATATAAAGGTTTATAAGTGATCACTGACAGTATTCATCAGATAACACTTCCAGCTTGTTTACCATTCTAAAAAGTACGTATTGCCCTTATATTGCTAATTATATTAAAAAAGGTGGTGTATAAAATTATACGTCTGTTATATATTTATATTTATTTACAAAACAATAATAAAAATTTATAATACTTTGGCACATTTAGCTATAGGTATCTAAGAGTTTTAGCATTGCATAGTCATGCCCGAATTACAAATATTAATAATAATAGTAACAAAGTAACACTATAATACTCTTTGGTAATCAGTCTGACAGTAGAAAACTAAACTAGAACCTATCAACAAACGTAGTTTATAGGGAAATATTTCTTGTTTTCTTCATTATAAATTTCTTTTAATGTACCATCAATGTTTGAGGTATAGATATTCTTATTTTGTGCATATTGTATACCAGGACTTTCTCCACTTTCATTAATACCTAATTTACTACAATACTTATCTTCGATGTTGTCATCATAATTTATACTATCATCAAAATATATACTAGATGTCATTTCAACGTTGCTATTAAAGTTTTTCTCTAAATTAAGTTCAGCATCATATGTATCATAATTCGCTACATTCACTTCAGTGTGTCCATGCTTATAAAGTTTTCGGCCGCTATTTTTGCTTGGTTTAGCATCCGTCGACGTCGAAACTTCAGGGGACTTGATTCTTTTGCTCTTGTATCTTCTATTCTGAAACCAGATCTTCACTTGTGTGGGTGAAAGATTTAGTACCTTAGCCAGCTGTTCCCTTTCTGGTGCAGTCAAATATTTTTGAGCTCGGAACCTTATTTCCAGAGCGTGCACTTGACCATGTGAAAAAAGGATTCGGGGTTTTCTTTTCGCGTTTTTGTCTTTTCTTTCTGATTTACTATTATTGACAGGAGCCTCTGTTGACAAAAATAAATATGTGTTAAGCATGAAAAATTATTATTTAACTATAGTATTGTGTTTATAGTTATTGAAATTTAAATAAAGAAAACAACGATGAGTAAACAAAACCTCTTTTTCTAATATCAAATTATATTTTAATTCGTATTGATAACTGTTTTTAATAATTGTATTAAATATTTTATGATTATCTTCTAATATGTAAATATAATATTATATAAATATGTAATTATCTAAATATACATACTGTTGTGTTTTCGAGGCGATAAAGGAGACTTATTAAACGATTCTGTACTGGAATATGATATGTTCTCTAATTCTTGTATACTTCTATCATCATAACTTCTTTTTGTCGTTAAAATTGGTGTGACAGGGATAGGGGCTGCTTCTCTATCTATTTCCACTATAGAAGTTGCATCTGGCAGTATATGATGGGGGGGAGGTACTACTAATTCTGGATACTGTTCATAATTTTGATGATACAAATTATGACAGCCATACGGATTATAATTATAATAATCATCTATTTTAGGATCGTGGTAAATATCTTGGTTCCAATAATGTTCCACATTTGTATGAACAGGCACATTTGGATACATTTGATTGAAATAATCCGGGGGGCAATATGTCTGATTCTGATGATAAATTGGGTCGTACTCATAATTTTTTCGCTCTCTGTCGCTTTTCCATAGATCGTTTCGTTCGTAAGTAAAATTTTGTGGTTGGTTTATGTTCAAAATATCTTTTACAGAGAATGGAGTGTTCAAATTCTGTTGGTTTAATGCCGAGCCGTCTTCGAATTTTATTCGGTAATTAGCTTTTTGTTCATAACACGTATTTGGTAGTTCGTTCTTCTGTTTATCCAAAAATTCGTTTGCGTATTCATAATATCCATTTTTGCAGTCATTATAATCGTGCTTCAAGCTGTTATTATTATAAGAAGTAGATACTTCGTTGTGTTGCTCGAATTTATCCATTGCACTGGCACTTTTCACTATAAACCATTAGTTATTTTGATTAATTGTTTTGAGAGTGAATTAATGAACTTGTTGTTTAGGAGAGAGGCGATGGAAGACTGATGGTGTATAGATTATGAAACCAATCGACGGTGATTGGTGTGTTATGGGCGTGGCTATGGGTTTCATGCTGTCACTTACTCTCATGTTGAGTCTGGTGTCTTGCCGTCTCTGTCGGTGATTAGGGCTGTTTACTACGAAACGTAAATAAACCGTATGATTTCATGTGGGCGTTAAGAGTGATGTGCTCTTTGATTTTACTAATGACTCAGTAATTTGATTATTTTGAATCTGTGGCAAAGTTATAATTATGTATCGTCTTTTAATAAAGTACAATAGATTAATTGAAATTAATGATTTATAATAGATTTTTTAATATTTTTAAGAGGTAAAAAGTGTTTTTAAGAATTTATTATAAATACAGAATCTTTAATAAAAAAAAATTCTATTATCCTTATTTATATTAGAACTAAATATTTTAGTAAGTAGGTAAATTATGTTTTTACATTTTATATTTTTATAAAAAAGTTGTTACTTTTTTTATAAAATTAACACCAATTGTAACAAAATTATCTAATAAATTTAGAGACAGGTAAGGCGGAATATACTAACGGTTTCAAAAATTATCTTTCATAATAATTGGTAAATAAATTGCTTTATACAAAAAAAGATATCTAAATAACGCACTAATGAATCAAAATACTACTAATGAATGTGGTTATATACTTAATTAGATATTTAACCACATTCGCTGATTGATAGATATTTTAAGTATTATTCCCACATTTGTATATTGGTCGTGTATTTATTTTTGTGAGTCGAAGTGGTGTGAATATATTTGTTTATACTCGTATTGACCTGTCATCTCCTAATAATAATCATGAAAGTACTTACGTATGCCTTAGATGTGTATTTATTAAGTAGATATATTATATAACTATACCATGTGACTGGTTGCATTGATAACTATACCATGTGATGTGTTGCGTTGGGGAATGTTGCGTTGGTTATTTTTTTTATTTTATGGGTGAAGATGAAATGGTAACCCTGCCTGCGCTATCGGTATACGCTGCCAGGGTACCAGTGACGGGTGACAGGTGAGTGACTGAAGGCAAATCAGTTGGCCCATAGTGATCAATTATATGAATTGACCACTTTGGTTTCCAGGGAGAACCGCGTGGAGGTCGACCTGATAGGGTATATTGCTAGCAATGGGGTTGTTAAATCTCAATATTAACAATCCCTTTCCCTCCTGTTGCATTGGTTTGGCCATTTGGAGAGGATGGATGAAAGAAGAATTACGAGATTTATCGAGCAAGAATGAATGGAGATGTCGGTAGGGGCCGCCCTAGACGGACGTATGACGGGCGAGCGTGTATGGAAAGATTGATGAATGTGGAAGAAGCAAAAGAGGTTTGTTTGAATCGAAGTATTTGGCGTTCCATTGTTTCTGCTTACCCTAATGGGAGACAGGCGTGACAGATATGTATGTATTTACATTCACATACTAAATTGACATACTATATATATATACACTGTAATTTCTATAAAAAAAAAATAGAATGAGTATCTAGGACGTTCCTATTGTTAGCATTATCTTACAAACTACTTACAACTATTATAAGTTCTAAAAATACTACGTATTTCTCTTTTCATATTATTGCCTTTATAGCGCTTAATAAAGATTTATTATCATAGTACACAAATAAATAAATATGTTTATGAACTCTTAATTTTTTAACCATTTCACGCGAAGTGTTGTAAATGAATGAGTGGATCGTAAACCGTGGCGCCCTTCAGCGGTTGTAACCTGAAACTTTATGACTTCTTACTTAATTCCGACTTGAGACACCGATTGCGCACACAACCGAAGATACTATTATGTGCAATTATATAATTTCTTTTTATGGAAAAAAAAATATCCATATCTTGAAATTCTTATATTAATAATATATTTTTTTACAATTAAAATTTGTTTGATCCTGGACCAAGTCGTGGACATATAATTTTGACTAAACATGAAATTACCTCATAAAAGATTCTATATCGAATTAAATGATTCTATTTTAACCGAAAAGATTTAATTAACGTGTTGTAAAAATGTAAGAAAGATTGAATATGGGTTTCTGTGGAATAAAATTTTTATTTTCGCAACGCAATGTTTAACACAGCATGTCATCTGAGTGCGGTGTCTGACAACAATTGAGAATTGACCCCAGAAAAAAAAAACACCAGAATATCACTGGCTGACACGTGTGACTTCCGATTTCATTGGAATACTGAAAAAAAAAAGCAGATGT